>NC_053026.1:342150220-342500864 GCF_003073215.2 Triticum urartu
TCATCGAGCAAGTCAACCAAAGTCCACACTTTGTTCTCATACATGGATCCCATCTCAGATTTCATGGCCTCAAGCCATTTCGTGGAATCTGTGCTCATCATCGCTTCCTCATAGTTCGTAGGTTCGTCATGGTCAAGTAACATGACCTCCAGAACAGGATTACCGTACCACTCTGGTGCGGATCTCACTCTGGTTGACCTACGAGGTTCGGTAGTAACTTGATCTGAAGTTACATGATCATCATCATTAGCTTCCTCACTAATTGGTGTAGGAGTCAGAGGAATAGATTTCTGTGATGAACTACTTTCCAATAAGGGAGCAGGTACAGTTACCTCATCAAGTTCTACTTTCCTCCCACTCACTTCTTTCGAGAGAAACTCCTTCTCTAGAAAGGATCCACTCTTAGCAACGAATGTCTTGCCTTCAGATCTGTGACAGAAGGTCTACCCAACTGTCTTCTTTGGGTATCCTATGAAGACACATTTCTCCTATTTGGATTTGAGCTTATCAGGATGAAACTTTTTCACATAAGCATCTCAACCCCAAACTTTAAGAAACGACAACTTTGGTTTCTTGCCAAACCACAGTTCATATGGTGTTGTCTCAACGGATTTAGATGGTGCCCTATTTAACGTGAATGCAGTTGTCTCTAATGCATAACCCCAAAATGATAGTGGTAAATCGGTAAGAGACATCATAGATTGCACCATATCTAATAAAGTACGGTTACGATGTTCGGACACACCATTACACTGTGGTGTTCCAGGTGGCATGAGTTGCGAAACTATTCCGCATTGTTTCAAATGAAGACCAAACTCGTAACTCAAATATTCTCCTCCATGATCAGATCGTAGAAACTTTATTTTCTTATTACGATGATTTTCCACTTCACTCTGAAATTATTTGAACTTTTCAAATGTTTCAGATTTATGTTTCATCAAGAAGATATACCCATATATGCTCAAATCATCTGTGGATGTCAGAAAATAACGATACCTGCCGCGAGCCTCAACACTCATCGCACTGCATACATCAGTATGTATTATTTCCAACAAGTCTGTTGCTCACTCCATTGATCCGGAGAACGGAGTCTTAGTCATCTTGCCCATGAGGCATGGTTCGCAAGCATCAACTGATTCATAATCAAGTGATTCCAAAAGCCCATCAGCATGGATTTTCTTCATGCGCTTTACATCAATATGACCTAAACGGCAGTGCCACAAATAAGTTGCACTATCATTATTAACTTTGCATCTTTTGGCTTCAATATTATGAATATGTGTATCACTATGACCGAGATTCAATAAACCATTCACCTTGGGTGTATGACCATTGAAGGTTTTATTCATGTAAACAGAACAACAATTATTCTTTGACTTTAAATGAATAACCGTATTGCAATAAACATGATCAAATCATATTCATGCTTAACGCAAACACCAAATAACATTTATTTAGGTTCAACACTAATCCCGAAAGTATAGGGAGTGTGCGATGATGATCATATCAATCTTGGAATCACTTCCAACACACATCATCATTTCACCCTTAACTAGTCTTTGTTCATTCTGCAACTCCCGTTTCGAGTTACTAATCTTAGCAACTGAACTAGTATCAAATACTAAGTGGTTGCTATAAACACTAGTAAAGTACACATCAATAACATGTATATCAAATATAACTTTGTTCACTTTGCCATCCTTCTTATCCGCCAAATACTTGGGGTAGTTCTGCTTCTAGTGAGCAGTCCCTTCGTAGTAGAAGCACTTAGTCTCGGGCTTAGGTCCAGACTTGGGCTTCTTCACTTGAGCAGCAACTTGCTTGCCGTTCTTCTTGAAGTTCCCCTTTTTCCCTTTGCCCTTTTCTTGAAACTAGTGGTCTTGACAACCATCAACACTTGATGCTTTTCTTGATTTCTACCTTCCTCGATTTCAGCATCACGAAGAGACTGGGAATCATTTCCGTTATCCCTTGCATATTATAGTTCATGACGAAGTTCTAGTAACTTGGTGATAGTGACTAGAGAACTCTATCAATCACCATCTTATCTGGAAGATTAACTCCCACTTGATTCAAGTGATTGTAGTACCCAGACAATCTGAGCACATGCTCACTGGTTGAGCTATTCTCCTCCACCTTGTAGGCAAAGTACTATCAGAGGTCTCATACCTCTCGACACGGGCATGAGTATGAAATACCAATTTCAACTCTTAGAACATCTTATATGTTCTGTGGCGTTCAAAACGTTTTTGAAGTCCCGGTTCTAAGCCGTAAAGCATGGTGCACTAAACTATTAAGTAGTCATCATACCGAGCTTTGTCAAACGTTCATAACATGTGCACCTGCTCCTGCAATAGGTCTGTCACCTAGCGGTGCATCAAGGGCATAATTCTTCTGTGCAGCAATGAGGATAATCCTCAGATCACGTACCCAGTCTGCATCATTGCTACTGTCATCTTCCAACTTATTTTTCTCTAGGAACATATCAAAAAATAAACGGGGAGCTACATCGCAAGCTATTGATCTACAACATAGATATGCAAATACTACCAGGACTAAGTTCATGATAAATTAAAGTTCAATTAATCATATTACTTTAAGAACTCCCACTTAGATAGACATCCCTCTAGTCATCTAAATGGTCACGTGATCCAAATCAACTAAACCATGTCCGATCATCACGTGAGATGGAGTAGTTTTCAATGGTGAACATCACTATGTTGATCATATCTACTATATGATTCACGCTCGACCTTTCGGTCTCCAGTGTTCCGAGGCCATATCTGCATATGCTAGGCTTGTTAAGTTTAACCCGAGTATTCCGCGTGTGCAAAACTGGCTTGCACCCGTTGTATGTGAACGTATAGCTTATCACACCCGATCATCACGTGGTGTATTGGCACGACGAACTGTCACAACGGTGCATACTCAGGGAGAACACTTATACCTTGAAATTTAGTGAGAGATCATCTTATAATGCTACCGTCGAACTAAGAAAAATAAGATACATAAAGGATAAACATCACATGCAATCAAAATATGTGACATGATATGGCCATCATCATCTTGTGCCTTTGATCTTCATCTCCAAAACACCGTCATGATCTCTATCGTCACTGGCATGACACCATGATCTCCATCATATTGATCTCTATCAACGTGTCGTCACATGGTCATCTCACCAACTATTGCTTTTGCAACTATTGCTATCGCATAGCGATAAAGTAAAGCAATTATATGGCGCTTGCATCTTATGCAATAAAGAGACAACCATAAGGCTCCTGCCAGTTGCCGATAACTTTAACAAAACATGATCATCACATACAACAATTTATATCTCATCACGTCTTGACCATATCACATCACAACATGCCCTGCAAAAACAAGTTAGACGTCCTCTACTTTGTTGTTGCAAGTTTTACGTGGCTGCTACGGGCTAAGCAAGAACCGTTCTTACCTACGCATCAAAAACCACATCGCGGTATAGTGATTGCTTTTTGATCTTCAGAAAGAACCCTGTTCATTGAATCCGATTCAACTAAAGTTGGAGAAACTGACACCCAGCAGCCACCTGTGTACGAAGCACGTCGGTAGAACCAATCTCGCGTAAGCGTACGCGTAATGTCGGTTTGAGCCGCTTCATCCAACAATACCGCTGAATCAAGAACCAACTAGTGACGGCAAGCAATATGTATATACCCACGCCCACAACTCCTTTGTGTTCTACTCGTGCATATAACATCTACGCATAGACCTGGCTCGGATGCCACTGTTGGGTAACACAGTAATTTCAAAAAAATCCTACGCACACGCAAGATCATGGTGATGCATGGCAACGAGAGGGGAGAGTATCATCTACGTACCCTTGTAGACCGTAAGCGGAAGCGTTATGACAACGCGGTTTATGTAGTCGTACGTCTTCATGATCGACCAATCTAGTACCAAAGATACGACACCTCCATGATCTGCACACATTCAACTCGGCGACGTCACGTGAACTCACGATCCACTAGAGCTTCGAGGGAGAGCTTTGTCAGCACGACGGTGTGATGGTGATGATGATGTTGCTATCGGAACAGGGCTTCGCCTGAGCACCAGTACGATATTACCGAGGTGGATTATGGTGGAGGGGGGCACCGCACACGCCTAAAGATCAATGATCAACTTGTGTGTCTATGGGGTGCCCCCTCCCCCGTATATAAAGGAGTGGAGGAGGGGGAGGGGGCCGGCCTCCTAGGTGCGCCCCAAGGGGAGTCCTACTTCCACCGGGAGTAGGATTCCCCCCTTGCCTTGTTGGTTTTAGGAGAGAAGGAAGGAGAGGGAAGAAGGAAGGAAAGGGGGGGGGCTCCCAATTCGGATTGGGCTAGGGGGCACCCCTGTCCTTTGCTTCTTTCCCCTCTCTTCCACTAAGGCCCAATAAGGCCCATATACTTCCCGGGGGGTTCCGGTAACCTCCCGGTGCTCCGGTATACTCCCGTTTTCACCCGGAACCATTACGATGTCCAAACATAGGCTTCCAATATATTGATCTTTACGTCTCGACCATTTCGAGACTCCTCACCATGTTCGTGATCAAATCCGGGACTCCGAACTACCTTCGGTACATCAAAACACATAAACTCGTAATACCGATCGTCACCGAACGTTAAGCGTGCAGACCATACGGGTTCGAGAACTATGTAGACATGACCGAGACATGTATCAGGTCAATAACCAATAGCAGAACCTGGATGCTCATATTGGTTCCTACATATTCTACGAAGATCTTTATCGGTCAAACCGCATAACGATATACACTGTTCCCTTTGTCATCGGTATGTTACTTGCCCGAGATTCGATCGTCGGTATCTCAATACCTAGTTCAATCTCGTTATCGGCAAGTCTCTTTACTCGTTCCGTAATGCTACATCCCGTAACTAACTCATTAGTTACATTGCTTGCAAGGCTTATAGTGATGTACATTACCGAGAGGGCCCAGAGATACCTCTCCGACAATCGGAGTGACAAATCCTAATCTTGATCCATGCCAACTCAACAAACACCATCGGAGACACCTGTAGAGCACCTTTATAATCACCTAGTTGTTGGGGAACGTAGCAGAATTTTAAAATTTTCTACGCATCACCAAGATCAATCTATGGAGTCATCTAGCAACGAGGGAGAGGGGAGTGCATCTACATACCCTTGTAGATCGCGCGCGGAAGCGTTCAAGAGAACGGGGTTGATGGAGTCGTACTCGTCGTGATCCAAATCACCGATGACCTAGCGCCGAACGGACGGCACCTCCGTGTTCAACACACGTACGGTTGGGAAGACGTCTCCTCCAACTTGATCCAGCAAAGGGGAAGGAGAAGTTGATGAAGATCCAGCAGCACGACGGCGTGGTGGTGGAAGCAACGGTGATCTCGGCAGGGCTTCGCCAAGCTCAGGGAGAGGGAGGAGTGCCACGGGAGGGAGAGGGAGGCGCCAGGGGCTAGGGTGTAGCTGCCCTCCCTCCCCCCACTATATATAGGACCCCTAGGGGGCTCCGGCCCTAGGAGATGCAATCTCCAAGGGGGGCGGCGGACAAGGGGGGTGGAGTGCCCCCCAAGCCAAGTGGGGCGCCCCCACCCCTAGTGTTTCTAACCCTAGGCGTAGGGGAGGCCCATGGGCGGGGCGCACTAGCCCACTAGGGGCTGGTTTCCCTCCCACTTCAGCCCATGGGGCCCTCCGGGATAGGTGGCTCCACCTGGTGGACCCCCGGGACCCTTCCGGTGGTCCCGGTACAATACCGATTACCCCCGAAACTTTCCCGATGGCCGAAACTTAACTTCCTATATATAAATCTTCACCTCCGGACCATTCCAAAACTCCTCGTGACATCCGGGATCTCATCCGGGACTCCGAACAACTTTCGGGTTACCGTATACTAACATCTCAACAACCCTAGCATCACCGAACCTTAAGTGTGTAGACCCTACGGGTTCGGGAGACACGCAGACATGACCGAGACGACTCTCCGGTCAATAACCAACAGCGGGATTTGGATACCCATGTTGGCTCCCACATGCTCCTCGATGATCTCATCGGATGAACCACGATATCGAGGATTCAATCAATCCTGTATACAATTCCCTTTGTCAATCGGTACGTTACTTGCTCGAGACTCGATCGTCGGCATCCTAATACCTCGTTCAATCTCGTTACCGGCAAGTCACTTTACTCGTACCGTAATGCATGATCCCGTGATCAACCAATTGGTCACATTGAGCTCATTATGATGATGCATTACCGAGTGGGCCCAGAGATACCTCTCCGTCATACGGAGTGACAAATCCCAGTCTCGATTCGTGCCAACCCAACAGACACTTTCGGAGATACCCGTAGTGTACCTTTATAGTCACCCAGTTACGTTGTGACGTTTGGCACACCCAAAGCACTCCTACGGTATCCGGAGTTGCACAATCTCATGGTCTAAGGAAATGATACTTGACTTTCGGAAAAGCTATAGCAAACGAACTACACAATCTTTGAGCTATGCTTAGGATTGGGTCTTGTCCATCACATCATTCTCCTAATGATGTGATCCCATTATCAATGACATCCAATGCCCATAGTCAGGAAACCATGACTATCTTTTCATCAACGAGCTAGTCAACTAGAGGCTCACTAGGGACGTGTTGTGGTCTATGTATTCACACATGTATTACGATTTCCAGATAACACAATTATAGCATGAACAATAGACAATTATCATGAACAAAGAAATATAATAATAACCATTTTATTGTTGCCTCTAGGGCATATTTCCAACAGTCTCCCACTTGCACTAGAGTCAATAGTCTAGTTACATTGTGATGAATCAAACACCCATGCAGTTCTGGTGTTGATCATGTTTTGCTCTAGGGAGAGGTTTAGTCAATGGATTTGCCACATTCAGGTCCGTATGTACTTTACAAATATCTATGTCTCCATTTTGAACACTTTCATGAATGGAGTTGAAGCGACGCTTGATATGCCTGGTCTTCCTGTGAAACCTGGGCTCCTTGGCAAGGGCAATAGCTCCAGTGTTGTCACAGAAGAGAGTCATCGGGCCCGACGCATTGGGTATGACTCCTAGGTCGGTAATGAACTCCTTCACCCAGATTGCCTCTTGTGTTGCCTCCGAGGCTGCCATGTACTCCACTTCACATGTAGATCCTGCCACCACGCTTTGTTTGCAACTGCACCACCTTACTGCCCCACCATTCAAAATATACACGTATCCGGTTTGTGACTTAGAGTCATCCAGATCTGTGTCGAAGCTAGCATCGACGTAACCCTTTACGACGAGCTCTTCGTCACCTCCATAAACGAGAAACATATCCTTAGTCCTCTTCAGGTACTTCAGGATATTCTTGACCGCTGCCAGTGTTCCATGCCAGGATTACTTTGGTACCTTCCTACCAAACTTACGGCAAGGTTTACATCAGGTCTGGTACACAACATAGCATACATGATAGACCCTATGGCCGAGGCATAGGGGATGACACTCATATTTTCTCTATCTTCTGCCGTGGTCGGGCATTGAGCCGTGCTCAATCTAGTACCTTGCAATACAGGCAAGAACCCCTTCTTTGACTGATCCATATTGAACTTCTTCAATATCTTGTCAAGGTACGTACTCTGTGAAAGACCAATGAGGCGTCTCGATCTATCTCTATAGATCTTGATGCCTAATATGTAAGCAGCTTCTCCAATATCCTTCATTGAAAAACACTTGTTCAAGTAGGCCTTTATGCTTTCCAAGAATTCTATATCATTTCCCATCAACAGTATGTCATCCACATACAATATGAGAAATGCTACAGAGCTCCCACTCACTTTCTTGTAAATGCAGGCTTCTCCATAAGTCTGCGTAAACCCAAACGCTTTGATCATCTCATCAAAACGAATGTTCCAACTCCGTGATGCTTGCACCAGCCCATAAATCGAGCATTGGAGCTTGCACACCTTGTCAGCATTCTTAGGATCGACAAAACCTTCCGGCTGCATCATATACAATTCTTCCTTAAGGAAACCATTAAGGAATGCCGTTTTGACGTCCATTTGCCATATCTCATAATCATAGAATGCGGCAATTGCTAACATGATTCGGACGGACTTCAGCTTCGCTAAGGGTGAGAAAGTCTCATCATAGTCAACCCCTTGAACTTGTCGATAACCCTTAGCGACAAACCGAGCTTTATAGATGGTTACATTTCCATCCGCGTCTGTCTTCTTCTTAAAGATCCATTTATTTTCTATGGCTCGCCGATCATCGGGCAAGTCAGTCAAAGTCCATACTTCGTTTTCATACATGGATCCTATCTCGGATTTCATGGCTTCCAGCCATTTGTCGGAATCTGGGCCTGCCATCGCTTCTTCATAGTTCGAAGGTTCACCGTTGTCTAACAACATGATTTCCAAGACAGGGTTGCCGTACCACTCTGGTGCGGATCGTGTCCTTGTGGACCTACGAAGTTCAGTAGCAACTTGATCTGAAGTTTCATGATCATCATCATTAACTTCCTCTCTAGTCGGTGCAGGCACCTCAGTAACAATTTCTTGAGCCGCGCCACTCTCCGGTTCAAGAGGTAATACTTCATAAAGTTCTACTTTCCTCCCACTTGTTTCTTGTAGCGACCAGACCTCAAACGGTCCAATCTTTGTGCTCCGGTGTCATCCCTGGATCAGTAATGCTGACACCACACAATACTTGAAGGATTTATAGCAGAGTAGCAATCACACACTTATTACATCGAGTGTCTCAAAGGAGAACTTATTACAATAAATATGGCTTAAGGCCATCTAATAACGATAACAGTGGAAGGCTTGGAAGATAAGTGAGTCCATCAACTCCAACGGCATCACTGAGTATAGAACCACGACCTAAAACTCCTTATCGTCATCTGAAAAGTCTGCAACATTAACGTTGCAGCCCGAAAACGGGTCATCACATGGAATATGCTGGCAATGTAACACATAGAGAGTAATGGAATGAAACAGCTATTCTATATGCATATTTGGCTGGTGGAAAGCTCTATGGTTACAATTTTGCGTAAAGCCAATTTTTCCCTACTACAAAGGAATAAATTTATTTAACTATCATGGTGGTTGTTAAACATTGAGAATGGTTGACAGCATTCTCAATCCCAATTAAACATCATCATTAAACAATCCAGCACAATTAATTTTTTTAGAGTAACATGTTGAGATTCACATGATAATCCAGGTACTAAATACTCAAGATGTCCATAACCGGGGACATGGCTAACCATGATTAGTTTATACACTCTGCAGAGGTTTGCACACTTTTCCCCACAAGACTCGATCTCCTCCGTTGGATTTCTCTCACTACATGGTGTTTGAGAAACGGATGACCGAGACATAGTCTTTCAGAAGCACTAGCACCTTACGATGGGTAGACCTTACCACCTACATCCCCTACATCTGCTAGTCTACCATTGTAAGAGTTCGCACGACTTAGTCAACTATGCTAGAGCCCATAATAGCTTGTGGCTGCACACGGAAGTTTCTAGCATGAATAATCTCATGATCCCTTTGAGCCTGGGTGGCGGTCCAAAAGAAAACAGGCAATCCTGGAATACCCAGGTGCCTCAATCCACCCAAATGTGTGTTTAGGTTGCCACCTTAAGTAAACCATTAATTAACAAAGCTCACATCTGTCATGGATACACTCACCCAATCCACGTCTACTAGCATAGCATAGCAATAATAAGCAAACGTAGAGTAACTCCCAAAGGTTTGATAATAAACAGGTAATAGGTTCTACCTCAACTACTTCCCAAACCCACAATTTAATTAGATCCTAAAACATGCAGGGTGTGCGGATTGGTCTAATGCAATAAAACTGGGTAGTAGGAGGTATGATCAAAGTGTTACTTGCCTTGCTGATGATCCGGAAAACCTAGCGATTCAAAGTAACAAGCGGCGCACTCTGGGTACTCTATCGCAAACAAACAAGCATACAATAAGTACTCAACTAATGCACAGGTAAAACTCAAATAAGAGATCTAACCAGAAAGTTCAATTTAAGAACTCCGGTTGGCAAAAAGAATCAAATCGAACGAAGCAACGAAAGACAAACGGTAAAAGAAACATGCTTCGTTTACTATTCTGGATCTAAGGCAATTTTTACAGTGGCAAAAACTTGTTTAAGTTGGTTAAACGGAAAGAGGGTTTCGAGGCAAAACTCCAGGCGCTTGAATCGCCTGATTCCGATAAACGAGCGAAAAGATATACTAAAACGAAAATCGGATCAGAAATCGCGATCAGAAAAATCACGGATTTAATCCGAGGAAAAGAAAAATGACGAACGTTCGCTAAAATGAACGAACGAACGAACACTCACTATTTAAATAAACCGGAAAACCGATCTATTTAAAAAAAACCAAAACTAAAAAATGACAAAACCGTCGGAAAACTGAATGGTTTTTTTCTGAAAAAAACAGCGGCAGGATCGAGGTAAACCTCGGGCGGCGGGTTCGGCGGTGGCGGCGGCGACTCCGGCGATGGCGGCGGCAGGCGGCTCCGGCGGTGGCTCCGGCGGCGGCGGCACGGGGCGGCGGCGGCGGCGAAGGCGGCGGCGGTGCGGGGCGGCTAGGGTTTGGGGGGGCTTCCGGCTGGGCCTCCCCGGCTTTTAAAGCCGGACGGGCCTTAGTGTCCGGGTCGGGCACGGCCCGTAGGTCGGTTGCGCGTTTTTTATTTATTTTATAAATAGTTATGCTCAGAAAAAAAACAAAAGGACTCCTAAACGGACTCCAAAAATCTCGAAATAAATTTTCCCCGGCTTCTAAAATCAAGCCGCACAGGATGAACATTTATTTGGGGACCTAAATGCAATTTTGAAAAACGTACATTTTTCCTAAATTCAAATAAAATAGCAAATAAAACCCAATAAAATCTTATTTGATTTTTTTATTAAATCCTCAATATTTCTTTATTTTCGGAAAGTCATTTTATTCCCTCTCTCATAATTTTTATAAAAGAAATAATTGAAGATAAAATAAATAAAATCAAATGATCCTATTTTCAAAATTTGAGACAACTCAAATATGAAAATAACGAAATCCCCAACTCTCTCCGAGGGTCCTTGAGTTGCGTGAAATTTCTAGGATCAACCAAAATGCAATAATTATGATATGCAATGATGATCTAGTGTATAACATTCCAAATTGAAAATTTGGGATGTTACAAACCTACCCCCCTTAAGATGAATCTCGCCCTCGAGATTCGGGTTGGCTAGAAAATAGGTGAGGGTGGTCTTTCAGCAAATCTTCCTCTCGTTCCCAGGTGGCTTCATCCTCCGTGTGGTGGCTCCACTGAACCTTGCAAAACTTGATAACCTTGCTGCGGGTGACTCGACTGGCATATTCTAGAATCTTAACTGGTTTCTTCTCATAGGTCAAATCGCTGTCCAATTGAATTGCTTCCAGTGGTACCGTATCCCTCAGCGGTATGTCAGCCATTTCTGTGTGGCACTTCTTCAACTGGGATACATGAAACACGTCGTGAACTCCTGACAGTCCTTCGGGTAATTCCAACTTGTAGGCTACTTCTCCCATACGCTCCAAAACTTTGTATGGGCCTACAAAACGTGGCGCTAGTTTTCCCTTAACTCCAAAGCGCTTAACTCCTCGAAGTGGAGATACTTGAAGATAAACTCAGTCTCCTACTTTGTAAACTGTCTCCTTGCGTTTAGAATCTGCATAACTCTTTTGCCTGGACTGAGCTACCTTCAGCCTATCGCGAATCAATTTCACTTTCTCTTCAGACTCCTTTATCAGATCCGGTCCAAACAACTGGCGGTCTCCAACTTCATCCCAAGACAATGGGGTCCTGCACCTCCTTCCGTACAAGGCTTCGAAAGGGGCCATCTTCAAACTGGTTTGATAGCTGTTGTTGTAAGAGAACTCTGCATATGGCAAATTCTCATCCCAACTAGATCCATAATCTAGCGCACAAGCTCTTAGCATATCCTCCAAAATCTGATTGACTCTCTCGGTCTGTCCATCTGTCTGCGGGTGGAAAGCTGTGCTAAACTCCAGTCTGGTTCCCAAAGTCTCATGCAATTGATTCCAGAAATTTGAGGTAAACTGGGTTCCTCTATCTGATACAATGCTCCTTGGAATTCCATGCAGACATACGATCCTGGTCATGTATATCTTTGCCAACTTTGCATTGGTATAGGTAGTCTTCAATGGAATGAAATGAGCTACCTTTGTCAAACGATCGACTACAACCCATGTCGAGTCATAGCCTGAACGTGTTCTGGGCAATCCTGTAATAAAATCCATGCCTAGCTTATCACACTTCCATTCGGGTATCGGCAATGGTTGTAGCAATCCTGCTGGCTTCTAATGCTCTGCCTTCACTCTCTGACATACATCACAAACTGCTACATATTCCGCAATATCCTTCTTCATTCCGGTCCACCAGAAAATATCCTTCAAGTCCAAATACATCTTGGTATTTCCTGGGTGAATCGAATATGGTGAGTCATGGGCCTCTTGCAGAATTAGCTTCCTAATCTCCGGATCATTTGGTACATAGACACGGTCTTCAAACCATAAGGTATCGTGCTCATCCTCACGAAATCCCTTAGCTTTTCCTTTGCTCATTTTCTCCTTAATAGAAGCAATTTCCTTATCAGTCCTTTGAGCTTCTCTGATCTTATCCATCAAAGTAGACTGAATCTCCAATGCTGCTAGATAGCCTCTTGGAACTATTTCCAAGCATAGCTCTCGAAGATTTTCGGCTAACTCCCCTGGTAAATATCCCGTCATTAGGGTGTTGACATGGCTCTTACGGCTTAATGCGTCAGCTACTACGTTAGCCTTTCCGGGGTGATAATGCAATTTCATATCATAATCCTTGATGAGCTCCAACCATCTCCTTTGTCTGAGGTTCAACTCCTTTTGTGTGAAAATATACTTCAAACTCTTGTGATCCGTGTACACCTCGCAATGGTTTCCAATCAGAAAATGTCTCCAAGTCTTCAATGCATGCACTACGGCTGCTAAATCCAAATCATGCGTAGCATAATTCAACTCATGAGGCTTAAGCTGTCATGAGGCATATGAAACAACTCTGCCTTCCTGCATAAGCACTGCTCCAAGTCCTCGACGTGAAACGTCACAATACACCTCATAATCCTTGGCCTGATCCGGTAAAATCAACACGGGTGAGGTAACCAAACATTTCTTCAACTCCTGAAAACTAGCCTCACATTCCTCCATCCATATGAACTTGGTATCCTTCTTCAACAACTCCATCATAGGCTTCGCAATCTTTGAGAAGTTCTCAATAAACCTCCGGTAGTATCCTGCGAGTCCAAGAAAACTCCGGATCTCTCCCACGGTGGTTGGTGCTTCCCACTTGGTCACGGTATCAACTTTAGTGGGATCTACTGCTATACCTTCTCCGGATATAACGTGTCCGAGAAATCCAACTTCCTTCAACCAAAACTCACATTTGCTAAACTTGGCATATAATTGATGTTCTCTGAGCTTTCCAAGAACCAAACGCAAATGTTCCTTATGCTCCTCTTCATTCTTCGAGTAAACCAGGATATCATCAATGAACACTACGACGAACTTATCCAAGAACTCCATAAACACCTTGTTCATCATGTTCATAAAATATGCAGGTGCGTTAGTCAGACCAAATGACATAACGGTATACTCGTACAGCCCATACCTGGTGGTAAAAGCCGTCTTGGGTATATCCTGTTCCCGAATCTTCAACTGGTGGTATCCTGATCGCAGATCGATCTTGGAAAATACCTTAGCTCCTTGCAATCGATCAAACAGATCATTGATCATCGGTAGTGGGTACTTGTTCTTGATGGTTACTTCATTCAATCCTCGATAATCGACAACCATCCTTAACGATCCATCCTTCTTCTCTACTAGAAGTACTGGCGATCCCCAAGGCGATGAACTTGGGCGAATATATCCTTTATCCAGTAACTCCTTAATCTGCTTCTTAATTTCCACCAAATCCTTTGCAGGCATCCTATATGGTCTCTTTGATATTGGCCCTGTGCCTGGCAAAAGCTCAATCAAAAACTCAATATCTCTATCCGGTGGCATGCCTGGCAACTCTTCTGGAAATACTTCGGGGAAATCCTTCACTACTGGTACTTCCTCCTGCACCACTCCGGTTAAACAATTTACTTGAGTCCTCTTTGGCACATGTCGGGATACATACTTGATCCTTCTCCCTTCTGGGGTGGTAAGTAAAATTGACTTACTGGCACATTCAATATTCCCTTCATACTTTGACAACCAATCCATGCCTAATATCACATCCAATCCTTGGGATTCCAACACTATTAGGTCTGAGGGAAAAACATAGTTACCAATTCTTAATGGTAACCGATCACACCATAGACTAGCCATATATTCTGCTCCAGGTGAAGTTACTAACATGGGTGACCTAAGGGCTTGGGTTGGCAGTTTATACTTATCCACAAATCCCCTTGATATGTATGAATGTGATGCACCAGTATCGAAAAGAACGAGTGCAGTAAATGACTTAACCAAAAACTTACCGATTACTGCATCCGGCTGCTCTTCAACCTCCTCCATGTTAACGTGGTTCACCTGTCCCCTGTTGAAAGGGTTCGGCTTCTTCCCAGAGCTTCCATTGCCATTTCCATTCTGGGATTCAGGACATTCATTGGCATAATGTCCGGTCTTCTGGCACTTAAAACAAGTGACTTGACTCAGGTCTTTCTTGGCTGGGGTTGATGGGTTGGTGCGGTTCTGGCCGTTGCTTCCCCCATTCCCATTACCATTCCTGGGGCCATTGTGATTGTGCGAGCTTCCTCCTCCATGGGTATGCTGAAAATGTCCTCCCGGCCTAGGGGTAAATCATGGCTTTTGCTGAGCTCCTGAATTGTACTTTCCTTGTGCATACTTCCTCTTGCGATTCTCAATTTGCTGCTGTTTCCCTTCAATCATAAGAGCACGATCTACCAACTCCTGGTAGTTGTTGAAGGTTGCTACCATCAACTGCATGCTCAACTCATCATTCAATCCTTCCAGAAACTTCTCCTGCTTTGCTGCATCCATAGCAACGTCATCTGGGGCATAACGTGCTAATTTACTAAAGTCCTCCACATACTGGCCAACTGTCCGTCCTCCTTGGCGCAAGTTACGAAACTCTCGCTTCTTCATGGCCATAGCTCCTGCTGAAACATGGGCAGTACGAAAAGCCTGCTGAAACTGGTCCCATGTGATAGTATCGACAGGGAAAGTGGCTGTGAAATTCTCCCACCATGATGCTGCGGGTCCTTCAAGCTGATGTGCGGCAAACTTCACCTTCTCCGCATCCGTGCATCCTGCTATGGTCAACTCTCTAGCTGTCTTGCGGAGCCAATCATCTGCTACTATCGGCTCAGTGCTACTGGAAAACACCGGTGGATTCAGCCTAAGAAAACGGGCTAAGTGATCAACAGGTGGTGGTGGTGGTGGGTTGTTGTTGTTGTTCCCCTGGTTCTGATTCTGGACTAGTAACTGCATCAATGTGTTCTGCTGCTGGATGAACTGAGTGAGCTCCGGTGGAAAGGTAAATCCGGGGTCACGTCTCGGAGGCATCTGAGGGTTTAGAAAAGATGAGATTTAAGAATAGAGGGGGTCTAAAGAGAAAACACTACCCATATGCACATGAGGCAAAAGCAAACAATTCACTTCATTCAATCAATCAAACAAGGGCATACAATCGATCTAACTATCGTAAAAGTGCTCGGACTACTATATTTACATGGTGGACTACTACTACTGTTGGGGTGGTCTACTAGAAATATTCTTCGGTTGCAGACTCCATGATATCTGCTCCAGCTTCATCAACATAGTCATCATCGCTATCATCTGGATCCGAGTCGGTGTCGTCGATGATGATGTAGTCTTCCAGGCGAATCTCCTTGGGTTCTTCGTCTTCTTCTACTGGTGTAGGGCCTCCCATAAATATTCCAATCTTCTTGATCAGATCGTCATTCTTCTCCACTAATACTTCAATTTCTTCTTCAAAATCTTCACGTGTAGCCTTGAGTTCTTCCTCCAGTTCCTTGATTCTTGTCTTTGACTTCTTCAGGTCTATCATGTCGGCGCACATCTGGTTCTCCTGACGTCGAATGTGCTAGTTTAACTCCCGGATAAAAGCAGCAATGGATCTATCCTTTCTGGTGCTGATCATCTCCTAGTGCTCATCTCGGTGCCCACAAATCTGGTAGATAGTATCCTTGAGATCATTGCGGTAGACTTCTCCAATGCGTCCCATGGCGATGTGAGCTGCCATGCTCTTTCCTAGATTCCAAGTTGGTGCATCAAAAGAAAACTCTATGGGCTCAATGACTGGCATGAACGTCCTTCCTGGAACTTGAACTTGAATCATCCAGCGCTCTTCTTCAGGTAGAGTGGCGTTGTATGTTCCGGTGAAGCTTGGTACTCCTATGTTCAGGTATCTAGTGACTTCCTTCAAGTGACGTCCAAAGGGTGTATCTTCATCCGGTTGAGTGAACTTGTTCCTTGCATCCGCCATCCTAAAAGAGTAGAAAAGATGAGAGGTCAGAAGAGAAGAGAGTGAGTAGTGATCTAGGTCTTTAGCTTAGTGGTCGTGTCCTACAGTCAGCGTGTGCTCTGATACCATCTTGTATCGACCAGACCTCAAACGGTCCAATCTCTATGCTCTGGTGTCATCCCTGGATCAGCAATGCTGACACCACACAGTACTTGAAGGATTTATAGCAGAGTAGCAATCACACACTTATTACATCGAGTGTCTCAAGGAGAACTTATTACAATAAATATGGCTTAAGGCCATCTAATAACGATAACAGCAGAAGGCTTGGAAGATAAGTGAGTCCATCAACTCCAACGGCATCACTGAGTATAGAACCACGACCTAAAACTCCTTAATCGTTGTCTGAAAAGTCTGCAACATTAACGTTGCAGCCTAAAAACGGGTCAGCACATGGAATATGCTGGCAATGTAACACATAGAGAGTAATGGAATGAAACAGCTATTCTATATGCATATTTGGCTGGTGGAAAGCTCTATGGTTACAGTTTTGCGTAAAGCTCGTCGGAAAACCGAATGGTTTTTTTTCTGAAAAAAACGGCGGCGGGATCGAGGTAAACCTCGGGCGGCGGGTCCGGCAGCTCCGGCTCCGGCGGCGGCGGGCGGCGGCGGCGGCAGCTCCGGCGGGCGGTGGCAGCGGCGGCGGCGGCGCGGGATGGCGCGGGGCGGCGGGGCGGCGCGGGGCGAAGGCGGCGGCGGCGGCAGCGGCGGCGGCGGCGCGGGGCAGCTAGGGTTTGGGGGGGCTTCTGGCTAGGCCTCCCCGGCTTTTAAAGCCGGACGGGCCTTAGTGTCCGGGTCGGGCACGACCCGTAGGTCGGTTGCGCGTTTTTTTATAAATAGTTACGCTCAGAAAAAAACTAAAGGACTACTAAACGGACTCCAAAAATCCTGAAATAAATTTTCCCTGGCTTCTAAAATCAAGCCGCACAGGATGAACATTTATTTGGGGCCTAAATGCAATTTTGAAAAATGCACAATTTTCCTAAATTCAAATAAAATAGCAAATAAAACCCAATAAAATCTTATTTGATTTTTTATTAAATCCTCAATATTTCTTTATTTTGGGAAAGTCATTTTATTCCCTCTCTCATAATTTTTATAAAAGAAATAATTGAAGATAAAATAAATCAAATCAAATGATCCTATTTTCAAAATTTGAGACAACTCAAATATGAAAATAACAAAATCCCCAACTCCCTCCGAGGGTCCTTGAGTTGCGTGAAATTTCTAGGATCAACCAAAATGCAATAATTATGATATGCAATGATGATCCAGTGTATAACATTCCAAATTGAAAATTTGGGATGTTACATTTCTTTCGAGAGAAAATCTTTCTCTAGAAAGGATCCATTCTTGGCAACAAAGATCTTGCCTTCGGGTCTGAGATAGACCAATAGTTTCTTTAGGGTATCCTATGAAGACACATTTTTCCGATTTGGGTTCGAGCTTTTCAGGTTGAAGTTTCTTGACATAAGCATCGCATCCCCAAACTTTTAGAAACGACAGCTTAGGTTTCTTCCCAAACCATAATTCATACGGTGTCGTCTCAACGGATTTCGACGGAGCCCTATTTAAAGTGAATGCGGCAGTCTCTAAAGCATAGCCCCAAAATGACAGCAGTAAATCGGTGAGAGACATCATAGATCGCACCATATCCAATAGAGTGCGATTACGACGTTCGGACACACCATTACGCTGAGGTGTTCCAGGCGGCGTGAGTTGTGAAACTATTCCACATTTCCTTAAGTGCGTGCGAAATTCGTGACTCAAGTATTCTCCCCCACGATCTGATCACAAGAACTTGATTTTTCTGTCACATTGATTCTCAACCTCACTCTGAAATTCCTTGAACTTTTCAAAGGTCTCAGACTTGTGTTTCATTAAGTAGACATACCCATATCTACTCAAGTCATCAGTGAGGGTGAGAACATAACGATAGCCACCGCGAGCCTCAACACTCATTGGACCGCACACATCAGTATGTATGATTTCCAATAAGTTGGTTGCTCGCTCCATTGTTCCTGAGAACGGAGTCTTGGTCATTTTACCCATGAGGCATGGTTCGCACGTGTCAAATGATTCGTAATCAAGAGACTCCAAAAGTCCATCTGCATGGAGCTTCTTCATGCGTTTGACACCTATGTGACCAAGGCGGAAGTGCCACAAGTATGTGGGACTATCATTATCAACCTTACATCTTTTGGTATTCACACTATGAATATGTGTAACATTACGCTCGAGATTCATTAAGAATAAACCATTCACCAGCGGGGCATGACCATAAAACATATCTCTCATATAAATAGAACAACCATTATTCTCGGATTTAAATGAGTAGCCATCTCGAATTAAACGAGATCCTGATACAATGTTCATGCTCAAAGCTGGCACTAAATAACAATTATTGAGGTTTAAAACTAATCCCATAGGTAAATGTAGAGGTAGCGTGCCGACGACGATCACATCGACCTTGGAACCATTCCCGACGTGCATCGTCACCTCGTCCTTCGCCAGTCTCCGCTTATTCCGCAGCTCCTGCTTTGAGTTACAAATGTGAGCAACTGCACCGGTATCAAATACCTAGGAGCTACTACGAGTACTGGTAAGGTACACATCAATTACATGTATATCACATATACCTTTAGTGTTGCCGGCCTTCTTGTCCGCTAAGTATTTGGGGCAGTTCCGCTTCCAGTGACCACTTCCCTTGCAATAAAAACACTCAGTCTCAGGCTTGGGTCCATTCTTTGACTTCTTCCCGGCAGCTTGCTTACCGGGCGCGGCAACCCCCTTGCCGTCCTTCTTGAAGTTCTTCTTACCCTTGCCTTTCTTGAACTTAGTGGTTTTATTCACCATCAACACTTGATGTTCCTTTTTGATTTCCACCTCTGCTGATTTCAGCATTGAATATACCTCAGGAATGGTCTTTTCCATCCCCTGCATATTGAAGTTCAGCACAAAGCTCTTGTAGCTCGGTGGAAGCGACTGAAGGATTTTGTCAATGACCGCGTCATCCGGGAGATTAACTCCCAGCTGAGTCAAGCGGTTATGTAACCCAGACATTTTGAGTATGTGCTCACTGACAGAACTATTTTCCTCCATCTTACAACTGAAGAACTTGTCGGAGACTTCATATCTCTCGACCCGGGCATGAGCTTGGAAAACCATTTTCAGCTCTTCGAACATCTCATATGCTCCGTGTCGCTCAAAACGCTTTTGGAGCCCCGGTTCTAAGCTGTAAAGCATGCCGCACTGAACGAGGGAGTAATCATCAGCACGTGACTGCCAAGCGTTCATAACGTCTTGGTTCTCTGGGATGGGTGCATCACCTAGCGGTGCTTCTAGGACATAATCTTTCTTGGCAATTATGAGGATGATCCTCAGGTTCCGGACCCAGTCCGTATAGTTGCTGCCATCATCTTTCAGCTTGGTTTTCTCTAGGAACGCGTTGAAGTTGAGGGCAACATTAGCGTGGGCCATTTGATCTACAAGACATAGTGTAAAGATTTTAGACTAAGTTCATGATAATTAAGTTCATCTAATCAAATTATTCAATGAACTCCCACTCAGATAGACATCCCTCTAGTCATCTAAGTGAAACATGATCCGAGTCAACTAGGCCGTGTCCGATCATCACGTGAGACGGACTAGTCAACATCGGTGAACATCTTCATGTTGATCGTATCTTCTATACGACTCATGCTCGACCTTTCGGTCTTCCGTGTTCCGAGGCCATGTTTGTACATGCTAGGCTCGTCAAGTCAACCTAAGTGTATTGCGTGTGTAAATCTGTCTTACACCCGTTGTATTCGAACGTTAGAATCTATCACACCCGATCATCACGTGGTGCTTCAAAACAACGAACCTTCGCAACGGTGCACAGTTAGGGGGAACACTTTCTTGAAATTATTATGAGGGATCATCTTATTTAAGCTACCATCATTCTAAGCAAATAAGATGCAAAACATGATAAACATCACATGCAATCAAATAGTGACATGATATGGCCAATATCATTTGCTCCTTTTGATCTCCATCTTCGGGGCTCCATGATCATCGTTGTCACAGGCATGACACCATGATCTCCATCATCGTGTCTTCTTGAAGTTGTCTCGTCATCTATTACTTCTACTACTATGGCTAACGCTTTAGCAATAAAGTAAAGTAATTACATGACGTTTATGTTGACACGCGGGTAATAAATAAATTAAGACAACTCCTATGGCTCCTGCCGGTTGTCATACTCATCGACATGCAAGTCGTGATTCCTATTACAAGAACATGATCAATCTCATACATCACATATATCATTCATCACATCCTTTTGGCCATATCACATCACACGACACATGCTGCAAAAACAAGTTAGACGTCCTCTAATTGTTGTTGCAAGTTTTTACGTGGCTGCTATAGGTTTCTAGCAAGAACGTTTCTTACCTATGCCAAAACCACAACATGATATGCCAATATCTATTTACCCTTCATAAGGACCCTTTTCATCGAATCCGATCCGACTAAAGTGGGAGAGACAGACACCCGCCAGCCACCTTATGCAACTAGTGCATGTCAATCGGTGGAACCAGTCTCACGTAAGCGTACGTGTAAGGTCGGTCCGGGCCGCTTCATCCCACGATGCCGCCGAATCAAGATAAGACTAGTAACGGCAAGCAAATTGACAATATCCACGCCCACAACTGTTTTGTGTTCTACTCGTGCATAGTAACTACGCATAGACCTAGCTCATGATGCCACTGTTGGGGAACGTAGCAGAATTTTAAAGTTTTCTAATCATCACCAAGATCAATCTATGGAGTCATCTAGCAACGAGGGAGAGGGGAGTGCATCTACATACCCTTGTAGATCGCGCGCGGAAGCGTTCAAGAGAACGGGGTTGATGGAGTCGTACTCGTCGTGATCCAAATCACCGATGGCCTAGCACCGAACGGACGGCACCTCCGCGTTCAACACACGTACGGTTGGGAAGACGTCTCCTCCAACTTGATCCAGCAAGGGGGAAGGAGAAGTTGATGAAGATCCAGCAGCACGACGGCGTGGTGGTGGAAGCAACGGTGATCTCGGCAGGGCTTCGCCAAGCTCAGGGAGAGGGAGGAGTGCCACGGGAGGGAGAGGGAGGCGCCAGGGGCTAGGGTGTAGCTTCCCTCCCTCCCCCCACTATATATAGGACCCCTAGGGGGCGGCGGCCAAGGGGGGTGGAGTGCCCCCCAAGCCAAGTGGGGTGCCCCCACCCCTAGGGTTTCCAACCCTAGGCGCAGGGGAGGCCCATGGGGGGGCGCACCAGCCCACTAGGGGCTGGTTACCCTCCCACTTCAGCCCATGGGGCCCTCCGGGATAGGTGGCCCCACCCGGTGGACCCCCAGGACCCTTCCGGTGGTCCCGGTACAATACCGATTACCCCCGAAACTTTCCCGATGGCCGAAACTTAACTTCCTATATATAAATCTTCACCTCCGGACCATTCGGAAACTCCTCGTGACGTCCGGGATCTCATCCGGGACTCCAAACAACTTTCGGGTTACCGTATACTAATATCTCAACAACCCTAGCGTCACCGAACCTTAAGTGTGTAGACCCTACGGGTTCGGGAGACACGCAGACATGACTGAGACGACTCTCCAGTCAATAACCAACAATGGGATCTGGATACCCATGTTGGCTCCCACATGCTCCTCGATGATCTCATCGGATGAACCACGATATCGAGGATTCAATCAATCCCATATACAATTCCCTTTATCAATCGGTGCGTTACTTGCCCGAGACTCGATCGTCGGTATCCCAATACCTCGTTCAATCTCGTTACCGGCAAGTCACTTTACTCGTACCGTAATGCATGATCATGTGATCAACCACTTGGTCACATTGAGCTCATTATGATGATGCATTACCGAGTGGGCCCAGAGATACCTCTCCATCATACGGAGTGACAAATCCCAGTCTCGATTCGTGCCAACCCAACAAACACTTTCGGAGATACCCGTAGTGTACCTTTCGGAGATATCCGGGAGTTGTACAATCTCATGGTCTAAGGAAATGATACTTGACATTCGGAAAAGCTATAGCAAACGAACTACACGATCTTTGAGCTATGCTTAGGATTGGGTCTTGTCCATCACATCATTCTCCTAATGATGTGATCCCGTTATCAATGACATCCAATGCCCATAGTCAGGAAACCATGACTATCTTTTGATCAACGAGCTAGTCAACTAGAGGCTCACTAGGGACGTGTTGTGGTCTATGTATTCACACATGTATTACGATTTCCGGATAACACAATTATAGCATGAACAATAGACAATTATCATGAACAAAGAAATATAATAATAACCATTTTATTATTGCCTCTAGGGCATATTTCCAACACCAGTTATGTTGTGACGTTTGGTAGCACACAAAGTGTTCCTCCGATATTCGGGAGTTGCATGACTCATAGTCATAGGAACATGTATAGTTATGGAGAAAGCAATAGCAATAAACTAAACGATCATCGTGCTAAGCTAACGGATTGGGTCAAGTCAATCACATCATTCTCTAATGATGTGATCCCGTTAATAAAATGACAACTCATGTCTATGGTTAGGAAACATAACCATCATTGATTCAACAAGCTAGTTAAGTAGAGGCAAACTAGTGACACTCTGTTTGTGTATGTATTCACACATGTACTAAGTTTCCGGTTAATACAATTCTAGCATGAATAATAAACATTTATCATGATATAAGGAAATATAAATAACAACTTTATTACTGCCTCTAGGGCATATTTCCTTCAATAGTACTTACCGCCAACGTCTTATTTTGATTCGGCGGTATTGTGGGATGAAGCGTCCCGGACCAACCTTACATGTCCACGCACATGAGACCGGTTCCACCGACTGACATGCAACTAGTTTTGCATAAAGGTGGCTGGCGGGTGTCTGTTTTTCCTACCTTAGTTGAATCAAATTTGATTGCAACCGGTCCTTGAAGAAGTTTAAAACTGCAAACTTGATGAATCACCATTGTGGTTTTATGCGTAGGTAGGAACAGTTCTTGCTAGAAGCCCGTAGCAGCCACGTAAAACTTGCAACAACAAAGTAGAGGACGTCTAACTTGTTTTTGCAGGGCATGTTGTGATGTGATATGGTCAAGATATGATGTGATATATGTTGATGTATGAGATGATCATGTTTTGTAATATTGACAACCGGCATGAGCCTTAGGGTTGTCTCTTTATTGTATGAAGTGCAAGCGCCATGTAATTGCTTTACTTTATCACTATGTGTTAGCGATAGTTGTAAAAGCAATAGTTGGCGTGACAACCTCGATGCAACGACGCTACGATGGAGATCAAGGTGTCAAGTCGGTGATGATGGAGATCATGACAATGCTTTGGAGATGGAGATCAAAAGCACAAGATGATGGTCGTATCATGCCACATATTTTGATTGCATGTGATGTTTATCTTTTATGCATATTATTTTGCTTAGAATGACAGTAGCATTATAAGATGATCCCTTCACTTAATTTCAAGATAAAAGTGTTCTCCATGAGTATGCACCATTGCTACAGTTCGTTGTCTCGAGACACCACGTGATGATCGGGTGTGATAGACTCTATGTTCACATACTACAGGTGTAAGACAGTTTTGCACATGCATAATACTTGGGTTAAACTTGACGAGCCTAGCATGTACAGACATGGTCTCGTAACACTGGATATCAAAAGGTCGAACGTGGGTCATATAGTAGATATGATCAACAGAGAGATGTTCACCATTGATGACTACCCCATCTCACGTGATGATCAGACATGGGTTAGTTGATTTGGATCACGTATCACTTAGATGACTTGAGGGATGTCTATTTAAGTGGGGGTTCTTTAGTAATTCGATTAATTGAACTTAATTTATTATGAACTTAGTCTTATAGTTTTGCACATCTATGTTGTAGATCAATGGCCCGAGCTACCGTTCCCCTGAATTTTAATGTGTTCCTAGAGAAAGCTAAGTTGAAAGATGATGGTACAAACTACATGGACTAGGTCTATAGCTTGAGGATTATCCTCATTGCTGCACAGAAGAATTATGTCCTTGATGCACCGCTAGGTGAAAGGCCTCCTGCAGGAGCTGAAGCTGATGTTATGAACGTCTGGCAAGCTCTATCTAATGACTACTCTATAGTTCAGTGTGCCATGCTTTACGGCTTAGAACCGAGACTTCAAAGACGTTTTGAACGTCATGGAGCATATGAGATGTTCCAAGAGTTGAAGTTAATATTTCAAGCAAATACCCAGGTTGAGAGATATGAAGTCTCCAACAAGTTCTATAGATTGAAGATGGAGGAGAACAGTTCTGTCAGTGAACACATACTCAAAATATCTGGGTATTATAATCACTTGACTCAGCTGGGAGTTGATCTCCGGTTGATTGTGTTATTGAAAGAGTTCTTCAATCACTGTCACCAAGCTACAAAGGCTTCATGATGAACTATAATATGCAAGGGATGAACAAAAAATTCCCGAGCTCTTCGCAATGCTTAAAGCCACGGAGGTAGAAATCAAGAAGGAGCATCAAGTGTTGATGGTTAACAAGACCACCAGTTTCAAGAAAAAGGGAAAGGGAAAGAAAGGGAACTTCAAGAAGAATGGCAAGCAAGTTGCCACTCCCAGGAAGAAGCCCAAAGCTAGACCCAAGCCTGAAACTAAGTGCTTCTACTGCAGAGGGACTGGTCACTGGAAGCGGAACTGCCCAGATACTTGGTGGATAAGAAGGATGGCAAAGTGAACGGTATATTTGATATACATGTTATTGATGTGTACCTTACTAATGCTCTTAATAGCGCCTGGGTATTTGATACTGGTTCGGTTGCTCATATTCATAACTCGAAACAGGAGCTACAGATTAAACCAAGATTGGCTAAGGACGAGGTGACGATGCGCGTCAGGAATGGTTCCAAGGTTGATGTGATCGTCGTTGGCACGCTACCTCTACATCTACCTTCGAGATTAGTTTTAGACCTAAATAATTGTTATTTGTGAAGGAAATATGCCCTAGAGGCAATAATAAAGTTGTTATTTATATCTCCTTATATCATGATAAATGTTTATTATTCATGCTAGAATTGTATTAACCGGAAACTTGATACATGTGTGAATACATAGACAAAACAAAGTGTCCCTAGTATGCCTCTACTTGACTAGCTCGTTAATCAAAGATGGTTAAGTTTCCTAACCATTGACATGTGTTGCCACTTGATGGATGGGATCACATCATTAGGAGAATGATGTGATGGACAAGACCCATCCGTTAGCTTAGCATAACGACCGTTAAGTTTTATTGCTATTGCTTTCTTCATGACTTATACATATTCCTCTGACTATGAGATTATGCAACTCCCGAATACCGCAGGAACACCTTGTGTGCTATCAAACGTCACAACGTAATTGGGTGATTATAAAGATGCTCTATAGGTGTCTCCGAAGGTGTTTGTTGGGTTGACATAGATCGAGATTAGGATTTGTCACTCCGAGTATCGGAGAGGTATCTCTGGGCCCTCTCAGTAATGCACATCACGATAAGCCTTGCAAGCAATGTGACTAATGAGTTAGTTGCGGGATGATGCATTACGGAACGAGTAAAGAGACTTGCCGATAACGAGATTGAACTAGGTATGAGGATGCCGACGATCGAATCTCGGGCAAGTAACATACCGATGACAAAGGGAGTAACATATGTTGTCACTGCGGTTTGAGTGATAAAGATCTTCGTAGAATATGTAGGAACCAATATGAGCATCGAGGTTTCGCTGTTGGTTATTGACCAGAGATATGTGATACATCTCCATCGTATCTATAATTTTTTATTGTTCCATGCCAATATTATACAACTTTCATATACTTTTGGCAACTTTTTATACTATTTTTTGGGACTAACATATTGATCCAGTGCCTAGTGCCAGTTCCTGTTTGTTGCATGTTTTATGTTTCGCAGAATATCCATATCAAACGGAATCTAAATGGGATAAAAACGGACGGAGCATATTTTTGGGACATTTGGAGAATTCCGGAAGAAAAATCCACGCGAGATGGTGCCCGAGGTGGCCACAAGGCAGGGGGCGCGCCTGCCCCCCTAGGCGCGCCCCTGACCCTCGTGGGCCACCCGTAAGGCGGTTGATGCCCTTATTTGGCCGCAAGAAAGCTAATTTTTGGTATAAAAAATCACGGCGAAGGTTTCAGGCCAATCGGAGTTACGGATCTCCATATATGTATACGAAATGGTGAAAGGGCAGCAGAACAGAACGCAGAAACAGAGAGAGACAGAGAGACATATCTAATCTCGGAGGGGCTCTCGCCCCTCCCATGCCATGGAGGCCAAGGACCAGAGGGGAAACCCTTGTCCCATCTAGGGAGGAGGTCAAGGAAGAAGAAGACGAAGGGACCCCCTCTCCCCTTCTCTTATGGTGGCGTCGGAACGCTGCCGTGGCCATCATCATCATCATCACCGCGATCTACACCAACACCTCCGCCATCTTCACCAACATCTCCATCACCTTCCCCCTCTATCTACAGTGGCCCACTCTCCCGCAACCCGCTGTACCCTCTACTTGAACATGGTGCTTTATGCTTCATATTATTATCCAATGATGTGTTGCCATCCTATGATGTCTGGGTAGATTTTCGTTGTCCTATCGGTGGTTGATGGATTGCTATGATTGATTTAATTTGCTTGTGGTTATGTTGCTGTCCTTTGGTGCCCATCATATGAGCGGGCGCGTGGATCACACCATATGGTTAGTTGTATGTTGATAGGACTATGTATTGGAGGGCAAGAGTGACATAAGCTTCAACCTAGCATAGAAATTAATGCATACAGGATTGAAGGGGGACCAATATATCTTAATGCTATGGTTGGGTTTTACCTTAATGAACGTTAGTAGTTGCGGACGCTTGCTAATAGTTCCAATCATAAGTGCATAGAATTCCAAGTTAGGGATGACATGCTAGCAGTGGCCTCTCCCACATAATACTTGCTATCGGTCTAGTAAAGTAGTCAATTGCTTAGGGGCAATTTCGCAACTCCTACCATCACTTTTCCACACTCGCTATATTTACTTTATTGCTTCCTTACTTACAACAACCCCTACTTTTTATTTATGTAATCTTTATTATCTTGCAAACCTATCCAACAACACCTACAAAGTACTTCTAGTTTCATACTTGTTCTAGGTAAAGCGAACATCAAGTGTGCGTAGAGTTGTATCGGTGGTCGATAGTACTTGAGGGAATATTTGTTCTGCCTTTAGCTCCTCGTTGGGTTCGACACTCTTACTTATCATAAATTGTTGCGATCCCCTATACTTGTGGGTTATCAAGACCTTTTTCTGGCGCCATTGCCGGGGAGCAATAGCGTGGGGTGAATATTCTCGTGTGTGCTTGTTTGCTTTATCACTAAGTAATTTTTATTCGTTGTTCTTAGTTGTTCTTTATCTTTAGTTATGGATATGGAACACGAAATACCAAAAAAATTAGGTGTACTTGCTACTCATGGAGACGGGGAACCTCCTAAAACCCTCGATGCTGGTTATGTGAAAGATATTATGTACTACTTTAATAATCCTGAGAAAACTCCATTCAATTATGTAATGGGAGTAATGTTGGATCAACGTGAATACTTTAGGGATTACCGCTTGACACGAAAAGGGAAACTATTATGGGATCAAATTCATATATTGAATTGGTATGCTAGGCAACTATGCTTGAGATATGATTATACTTGTTGCTCTAGGATGAAGGCTCCACACCTTCCCTTTTTATGCGAATTTAATGATAATAAAACCTTAGCTTCTTATGCTAATGGTATATATGATTACTATGATGTGGAACAAATAGAAGAATTTGTTGCTTTTATGGGTGCTTATGAAATTGAATCTATGTTTAAAGAGTTTGAAGATTTTGATGATGATGTTTATAGGCCTGAAAATTTATCTATCCTAAAATATTGCTATGATAATTATGAATATAATTCCTATATTAATGCGCTTATTGAGAAAGTCTTCGCTGTCCAAGAAGAGACTAATATTTTGCAGGAATCTATGGAAGAAGTTGATGAAACTATGAGCTCATTGGATGAAAAGGATGAGGAGGAGAGTGAAGAACAAAAGGAGGAAGAGCGGATTAGCTACTCGTGCCCACCTTCTAATGAGAGTAACTCTTCAACTCATACATTGTTTAATTTCCCATCGTTCCTACCGAAGGATGATTGCTATGATGATTGTTATGATCCCGTTGATTCTCTTGAAATATCCCTTTTTGATGATGCTTGCTATGCTTGTGGCCAAGATGCCAATATGAATTATGCTTATGGAGATGAACTTGCTATAATTCCTTATGTTAAACATGAAATTGTTGCTATTGCATCCACGCATGATAGTCCTATTATCTTTTTGAATTCTCCCGACTACACTATGTCAGAGAAGTTTGCACTTATTAAGGATTATATTGATGGGTTGCGTCTTACTGTTACACATGATGATTTTGATGAATATAATATGCATGTGCTTGCTGCTCCTACTTGCAATTATTATGAGAGCGGAACTATATCTCCACCTCTCTACGTTAGACTTCGTTGTTGCATGATATATGTTACTTTGTGCTCACTACTCTAAGTGCATCTAGTGCCCCTTACGATTTTGGTGTATTGAAGACTTATAGGTTAAGGGACTAATGCGTTTGTGAGTGTACACATGTCTATAAGTCTATGAGGAGTTTGATATTTATAGGAAAAGTCGACCCCTAAAAATGAATATCTTCGATTGAAGATTTTGGTATTTCTGAAGACTTCCATGAAGACTTTGAAAGTGAAGAAATTGGTGTGTCCATGAAGACTTGATATTCATGCGAGGAATATGAAGCTTGAAGACTTTCATTTTCATAGTTTTGTTTTTCTCTTTCTTGAGTCATAGGAAACACCGTACTGTTAAAGGGGGTCGAGGAAATACTAAGGAAAAATTTCCATGTGATGCTCAACTCAAAATCCTACATCTACCAATCCCTTCGAGTGAAGCCATTGGAAATCTCATACAGTTCAGTCAATTTCTTCAGTGACAGAGACGAAGTTCTTCTGGTCTCTGAGGAATTTGTCCTGACTGAGGAGTTAGGAATTCGCCAGTGCGGATTGCCTACACAGTGAGGAACATGATAGCCCTGAGGATTTTGCTACTCAAAATTCCGACCGTTGCTATGCTATGCGCCAGCTGTCCCAAAATATCTATCCACCTAACGGTCATATCATTGAAGGGCATTTATGTCTTATCATGACGGGCTGCTCCCTAGGCTATAAATAGCCGCCCCCTACAACCACTAGCTGGTTGGCTGCTCCGAGAGAAACTGACACTTGTCATTTGAGAGCAACCCATCCTTTGAGGACTTTGAGCGAAAATCATCAAGTGAGGAAAAACCAAAAACCCAAAACCCAAACACCTACAAACCCCAAGTGATTGAGCATCACTGAAGAGATTGATCCTGAGTGGATCCGACGCTTGTTACCTTTGAAGATTGTGCTTCTTCCAGACGGTTAGGCGTCATGGTCTAGAACATCCAAGAGGAATTGTGGATCGCCGAGTGACCAAGTTTGTGAAGGTTTGGAAGTCGCCTGAAGACTTACCACGAGTGATTGGACGAGGTCTGTGTGACCTTAGTTCAGGGAGAATACGGTGAGGACTGGGTGTCCTGAGCTGCGTGTTCAGGACTGGGTGTCCGGGACTGTGTGTCCTCGAGTTTAAATACTCAGCCGCTCCAACCAGACGTATAACTGAGACAGCAGTTGGAACTGGTCTACCAAATCTTTGTCTTCACCAAGCTTACTGGTTCTATTTCCTCAACTCTTTCATTTCCTCATAACTATGTTGTGTGTTTGTTCATATCTGTGTTTGAAGACTTTGACCGAAGACTTCCTCAAATTTCCTCAGTTCAATTTCTTCAGTCTGTTTGTCTTCATCCTGTGTTATCCTGTGATTACGCTTCATGTACTCTGTGCCTGTCTTCATTTCATCATGATGACTATGCTTGTATTCTTTTATGTTTACTTTTGAGTACTCATTCTGCTGCTAGTAGTTCTTCGCTAAGGAATTTCCTCACCGGCAAATTCCTCAGTGAAGAATTTCATAAAAATCGCCTATTCACCCCCCTCTAGTCGATATAACGCACTTTCAATTGGTATCAGAGCAAGGTACTCCCTTGTTCTGTGTGATTTTGGTTTAACCGCCTGGAGTTTTAGTTATGTCGACCACAGGTATGATCAAGGTCTCTGCTGGGTGTCCTACCTTCGATGGGACGGACTACCCCTACTAGAAGAATAAGATGCGAATGCATCTTGAAGCAATTGATAACGATCTCTGGTATGTTGTGGAAAATGGTGTTCCCTCAGACACACCTTCTCTGAATGCTGCCGATGTGAAGAGATTCAAGCAACTCGACTCTCAAGCGAAGAATATCATATGTGGCCATCTGAGCAAAGGACAGTATGGCAGAGTGAGTGCTTTGGAGACAGCGAAGCTTATCTGGGACAGGTTGTCCAAAGTGAATGAAGGAGTCTCAACTCAGCGTGACTCTCGAGTTGATGTTCTTCGCAATCTCTTCAACCGCTTCAAAAGACTCGACAATGAAAATGTTCAACAAACCTTTGATCGCATCACTGACATCTCAAATGAGCTTCAAGCACTTGGTGCCACGGACATCACCGACCATGAGGTGGTGAAGAAATTGCTGAGATCGCTTGATTCCTCATTTGACACTCTGGCATTGATGATACAAGAACGTGCTGATTACAAGTCACTTGATCCCTCTGATATTCTCGAGAGGCTAAATACTCATGAGTTCCAACTTGCTGAAAAGAGAGATCTCTATGGTTCAAGCTATGGCAGATCACGTGCACTAAAGGCCAAGGCAGTATCTGAGTCCGAAGATGAAGACTCTGATAGCAGCCTTGGTGATCCTGAAGAACTGAGCCATGATCTGGCTCTGCTCGTGAAGTAGTTCCAAAAGTTCTCAAGACGTGGTCGCCTTGGAAGACCCTCAAGGAGCAATAATTCCTCATCAAGTGACTACAAGAGGAGGCTCTGCCACAAATGCAAGAAGCCTGGACACTACATTCAAGGTTGTCCTCAATGGGAAAAGGAATCAAAGAAGAAGAAATACAAGGATTACAGTTCTGATGATGCGAAGAAAAAGAAGAAATCCTCAAAATCCTCATCATCAAAATCCTCAAAGCCTTCATATCACAAGAGCAGCAGCTCCAAGAAGGCCAGGGCATTCATTGGCAAGGAAATGGACTCTGAAGCTGAATCTGAAGAAAACGAGGAAGAGGAGTCATCTGAGGAGTCCGAATCCGGAGTGGCGAGCCTAGCTCTCGCTACTACATTCGTCAGCAAGTCTATCTTCAACACTGAAGAAAATAACCTCACCAACAAAGCTGATGAAGGGGATGATGACTACGCTCCCACCTACTGCTTCATGGCAAAGGGTGCCAAGGTACTCAAATATACCTCATCTGAATCAAGTGAGAATGAATCTGATGAAAATCTTAGGCCCAGCTATTCTAAACTTGCTAAGATTGCTGTAAAACAACAAAGGGCTTTAGAAAAGGTTCAAAACATGCTAGACAAAAGTGATGATATGTTGGGTGAAGAAATGGATCGCACTAAAGCCCTGACTGAAAATCTTCAGAGATTTCAGACTAGGTTTGACAATCTTCAAAGTCATCATAACACTCTCTTATTTGATCATGAGAAGCTTTCTTATGAATTTCTTCAAAGAAAGCAAGATCTTGAAAAGCTAAGAGTGAGTTATGAAGATCTTCAGAAGGAGCGCGATTCATTACTTGCTCAACAAATCAGCGCTTCTCAGGAAGAATTTGTTCCTCCATGCTTGAAGTGCATTGAACGTGAATCTGCTAATTCTTCACCTGAATGTTCAAATGCTGCTAATGTTTCAAATTCTTCACATGCCTCTGCTATCACTAATTCCTCATCTGAGGACATTGCTAGTATCACTAATGATGCAAGGCTGAAGGATTGTACACGACAGGCATGTACAAAAGCCTCAAAGGGCATCAGGCTCTTTGTGATGTGCTTAAAAATCAGATCCTCAACAGGAACCCTAGGAAAGAGGGTATCACCTTTGAGAGGAAACTCAATGCTGATGGTACATATTAGAAGCCTGAGCAGTACCCCAAAACTACATGGGTTGCTGCAAAGGGACCTCCAGTTGATCCATCTAACTTATCTGGATTTGCATGTGAATCTCCTCATTCTGATGATGAGTCAATTGACTCCAACTATAAGCTATTCAAAAATCAGAATGGTGAAGTATTTGCTAGATATGTTGGCAGTAACTGCAGGAACGGCTCCCCTATGAAGAAAATCTGGGTTCCCAAAAGATGCCTTGAAAATCTTCAGGTGAATGTCATCATGACGCCACCTGTGAAGAATAGGAACCCCAGATCAAATTCTTCATATGGACCAAATTCCTCATATGAACATCATCATGCTAACCCGTTTGTTTCGCAGGGAAGATCTAAGGATTATGGATATGTGCATTATTCTTCAAATCATTATGTCCATAAGTCCTCGAAGAATTTCTCTGCATACTCTTATGCTTACTCTAACCCCTATGTGAAACGAAATGGACTGGCTTCTATGCCATCCTTTTCGTATGAAGCTCGCAGAATGATGAACTCTTTGCCACCCCTTCAGATGTGGGTGGTGAAGAAAAAGAACTAATCTCTTCTGCAGGGTCAGGTCTCCAGACGCACGTAATCGTCTGAAGAATTTGCTGGAGACCTGAGCATGCCTGATAGGACGCAGGCTAATCATGAAGAAATGAACTTTCATTTCTCACGTCCTCATATTGCTTTATCAGTTCTTTTACTTGATAAAATTGATCTGATGAATTGATGTCATATTCTTCACTGATGAAGTATATGAGTTTGTAAGCTGCACTAATTTGTCTGCAGGATGATCAACCCAAAGCCACTGAGTGGGTCCTCAATAGTGGATGTACAAACCACATGACTGGTGACAAGAATCTATTGATGGATGCTCCGTTATCTCTGTCGCATCTGAAGCATATCATCTTTGCTGACAAAGGCAAAAGTCAGGTATTGGGTCTAGGTAAGGTTGCGGTTACAAAGGGTCGACACATGGACAAAGTCATGCTTGTTGAGTCCTTAGGATACAACCTTATGTCTGTCTCAATACTTTGTGATCTTGATATGGTTGTTGTCTTTGGCAAGTACCGTTGTGTTGTGGTTATGGAAGCTGACAATTCCAAAGTCTTCGAAGGCTTTAGGAGAGGAGACCTGTATATTGTTGATTTGTCTACAGGACCACAACCAGCCGTGTGCTTACTTGCAAAAGCTTCAGAAGGCTGGCTCTGGCATCGACGACTTGGTCATGCAGGCATGAGGAATTTGCACACGCTTGCGAAGAAGAAGCATGTCATTGGCATCGAGAATGTCAAATTCCTCAAGGATCACCTATGCTGAGCCTGTGAAGCTGGGAAGATGACGAAGGCCAAGCATCTAGCAAAGACTATCATGACCACCACTCGCCCATTTGAATTGCTTCACATGTATCTCTTTGGTCCTAATCATTATTCTGCTATTTCAAATGAAGCATCTCAATATGGCTTTGTTATTGTTGATGATTATTCTCGCTACACATGGGTACACCTTGTTACTTACAAACATGAAGTGCAGGAAGTCTTCAAACGATTTCCCTCAAGGGCTTCAACCAACTTTGGTGTGAAGATCAAGCACATCAGAAGTGATAATGGCACCGAGTTCAAGAATTCTGGTCTCGATGACTATCTCGATGAACTTGGTATTACTCATGAGTTATCTGCTCCTTACACTCCTCAGCAGAATGGCGTCATGGAGCGCAAGAAGAGGACTCTTGCTGAGATGGCTCGCACTATGCTTGATGAATACAAAACGCCTCGTCGTTTCCGGACTGAGGCAATTGATACTACGTGCCACATCATCAACAGAGTATATCTTCACAAATTCTTCAAAAAGACTACCTATGAACTTCTCACTGATAAGAAACCCAATGTAAGCTATTTCAAAGTCTTCGGTGCTAAATGTTGGATTAGAGATCCTCATCACAACTCAAAATTTGCACCGAAAGCACATGAAGGTTTTATGCTTGGTTATGGAAAGGACTCGCACACCTACAGAGTCTTCAACAACGTTCTTCACAAAGTTGTTGAAACTGTAGATGTGCGGTTCGATGAAACTAATGGCTCGCAAAGAGAGCACCTACCTACTGTGATAGATGAACCAGCACCTGAGGAAACTATCAAGTTCAAGGCTACTGAGGATGTCATTCCTACTGAAGAATCTGCTGAAGAATTCATTCCAGAACATGAAGAACGTCGAGCTAATGCACCTGAAGAAAATGTTGAAGAAAATGGTGCTGAAGAAAACGCTGATCAAACTCTTCAATGACAACCAGCTCATCCTCGCATTGCAAAAGAAGTGCAAGTTGAAAAGATCATCAATGACATCAAAGCGCCAGGTCCTCTCACACGCTCAAAAGCTTCACATTTGTCTAACTTTTGTGGGCAGTATACTTTTTTCTCTATTACAGAGCCCACTAAGGTAGATGAAGCATTTCTGGAGCCTGAGTGGATTCAGGCCATGCAAGAAGAATTACATCAGTTCGAGCTCAACAATGTCTGGGAACTGGTCAAACGTCCAGATCCTCGCAAGCACAATATCATCGACACAAAGTGGATCTACCGCAACAAGCAAGATGAAAATGGCCTTGTGGTGAGGAATAAGGCACGGCTTGTAGCTCAAGGCTACACACAGGCTGAAGGAATTGATTTCGATGAAACTTTTGCACCTGTTGCTAGACATGAGGCTATTCGCATATTACTTGCTTATGCTAACCATCATGATACCACTTTATATCAAATGGATGTGAAAAGTGCATTCCTCAATGGTAAGCTTGAGGAAGAAGTATATGTTGCTCAACCCCTAGGTTTTGAAGATCCAAAGAATCCTGACAAAGTCTTCAGACTCAACAAGGCCCTCTATGGCCTCAAGCAGGCCCCACGGTCTTGGTATGATACCTTGAAGGAACTACTCATGAAGAAAGGCTTCAAACCCGGTTCACTCGACCCTACTCTTTTCACTAAATCTTATGATGGTGAATTGTTTGTGTGCCAAATATATGTTGATGATATTATCTTTGGCTGTACTGACCAACGTTATAGTGATGAATTTGCCTATATGATGAGTGAAGAATATCAAATGTCTAGGATGGGAGAGTTGAAATTCTTCTTAGGTCTTCAAATTCGTCTACAACACAATGGCATATTCATCTCTTAGGAAAAATACCTCAAGGATGTACTGAGGAAGTTCGGCATGCAAGATTGCAAAGGCGTCAAAATTCCTATGCCCACAAATGGCCATCTGTGCACTGATGAAAATGGTATTGACTTCGATCATAAGGTATACCGCTCCATGATAGGTTCCTTATTGTACTTATGTGCATCTAGGCCAGATATAATGCTTAGTGTTTGCATGTGTGCCCGATTTCAAGCTGAACCGAAGGAATCACACCATAAGGCTGTGAAGCATATTCTTCGATATCTAGCTCACACACCAACACTTGGATTATGGTACCCCAAGGGCTCAGCTTTTGATCTTGTTGGATATTCTGACTCTGACTATGCTGGTGATCATATGGATCGCAAGTCAACATCTGGTACATGTCATTTCCTCGGACGATCTTTGGTCTGTTGGTCCTCGAAGAAACAGAACTGCGTATCACTATCTACTGCTGAAGCTGAGTACATTGCCGCTGGTTCTTGCTGTGCCCAATTGCTATGGATGAAGCAAACTCTCAAGGACTACGACGTCAACATGAAGAATGTGCCTCTCCTCTGTGACAATGAGAGTGCCATCAAGATTGCTCACAACCTAGTTCAGCACTCGAAGACAAAGCACATTCAGATTTGTCATCCTTTTCTTCATGATCATGTGTTGAAGGGCGACATTTCTATTGAGCATGTGAAGACTGAAGAACAGCTAGCCGATATTTTCACAAAGCCCTTGGATGAGAAGAGATTTAGCAAGTTGCGGTGTGAGCTAAATATCCTAGAATCTTCGAATGTTCTTTGAAAAGGACACTCATCCTAACACTTATGCAAAATTGATGACTTAGATGTGCAACACATGAAGAAACGTTTTTCTTCAATGAATGAAGAATAACACTCTTAGTGTGAAGAAATTAATGAAGAATTTGATTCTCAGAACCCTATGAGAATTGTACGCGGTGTCTGAAATCATCATTCTTATACGGTGGATCACGCCACCACCAAAAGTTGAAATTCCTCAAATTATTCATATTCTTCAACTTTGCATTGTCTTCACTGTTTCCGCCGTTTTTCTTCATTGGCTATATATATATGAGTTTGTGTCCTCTACAGCATTCACTTATTGCTATTTCTTCAAGTTGGTTTTCTGCTAAGTGAATGTGATCGGACCCTTCCCCTCTATGCTATACTCAACCCAATCTGTTCACAAATTCTTCATGTGCGTTCTATTTGAAACTCGTTCAAAATCTTCACTGTGTCCTTGTCAGCTGAAGAAATTGCGAATGGAACTTTAAAACCTATCTTATCTAAATTTTCGGCTTTGCCGCTCAAACCGTTCCGCATCCCACGATACACTTATCCACTCACCCACGATCTAACACAATCTCCACCTCTTACTACGTGGGTGACACATGTCATGCGAATGAGAAGGGTCAGGGGCACGTTCGTCCAATTTCTTCGGGCGAGCAGTTTTTCACCGTGGCTATAAATACCCCTCCTTCCCTTCCTCACTTCTTTTACTCCGCTTGACCTCTCTCTCCAGCTCGAGCTTCTCAAACCCTAGCGCCGCCGCTACTTCATCGCCGCCGGTGAGGAAGAGCTTCACTGCCTCGACCTCGTCGCCGACATACTCGCGCCGACCGCGGACATCTTCACTCCGCCGCCGCCGTAGCCGTCTTCCTCCGCCAAGTTAGGGCGTGGAAGATCTACACAGACGAACTTCACATCTCCTCACTCCAGTTCGTCGTGTTCTTCATCCAGGGTAATTAAAAGTTACTTTTACTGCCCTCGTTGATTCGAATGATTATCTACAAAATCTTCAAAAGTTTTTTTCTTCATATCTTCAGACACTGAACACCTCACAAGTCATCTGTTCTTGATTCGTTTCTCTAAGCATCATTTTTCTTCAAGATTCCTCAATTTTGTGGATCTTCGATCTATACAACTCTGGAATCTAAGACAAAGAAAGCTTAGTGAAATTCTTCAAGACTCATCTGGTCAAATTCCTCAAACTTGTTCTTTTTACAAAACCGTCTGAGAACGCATATGACCTCTCCAAATTCCTCGCAACTATACTCTATTCACAGGTACACATGTCAGCTGCTGAATCACTAGGTTCTCATCAACTTAACTCATTTGCAGCGTTCCTCGAAGAAAAGTTGCATACTTCTTCAGAGAATTCAATTGTTCAAATTCCTCAACTGAAGAAAATGGCTGATGGTAAGAAGCCACAGAAGGGAGGAAAGAGGCCTGAGGTAAATACAACGTTTGAAATCCCTGATGACATATATGCTGGGTACTGCACACCTACTGAGGAAACCAAGAATGAGCGCAAAGTACGCAAACAGAGGATAGAGAGGAGATGGGCAAGATAATGGAGGGAGTACAGATATGTCACTCCTAAGTACATGAAAAAATTCGCACTCAATCCTCCATGCCCAAGAGCTCCATTGGCACCTGGCCAAATAGCAGATCCCACCAGCCTCAAGCGCGGCGAGGACTATCCCGATGAATGGGCCAAGCGCCAAGCCAAGCTGGCTAAGCAAGCCATAGAAGCAGTGAGGAAATTCAATGAAGACTCTGCTGCTGCTGCTGCCTCTACTGAGGCCTCTGCTGTCAAGCCAAAGAAGGCTATGTCTAAGAAGCCTGCGCGCAAGCCAAGTGCTTCACCACCAATGCCCTCAAGGCCAAGCTCCTCAGCAATGCCCTCACGGCCAGAATCATCAAAGCCCTCACGGAAAATTCCTCATGCTGCTCCTGTTCCTCCAAAGTCCTTAGCTCCTCCGCCAAAGCCTTCAGCTGTTCCGACCAAATCCTCAGCACCTGTGCATCTCGCTTCATGCCAAAGGACTGCCGGCATCTCCATTGCCTCAGGTGTCTCAGCTAGTTCCTCAGCTGCACCAAGTTCCTCAGCTGGCCCCTCACTGCTGAAGACAAAGGCCACTGCTGGACGAGGTCCTCGCCCAAGTCCTCAAAAGAATCAAGTCGCTTTCCAAGTGTCGTCTGATGAAGACGAAGCTGATGATGATGAACTTGCAGAAATCATCAGAGATAGGCAAGTCAGGGCCGCTAGAGCCAAGGGATCAGAGGTGCCACTGCTTTTGGATCCCAAGCTGATCCTCGACTATATTGATGATTGGCACAAGGACCCCAACACTCCCTTGCCTGACTTCAAGCTGACTCCTGGCCAGAGTCACATGCTGACCCACTTCATTCAAGAAGAAAAGTGGAAATTTGAGAAGGCCAGGCAGATCAAGAAAGCGCAGTACAAGAAATAGTGCTATCTGAAGAAAAACGTTGTCTCTATGACAACTGAAGAACTTGTCACTATTCAGACTGAGATTAAGAAACTTAGTGATGACTTTGACGCATATCGCGCTGATTGGCTTGGAGCCAAGGTTTGTTTTGTAAAACTTGCGGATAACTTCACTTCCAATGTTGCAGCCCCAACGCAACAGGAAATTCCTCAGGTTGAAGCATCTGCTCAGCCTACTGAAGAAAATGCCAGCACCGCTGATGACAATCAGGCTGCTGAAGAAAATGTGAGTTCCAGGGCTGATGACTGCATTCCAGCCGCTGAAGAAATTGCTAGTGCACCCACTAGTGGTGTGCCTGAAGAAACTGAAGAACTCAGGGCAACTGCATCAGTTGTGCCTGAAGAAAATCAACCAGATTCCTCAGCTGCTCCTGCACCAACTTCAACTCCAATCCTTCCATCTGCATCAGATGTGAAGAAGACCAAGGCTGCAGAGCGTGCAGCAGTGAAGAAAAGGAAAGCATCAGCTGCTTCAGATTCTTCAGCTTCGAAGAAAATGAAGCCTATGACAAGTTCGTTTGCAAATCCGATTGATGCTGTTCCCATCTCAACCAGGTCATCAAAGGACCTTGTTCCTTTTGATGAAGAATATGTGATCCCCAGCGGATCTAATGAAGAAACTCCTTCTGCTGTTTCGTCTGAACTGTTGGATGAAGAAATTGAAGTGGATGCGATCCCTTCAACACCTATCATCTCCTTGCCTATGCCTCAGTTCACAGCTGAAGAGGCTGGCGTTGAAGAAATGGAAGATGAAGATGTGGACATTGGCTGCTCCACACCCGTAATCAGTGATGAATTCTGGGAAAGTCAGCATCCAAATTCTCTAATGTTCACCCCTCTACAGCAAATTCCTCAGTCCCCCACACAAACTGTTCACATGGGCTCTGAAAAAACTGATCCCACTGCATCTGTCCATGAGGAAATTCCAGCCACCAGCGCTGAAGAAACTGCTGCTGCTGAACAACCAACGACACAGAATGCCACTGAGGAGGAACCAGAAACTCCTCAGCCTGAAGAACCTGTGATTGAGATTCCTGAGGTCGTGATGCAACTCACTGACACTCCTCTGCCGAAGCCAAAGGATCCATTCTCACGCAAGCAAAAGTTCAAGGCCGATGATTTCTTTGGTGAGCACGTCTTCTTCGAAGATTACAACCCATATGACTCTGCTCGCATTAGGAAGAGGCGTTTCTGGACTGCCATTCAAGCCAATTTCTATTCCTCAGTGTTGTTCAACAAGGAGAAGATCTTCTACCATGAGCATATTCCTCACGTGGATATGGAATCTCTGCCGTGCTTCGCACCAGTCCTCAGTGTTCTTCATGATGCTGGACTGCTCAAATTTTGCTCTGACATCTGCGTTGGAATGAAGAACTGATTCTTCAATTCTATGCAACGCTGCACATCACCGGAGATGCTGAAGATGTGAATTCATGGGTGCTGGACTAGATGTCTGAAAACACTCACTACACTGCACTAGCCTCTGAATTGCTTCATGCTCTGCCACTCAGTCCTCCCCTTGAAGAAGCTCGCTGCATCTACGGTGAACCTGAGCTCACACATCATTACATGCAGGTGTTGATGAAACCTTTGAAGCTAGGTCAAGTACCAAGAACCAAATTCCTCGTGAAGGAATTGCTGTACGTGCCCAGAACTGTCTATCGTATTCTTACGAGGACAATCAGTCCCATCAAAGGCCACGACTCATCTGATGAGGAAATTGTTGGCATCATGAAGAATCTGGTATTCAACATCGTTCATGGCATTCCTGTCAATTATCACGATTTCTTCATGAGGACTATGGCCAATGTTGCACTGTCTCCGTTTGAGCTGAAGCCTTATGCACCTTGGATTATGAGATTCCTCAGGACAAGGTCTTCACTCAACTACAAAGCTGATTTCTAGAATCACCTCAGCTACTTGCCCCCAATTGAAGTCCTCAAGCAGACATATTCCTCAGTTGATGGAAAGGGCAAGGCACCAGCTGTAATAGATGAAGGCATTCGTCCATTGGATGTCTTCACCAGAAGGTGGATCAAAATCACAAATGGGTTAAGCATCAGTTTGGTTCACTTCTTCACAACATGACTGCCACACACAATGCGGTGAAGAAAAACCACTACTACCTCCATCAAGTCTTCGGTCGCACCTGGGCAATCCTGTCACATCTGTATGGTGAAGAAGATCTAAAGAACATGGGTCTCAAAGAAGATTTTGACTGGTCTGCACCTCCACCAAAGAGATTCAAGAAGGTCCAGGTTCCTTCTCTGGTGGCCAGCTCATTTTCTTCATCGCGCGACACTGATGAACATGAAAATTTGGACGACACTGCGGCAGGCCCTACATCAACAAACGACCCCAACAACGCTGGCGCTCCTTCATCAACATGATTATCTTCAGGGGCGTTAGTCCTCATTTTCGATCCTTTTGGTCATTCGATGACAAAGGGGGAGAAATATGAGTTAGTCTTCAAGCGGGTCTACTATATGGGCGTTTTTTTGCTAAGTTACAACTCTCGTTCTTCTGAAACTTTATTGGATCGAGTTGTAATCTTAAACCCGATGGTGCTCCAATACTTTTGATGCACTGTGCTCTGATACTTTTGATGCACTATTCTGCATGCTTATTCCTCGTTGATATTATTACACGCATGCTGAATTTCATCAGGCACCATATTTCATCATGCATTTCAAATTCTTCATATTATATGTTAAATGCGTGTATGAATTACAAGATATAGGGGGAGATCTCCATGATTCAACTCTTCAAGTGTGCATTGCTTCAAAAGCAAATTCCTCACTATGCACCTCTTCAGGGGGAGTTCTTCTATATCTTGCAATCAAATTCCTCAATATCAGTAGTTACACTTCATATGTTTATCCCCGTTGAAAACTTAACCTATATTGTCATCAATCACCAAAAAGGGGGAGATTGTAAGTGCATCTAGTGCCCCTTAGTGATTTTGGTGTATTGAAGACTTATAGGTTAAGGGACTAATGTGTTTGTGAGTGTACACATGTCTATAAGTCTATGAGGAGTTTGATATTTACACGAAAAGTCGACCCCTAAAAATGAATATCTTCGACTGAAGATTTTGGTATTTCTGAAGACTTTGAAAGTGAAGAAATTGGTGTGTCCGTGAAGACTTGATATTCATGCGAGGAATATGAAGCTTGAAGACTTTCGTTTTCATAGTTTTGTTTTTCTCTTTCTTGAGTCATAGGAAACGCCGTACTATTAAAGGGGGTCGAGGAAATACTAAGGAAAAATTTCCATGTGATGCTCAACTCAAAATCCTACATCTACCAATCCCTTCGAGTGAAGCCATTGGAAATCTCATACAGTTCAGTCAATTTCTTCAGTGACAGAGACGAAGTTCTTCTAGTCTCTGAGGAATTTGTCCTGACTGAGGAGTTAGGAATTCGCCAGTGCGGATTGCCTACACAGTGAGGAACATGATAGCCCTGAGGATTTTGCTACTCAAAATTCCGACCGTTTCTGTGCTATGCGCCAGCTGTCCCAAAATATCTATCCACCTAACGGTCATATCATTGAAGGGCATTTATGTCTTATCATGTCAGGCTGCTCCCTAGGCTATAAATAGCCGCCCCCACAACCACTAGCTGTTTGGCTGCTCCGAGAGAAACTGACACTTGTCATTTGAGAGCAACCCATCCTCTGAGGACTTTGAGCGAAAATCATCAAGTGAGGAAAAACCAAAAACCAAAAACCCAAACACCTACAAACCCCAAGTGATTGAGCATCACTGAAGAGATTGATCCTGAGTGGATCCGACGCTTGTTACCTTTGAAGACTGTGCTTCTTCCAGATGGTTAGGCGTCATGGTCTAGAGCATCCAAGAGGAATTGTGGATCGCCGAGTGACCAAGTTTGTGAAGGTTTGGAAGTCGCCTGAAGACTTACCATGAGTGATCGGACGAGGTCTGTATGACCTTAGTTCAAGGAGAATACGGTGAGGACTGGGTGTCCTGAGCTGCGTGTTCAGGACTGGGTGTCCGGGACTGTGTGTCCTCGAGTTTAGATACTCAGCCGCTCCAATCAGACATACAACTGAGACAACAGTTGGAACTGGTCTACCAAATCTTTGTCTTCAGCAAGCTTACTGGCTCTATTTCCTCAACTCTTTCATTTCCTCATAACTATGTTGTGTGTTTGTTCATATCTATGTTTGAAGACTTTGACTGAAGACTTTCTCAAATTTCCTCAGTTCAATTTCTTCAGTCTGTTTGTCTTCATCCTGTGTTATCCTATGATTACGCTTCCTGTACACTGTGCCTGTCTTCATTTCATCATGATGACTATGCTTGTATTCTGTTATGTTTACTTTTGAGTACTCATTCCGCTGCTAGTAGTTCTTCGCTAAGGAATTTCCTCACCGGCAAATTCCTCAGTGAAGAATTTCATAAAAATCGCCTATTCACCCCCCTCTAGTCGATATAACGCACTTTCAACTACTAAATTATAAATCATTGTTAATTAAAATTGGCTTTGACATACCTTGGGATCCGGGTGGATTCACTACTTGAGCACTATATGCCTAGCTTAATGGCTTTAAAGAAAGCGCTGCCAGGGAGACAACCCGGAAGTTTAGGGAGTCATTTGTTTCTGTTGAGTGCTTTCATATAGTTTAAAAACAACAAAAATAAAGAGGGGAACCCAAAACTTTTTCAAAAAGGAAAGTGAAAGTGAGAAAGACAGGCATTGTTGAAGTGGGATAGCTCCTTGAACTTTGTTCATGCTCACGGCAACTTTGTGAATCTTGATCACAGAAACTTTTCAACAAAAATAATTATCCCCTTGTACAATTCCATTGTATTATAAAAATAATGTGCCAAGGTTTGCCTTTAGGATGTTTACATTTGCTTTATGGTTTGTACGGTGCAGGACAGAAACTTTGGCTGTAGTGAACGATTTTACATTTTTAGCTGGAACGTCAAATGGTTCTGATTCTTTTTTCACTGTCTTTCTATAAAAATTGTTTATTTTTCCTAATTTTGGCAGAATTTTTCAAGTATCAGAAGTATGGTGAATGTTCAGATTATTACACATTGTTCTGTTTTAGACAGATTCTGTTTTTGATGCATAGTTTGCTTGTTTTGATGAAACTAACGATTTATATCAGTGGATTAAGCCATGGAAAAGCTATATTACAGTAGACACAATGCAAAAAAATATGAATTGGTTTGCAACAGTACTTAGAGTAGTGATTTGCTTTATTATACTAACGGATCTTACCGAATTTTCTTTTGAAGTTTTGTGTGGATGAAGTGTTCGATGATCGAGAAGGTCTCGATGTGAGAAGAAGGAAGAGAGGCAAGAGCTCAAGATTGGGGATGCCCGAGGCACCCCAAGTAAACATTGAAGGAGACTCAAGCATCTAAGCTTGTGGATGCCCCAGAAGGCATCCCCTCTTTCTTCAACAAGTATCGGTATGTTTTCGGATTCGTTTCGTTCATGCGATATGTGCAATCTTGGAGCGTCTTTTGCATTTAGTTTTCATTTTTATTTTATGCACCATGCTGGTATGAGATAGTCCTTGGTTTATTTATATAATGCTCTATGCATTTCACTTATATCTTTTGAGTATGGCTTTATAGAATGCTTCATGTGCTTCACTTATATCATTTGAAGTTTGGATTGCCTATTTCTCTTCACTTAGACAACCGCCATTTGTAGAATGCTCTTTTGCTTCACTTAGATTTGTTAGAGTGTGGGCATTTTGTAGAAAGAATTAAACTCTCTTGCTTCACTTATATCTATTTAGAGAGATGACATGAATTGGTCATTCACATGGTTAGTCATAAAATCCTACATAAAATGTTTGATTCCTTGCAATAGTTTTGCGATATAAAGATGGTGATATTAGAGTCATGCTAGTGGGTAGTTGTGGATTAGTAGAAATACTTGTGTTGAGGTTTGTGATTCCCGTAGCATGCACGTATGGTGAACCGTTATGTAAAGAAGTCGGAGCATGAGGTATTTATTGATTGTCTTCCTTATGAGTGGCAGTCGGGGACGAGCGATGGTCTTTTCCTACCAATCTATCCCCCTAGGGGCATGCGTAGTACTCCCTCCGTTCAGAATTACTTGTTTCGGATATGGATGTATCTAGAACTAAAATAAATCTAGATACATCCAGTTCTATGACAAGTAATTCCGAAAGGAGGGAGTAGTACTTTGCTTCGAGGGCTAATAAACTTTCTCAATAAGTATGTGAGTTCTTTATGACTAATGTTGAGTCCATGGATTATACGCACTCTCACTCTTCCATCATTGCTAGCCTCTCTAGTATCGCGCAACTTTCGCCGGTACCATAAACCCACCATATACCTTCCTCAAAACAGCCACCATACCTACCTATTATGGCATTTCCATAGCCATTCCGAGATATATTGCCATGCAACTTCCATCATCATCATATACATGACCTGAGCATTCATTGTCATATTGCTTTGCATGATCGTAAGATAGCTAGCATGATATTTTTATGGCTTGTCCGTTTTTTGATATCTTTGCTACGCTAGATCATTGCACATCCCGGTACACCGCCGGAGGCATACATATAGAGTCATATCTTTGTTCTAGTATCGAGCTGTATTGAGTTGTAAGTAAATAAAAGTGTGATGATCATCATTATTAGAGCATTGTCCTAGTGAGGAAAGGATGATGGAGACTATGATTCCCCCATAAGCCGGGATGAGACTCCGGGCTTTACAAAAAAAAAAGAGGCCAAAGAAGCCCAAATAAAAAAAAGAGGCCAAATAAGCCCACCAAAAAAACAAAAAAAACAAAAAAATGAGAGAAAAGAGAGAAGGGGCAATGTTACTATCCTTTTACCACACTTGTGCTTCAAAGTAGCACCATGTTCTTCATATAGAGAGTCTCTTGAGTTATCACTTTCATGTACTAGTGGGAATTTTCATTATATACCTTGGCTTGTATATTCCGATGATGGGCTTCCTCAAACGCCCGAGGTCTTCATGAGCAAGCAAGTTGGATGCACACCCACTAGTTTCAGTTTGAGCTTTCATACACTTATAGCTCTAGTGCATTCGTTGCATGGCAATCCCTACTCACTCACATTGATATCTATTGATGGGCATCTCCATAGCCCGTTGATACGCCTAGTTGATGTGAGACTATCTTCTCTTTTTTGTCTTCTCCACAATCACCATTCTATTCCACCTATAGTGTTATATCCATGGCTCACGCTCATGTATTGCGTGAGGGTTGAAAATGCTGAAGCGCGTTAAAAAGTATGAACCAATTGCCCAGCTTGCCATCGGGGTTGTGCATGATGTGAATATTTTGTATGGTGAAGATGGAGCATAGCCAGACTATATGATTTTGTAGGGATAGCTTTCTTTGGCCTTGTTATTTTGAAAAGACATGATTGCTTTATTAGTGGGCTTGAATTATTATTGTTTTTATGTCAAATGATAGACTATTGCTCTGAATCACTCGTATCTTAATATTCATGCCATGATTAGATATGTGATCAAGATTATGCTAGGTAGCATTCCACATCAAAAATTATCTTTTTTTATCATTTACCTACTCAAGGACGAGCAGGAATTAAGCTTGGGGATGCTGATACGTCTCCGTCGTATCTATAGTTTTTGATTGTTCCATGCCAATATTATACAACTTTCATATACTTTTGGCAACTTTTTATACTATTTTTTGGGACTAACATATTGATCCAGTGCCCAGTGCCAGTTCCTGTTTGTTGCATGTTTTATGTTTCGCAGAATATCCATATCAAACGGAATCCAAATGGGATAAAAATGGACGGAACATATTTTTGGAATATTTGGAGAATTCCGAAAGAAAAATCCACGCAAGACGGTGCCCGAGGTGGCCATGAGGCAGGGGGGTGCGCCTGCCCCCTGGGCGCGCCCCTGACCCTTGTGGGCCACCCGTAAGGCGGTCGATGCCCTTCTTCGGCCGCAAGAAAGCTATTTTTTGGTAAAAAATCACGCCAAAGGTTTCAGGCCAATCGGAGTTACGGATCTCCATATATATATATATACGAAATGGTGAAAGGGCAGCAGAACACAACGCAAAAACAGAGAGAGACAGAGAGACAGATCTAATCTCGGAGGGGCTCTCGCTCCTCCCATGCCATGGAGGCCAAGGACCAGAGGGGAAACCCTTCTCCCATCTAGGGAGGATGTCAAGGAAGAATAATACGAAGGGCCCCCCTCTCCCCTTCTCTTCCGGTGGCGCCGGAACGCTGCCGTGGCCATCATCATCATCATCACCGCGATCTACACCAACACCTCCGCCATCTTCACCAACATCTCCATCACCTTCCCCCTCTATCTACAGTGGCCCACTCTCCCGCAACCCGCTGTACCCTCTACTTGAACATGGTGCTTTATGCTTCATATTATTATCCAATGATGTGTTGCCATCCTATGATGTCTGGGTAGATTTTCGTTGTCCTATCGGTGGTTGATGGATTGCTATGATTGATTTAATTTGCTTGCGGTTATGTTGCTGTCCTTTGGTGTCCATCATATGAGCGCGCGCGTGGATCACACCATAGGGTTAGTTGTATGTTGATAGGACTATGTATTGGAGGGCAAGAGTGACAGAAGCTTCAACCTAGCATAGAAATTGATGCATACAGGATTGAAGGGGGACCAATATATCTTAATGCTATGGTTGGGTTTTACCTTAATGAACATTAGTAGTTGCGGATGCTTGCTAATAGTTCCAATCATAAGTGCATAGAATTCCAAGTCAGGGATGACATGCTAGCAGTGGCCTCTCCCACATAATACTTGCTATCGGTCTAGTAAAGTAGTCAATTGCTTAGGGGCAATTTCGCAACTCCTATCATCACTTTTCCACACTCACTATATTTATTTTATTGCTTCCTTACTTACAACAACCCCTACTTTTTATTTACGTAATGTTTATTATCTTGCAAACCTATCCAACAACACCTACAAAGTACTTCTAGTTTCATACTTCTTCTAGGTAAAGCGAACATCAAGCGTGCGTAGAGTTGTATCGGTGGTCGATAGTACTTGAGGGAATATTTGTTCTTCCTTTAGCTCCTCGTTGGGTTCGACACTCTTACTTATCAAAAACTGTTGCGATCCCCTATACTTGTGGGTTATCAATATGTCACGGTCATGTCTACATTGTTCTCGAACCCGTAGGGTCCGCACGCTTAATGTTCGACGATGATTTCTATTATGAGTTATGTGTTTTGGTGACTAAAGATTATTCAGAGTCCCGCATGAGATCACGGACATGACGAGGAGTCTCGAAATGGTCGACAGGTAAAGATTTATATATTGGACGATGGTATTCGTGTTGGGGAAGGTAGCATGCAATTTCAAAAAAAATTCATATGATCACGCAAGATCTATCTAGGAGATGCATTGCAATGAGAGGGGGAGAGTGTGTCCACGTACCCTCATAGACTGAAAGCGGAAGCGTTAGGTTAACCCGGTTGATGTAGTCGAACGTCTTCACGATCCAACCGATCCAAGTACCAAACGTACGGCACCTCCGTGTTCAGCACACGTTCAACTCGATGACGTCCCTCGAACTCTTGATCCAGCAGAGGGTCAAGGGAGAGTTCCGTCAGCACGACGGCGTGGTGACGTGATGGTGATGTGATCCGCGCAGGGCTTCACCTAAGCACTACGACGCTATGACCGGAGGAGTAAACAGTGGAGGGGGCACCGCACATGGCTAAGAGAACAATTGGTGTGCCTTTGGGGTGCCCCCAGCCCCCGTATATAAAGGAGAGGGGAGGAGGTGGCCGTCCAGGAGGAGCCGCACCAAGGGGGGTCCTACTAGGACTCCACTCCTAGTAGGATTCGCCCCCGTTCCTTCCAACGGAGAGGGGGAAAGGGGAAAGAGGGGAGAGGGAGAAGGAAAGGGGGGGTGGTGTGCCCCAACCCCTTGTGCAATTCGAATTGGGCAGGGGGAGGCGCACGCCACCTCTTGTGGCCTTCCTCCCTCTCTCCACTATGGCCCATGAGGCCCATTAACTTTCCCGGGGGGTTTCGGTAACCTCCCGGTACTCCGAAAAATCCCCGAACCTCTTCGGAACCATTCCGGTGTCCATATATAACCTTCCAATATATAAATATTTACCTCTCGACCATTTCGAGACTCCTCGTCATGTCCGTGATCTCATCCGGGACTCTGAACAAACTTCGGTCACCAAAACACACAACTCATAATACAAATCGTCATCGAATGTTAAGCGTGCGGACCCTACAGGTTCGAGAACTATGTAGACATGACCGAGACACATCTTCGGTCAATAACCAATAGCAGAACCTGGATGCTCATATTGGTTCCTACATATTCCATGAAGATCTTTATCGGTCAAATCGCATAACAACATACGTTATTCCCTTCGTCATCGGTATGTTACTTGCCCAAGATTCGATCGTCGGTATCATCATACCTAGTTCAATCTCGTTACCGACAAGTCTCTTTACTCGTTCCATAATACATCATCCCGCAACTAACTCATTAGTCACATTGCTTGTAAGGCTTATAGTGATGTGCATTACCGAGAGGGCCCAGATATACCTCTCCGATACTGAGAGTGACAAATCCTAATCTTGATCTATGCCAACCCAACAAACACCTTCAGAGACCTCTAGAGCATCTTTATAATCACCCAGTTATGTTGTGACGTTTGATATCACACAAGGTGTTCATCCGGTATTCGGGAGTTGCATAATCTCATAGTCATGGGAATATGTATAAGTCATGAAGAAAGCAATAGCAATAAAAATAAACGATCATTATGCTAAGCTAACGGATGGGTCTTGTCCATCACATCATTCTCTAATGATGTGATCCCGTTCATCAAATGACAACACATGTCTATGGTCAGGAAACTTAACCATCTTTGATTAACGAGCTAGTCAAGTAGAGGCATACTAGGGACACTCTATTTTGTCTATGTATTCACACATGTACTAAGTTTCCGGTTAATACAATTCTAGCATGAATAATAAACATTTATCATGATATAAGGAAATATAAATAACAACTTTATTATTGCCTCTAGGGCATATTTCCTTCAGTCTCCCACTTGCACTAGAGTCAATAATCTAGATTACATAGTAATTAATGATTCTAACACCCATGGAGTCTTGGTGTTGATCATGTTTTGCTCGTGAAAGAGGCTTAGTCAATGGGTCTGCAACATTCAGATCCGTATGTATTTTGCAAATCTATATGTATCCCTCCTTGACTTGATCACAGATGGAATTGAAGCGTCTCTTGATGTGTTTGGTTCTCTTGTGAAATCTGGATTCCTTCGCCAAGGCAATTGCTCCAGTATTGTCACAAAATATTTTCATTGGACCCGATGCACTAGGTATTACACCTAGATCGGATATGAACTCCTTCATCCAGACTCCTTCATTTGTTGCTTCCAAAGCAGCTATGTACTCCGCTTCACACGTAGATCCCGCCACGACGCTCTACTTGGATCTGCACCAACTTACAGCTCCACCATTCAATATAAATATGTATCTGGTTTGTGACTTAGAGTCATCCGGATGAGTGTCAAAGCATGCATCAACGTAACCATTTACGACAAGCTCTTTGTCACTTCCATAAACGAGAAACTTATCCTTAGTCCTTTTCAGGTATTTCATGATGTTCTCGACCATTGTCTAGTGATCCACTCCTGGATTACTTTGGTACCTCCCTGCTAAACTAATAGCAAGGCACACATCAGGTCTGGTACACAACATTGCATACATGATAGAACCTATGGCTGAGGCATAGGGAATGACTTTCATTTTCTCTCTATCTTCTGCAGTGGTCGGGCATTGAGTCCGACTCAACTTCACACCTTGTAACACAGGCAAGAACCCTTTCTTTGACTGATCCATTTTGAACTTCTTCAAAACTTTATCAAGGTATGTGCTTTGTGAAAGTCCAATTAAGCGTCTTGATCTATCTCTGTAGATCTTGATGCCCAATATATAAGCAGCTTCACTGAGGTCTTTCATTGAAAAATTCTTATTCAAGTATCCTTTTATGTTATTCAGAAATTCAGTATTATTTCCGATCAACAATATGTCATCCACATATAATATCAGAAATGCTACAGAGCTCCCACTCACTTTCTTGTAAATACAGGCTTCTCCAAAAGTTTGTATAAAACCATATGCTTTGATCACACTATCATAGCATATATTCCAACTCCGAGAGGCTTGCACTAGTCCATAAATGGATCGCTGGAGCTTGCACACTTTGTTAGCACCTTTTGGATCGACAAAACCTTCTGGTTGCATCATATACAACTCTTCTTTAAGATATCCATTAAGGAATGTAGTTTTGACATCCATTTGCCAAAATTCATAATCATAAAATGCAGCAAATTGCTAACATGATTCGAACATGCTTAAGCATCGCTACGAGTGAGAAGGTGTCATCGTAGTGAACTCCTTGAACTTGTCGAAAACCTTTCGTAGCAAGTCAAGCTTTGTAGACAGTAACATTACCGTCAACGTCTGTCTTCTTCTTGAAGACCCATTTCTTCTCTATTGCTTCCCGATCATTGGGCAAGTCAACCAATGTCCACACTTTGTTCACATACTTGGATCCCATCTCAGATTTCATGGTCAAGCCATTTCGCGGAATTTGGGCTCATCATTGCTTCCTCATAGTTCATAGGTTCATCATGGTCAAGTAACATGACCTCCAGAACAAGATTACCATACCACTCTGTTGCGGATCTTACTCTGGTTGACCTACGAGGTTCGGTAATAACTTGATCAGAAGTTTCATGATCATCATCATTAGCTTCCTCACTAATTGGTGTAGGAATCACTGGAACTAATTTATGTGATGAACTACTTTCCAATTCGGGAGAAGGTACAATTATCTCATCAAGTTCTACTTTCCTCCCACTCACTTCTTTCGAGAGAAACTCCTTCTCTAGAAAGGATCCATTGTTAGCAATGAATATCTTGCCTTTGGATCTGTGATAGAAGGTGTACCCAACAGTCTCCTTTGGGTATCCTACGAAGACACATTTCTCCGATTTAGATTCAAGCTTATCAGGTTGAAGCTTTTTCACATAAGCATCGCAACCCCAAACTTTAAAAAATGACAACTTGGGTTTCTTGCTAAACCACAGTTCATATGGTGTCGTCTCAATGGATTTAGATGGTGCCCTATTTTAACGTGAATGCAGCCGTCTCTAAAGCATAACCCCAAAACGATAGCGGTAAATCGGTAAGAGACATCATAGATCGCACCATATCTAATAAAGTACTGTTACGACGTTCGAACACACTATTACGCTGTGGTGTTCGAGGTGGCATGAGTTGTGAAACTATTCCACATTGTTTCAAATGAAGACCAACCTCATAACTCAAATATTCACCTCCACGATCAGATCGTAGAAACTTTATTTTCTTGTTACGATGATTTTCCACTTCACTATGAAATTCTTTGAACTTTTCAAATGTTTCAGACTTATGTTTCATTAAGTAGATATACCAATATATGCTCAAATCATCTGCGAAGGTCAGAAAATAATGATACCCACCGCGAGCCTCAACACTCATCGGACCACATACATCAGTATGTATTATTTCCAATAAGTCAATGGCTCACTCCATTGTTTTGGAGAATGGAGTATTAGCCATCTTGCCCATGAGGCATGGTTCGCAATCATCAAGTGATTCATAATCAAGTGATTCCAAAAGTCCATCAGCATGGAGTTTCTTCATGCGCTTTACACCAGTATGACCTAAACGGTAGTGCCACAAATAAGTTGCTGAAAGGATCGAGAAGAGGTGTCTAGAGGGGGGGGGGGTGATTAGACACTAAGTGCCAAAAGTTGTAGTTTTTAATATTCTTAAGTTTAAGTGGAGTTTAAGCACAAGTTTAACAAACACAATACATATCAAGCAAGCATGCAATGAGTATATGAGCAGTGGAAAGTAAAGCATGCAACTTGCAAGAATGTAAAGAGAAGGGTTTGGAGTATTCAAACACAATTGGAGACACGGATGTTTTTGTCGTGGTTCCGATAGGTGGTGCTATCGTACATCCACGTTGATGGAGACTTCAACCCACGGAGGGTAACGGTTGCGCGAGTCCACGGAGGGCTCCACCCACGAAGGGTCCATGAAGAAGCAACCTTGTCTATTCCATCACGGCCGTCGCCCACGAAGGACTTGCCTCACCAGTGGTAGATCTTCACGAAGTAGGCGATCTCCTTGCCCTTACAAACTCCTTGGTTCAACTCCACAATCTTGTTGGAGGCTCCCAAGTGACACCTAACCAATCTAGGAGACACCACTCTCCAAGAACTAACAAATGGTGTGTTGATGATGAACTCCTTGCTCTTGTGCTTCAAATGATAGTCTCCCCAACACTCAACTCTCTCTCACAGGATTTGGATTTGGTGGAAAGAAGATTTGAGTGGAAAGCAACTTGGGGAAGGCTAGAGATCAAGATTCATATGGTTGGAATGGAATATCTTGACCTCAACACAAGTGTAGGTGGTTCTCTCTCAGAAAATGTGTATTGGAAGTGTAGGTATGTTTTGATGGCTCTCTCCATGAATGAAGAGTGGGTGGAGGGGTATATATAGCCTCCACACAAAATCTAACCGTTACACACAATTTGCCAAACTCGGTGGGACCGAATGGTTAAACTTGGTCGGACCGATTCAGCAAACCTAGTGACCGTTAGGATTTTCGGTGGGACTGAGATGCAACTCAGTAGGACCGATATGGTTAGGGTTAGGGCATAACGTAATCTCGGTGTGACCGATTACACAAACTCGGTGGGACCGATTTTGGTAATAAGCTAACCAGAGAGTTGGTCAGGTAAACTCGGTGGGACCGATTCGCTCATCTCGGTGAGACCGAAATGTTACAAAAGGGAAATAGAGAGTTTACATTGCAATCTTGGTGGGACCGATTGCTCATCTCGGTAAGACCGAAATGTTACGAAGGGAAACCGAGAGATTACAATCCCATCTCAGTGGGACCGAGATCCCTATCGGTGAGACCGATTTGCCTAGGGTTTGTGGCAGTGGCTATGACATTTGAAACTCGGTGGCGCCGGATAGAAAGAATCGGTGGGGCCGAGTTTGACTTTTGGTTTAGGTCATATGTGGATGTGGGAAGGTAGTTGAGGGTTTTGGAGCATATCACTAAGCACTTTGAGCAAGCAAGCCATTAAGCAACACCTCATCCCCTCTTGATAGTATTGGCTTTTCCTATAGACTCAATGTGATCTTGGATCACTAAAATAGAAAATGTAGAGTCTTGATCTTGAAGCTTGAGCCAATCCTTTGTCCTTAGCATCTTGAAGGGATTCCACATCCTCTAGTCAATGCCACTCCATTGTTGAACTTATCTAAAACATACTAGGTAAAAGTGTTAGTTCAACAAGAGATATGTTTACATTAATTACCAAAACCACCCAGGGAGCACTTGTGCTTTCAATCTCCCCCTTTTTAGTAATTGATGACAACATACATCAAAGCTTTAGATAAAGATATAGAGAATAGCAAGTAAAGCTTTGGAAAGACATGTAACATGCATAGGCTCCCCCTACATGTATGCAATCATGTGAATATTGAATATAGGAGCATGTGAATGCGTAAACATGATATCGTAAGCAATGTGTTACATGTATCTTGGCTATATGCATCAGAGAAAATGATGTGAATGTGAGAAATGTACCTTCATGCTCATGAGTCCTTCTTGCAAACATTATGTACATCAGCAAGAACTTCTCATTCACATGACTATGATGCATATACTTACCTTGTGGTCTTGAGTTGGCTTAGGATGGGATGAACCTGCGCAAACAAGGTTAAATAACACAGATACACCTACTGACCAGAGCAAGCAAGAGAAACCACAAGAGAACCAAGGCTGGGATGACACGTAGAGTGAGTACTAAGTACCACATTGGATATAGACATGTCCCCAAAGGTAAAGATATGCAATAAAATCAGAGATATCCTTCCCTTAGATGTCTTGCTCCCCCTGAATCTGCATGGGATATTGGGAGAAGATAGGGAACAGAAAATCAGAGCAACAAAAAAAGGAAATAACAGAGCTTGAGCTAAAGCAAGCAACCAAACATGTCTTTCCCCTCTTAAAGACATGTGACATCTCTCCTCTTGAACACCAAGCATCTGGGGTCTTTGATGATATTACTTTCTCCTAGTTGAGAAACTCTCTCCCCCTGAGTATTCTCTCTTTCTCACCCTATAGGAAGGATTAAGCTTTGATGTGATCTCTCTCTCCCCCTTTGACATCAATTTCCAAGAAGGGCTCTTCTGGACATGTGATACAAATGGGTTGGTCCTTGAGTCACAGAGAAAAGCAGCATGTCTAATATGATCCTGGTAGAGGACAAGAATCATTGAGTGGAGCTGGAGCAAACAGAAATCAGGAATAAGTGGCAAGTTGGTTTTCCTATGATGGAATCGGTGACTCCGAGTTGTGTGCTTCGGTTGCACTGAAAGATTTCAGTTGGGCCGAAGAGAACAAACCGGTGTGACCGAGTTCATCAGAGTGAAACCACTTGTCACCTCAGCTCACTAGACAAGTAAGATCTCACAAGGATATGCAAGGAATTTACTAAAAGATTTGCAATGAATTGGATGCAAAAAATGCAGAACAAAAAGGAAAGAAAAGAAACTAAAAGTTCTAGATGAAGTTTTTTTTGAAAGGGGAAACAAATATGCAAATGCAAAAGCACGGAGAAACACTAGAGTACTTCATCTAGAAATGGTCGGTGACAAAGTCACCTATGTTAGAGTATATTGACTTAGGAGTCAAGTGAGAGCACTTGATCATAGATCATACTCATCGTTTAAGCTCAAAATGGGGTTACCATTTTTCGTTTAAGCATCTTGATGTATTCACATCTTGTCGAGTTGCTTTGGCTCATGAGTTGGAGTAAAGCTTCTCTAAGATGGAATAACATACCTTGGGTGGTGGTGTTGATCTTGATCATGTAGTTGAACTTGTGTGGGTTTCTCAAGGTTGATGTAGTTCATCAAGAGTTGGGAGCACCACTTGGAGTTTGAATTCATCTACCTACATGGGTTAGCTTTGCAAGGAAGAGCACTTGTGTATCCAAAATGACAATCATGAGACTCAACATAGAATTTGCCAAAGGATATGTTTGAATGGTTTCGTGCTTCCTTGTCTTCAACCACCATTGTGTAGAGACTTGGTGATGTAGAAATTGCTCAAGATGTGAGTGTGTGGCAATCTCATAGATTTAGATTCATCCAAGTACCTACACGGGTTAGATACCATGCAAGGTACAAATATACCCAAGACATGAATAGCATCATAAGAGAAATATCGAGGATTAGTCATAGGCTCATGCCCCGCATGTATCAAATGGAGTTCCTACTCCAAGTTTGAAGCATCAATGATGTTCAATTCACCTCTCAACCTGCAAAACACTTTCTCATCAAGTGGTTTAGTGAATATATCCGCCAATTGCTTATCGGTGCGAACATGCTTAAGATTAATGTCCCCTTTTGCAACATGATCTCGAATGAAATGATGACGAACTTCAATATTCTTAGTTCAAGAATGTTGCACGGGATTGTGAGCAATCTTAATAGCACTTTCATTGTCACATATCAATGGAACATGTTTCACATATATCCCATAATCTTTAAGAGTTTGGGTCATCCAAAGTAATTGAGCACAACATGAACCAGCGGCAATGTATTCCGCTTCAGCGGTGGATAAGGATACCGAGTTTTGTTTCTTGGAAGACCAAGACACAAGAGATCTACCAAGGAATTGACAAGTACCCGAAGTGGATTTTCTATCAACCTTGTCTCCGGCATAGTCCGAATCGGAGTAGCCAACAGGATCAAAAGAGGACCTCTTGGGATACCAAATGCCAAAATTTGGTGTATGGATTAGGTATCTCACTATCCTTTTCACAGCCTTAAGATGACACTCTTTAGGAGCAGCTTGATATCATGCACACATGCACACACTTAGCATAATATCGGGACGAGATGCACATATATATATATAACAATGAACCAATCATAGAGCGATAAACCTTTTGATCAACCGGTTCACCATCTTTGGTCAAATCAAGATGTCCACTAGTAGGTATGGGTGTAGTCATACCTTTGCATTCTTGCATATTGAACTTCTTGAATAAGTCCTTGGTGTACTTCGTTGAGAGACAAAGGTACCTTCCTTAGTTTGCTTGATTTGCAAACCGAGAAAGAATTTGATTTCACTCATCATAGACATCTCAAACTTCTCCGACATTAGCTTTCCAAACTTCTCACTAAAATGAGGGTTAGTTGAACCAAATATGATATCATCAACATAAATTTGGCACACAAATAGTTCTCCATTAACCCTTTTAGTAAAAAGAGTAGAATCAATTTTACCAATTTCAAAGCCTTTTTCAATAAGGAACTTGGTCAAGCATTTATACCATGCTCTAGGAGCTTGTTTAAGACCATAAAGGGCTTTGTGAAGTTTGTAAACATGATTAGGTTTCTTAGGATTGATGAAGCCGGGAGGTTGCTTAACATAAACTTCTTCCTCAATTTTGCCATTTAGAAAAGCACTTTTAATGTCCATTTGGTACAAGGTGATATCATGGTGATTAGCATAAGCAAGTAAGATGCGAATGGACTCAAGTCTAGCAACGGGAGCATATGTCTCACCATAGTCCATACCTTCAACTTGTGTGTAGCCTTGGACGACAAGGCGTGCTTTGTTGCGAACCACTTGTCCATCTTCATCTAGCTTGTTGCGAAACACCCATTTGGTACCAATGATGTTGTGGTTGTTGTCGAGCTTCTCGACCAATGTCCACACTAGATTTCTCTCAAAGTTGTGTAGCTCTTCATGCATAGCGTTTATCCAGTCCGGATCCTCCAATGCTTCTTCAACCTTCATAGGTTCAATGCTAGAGATGAATGAGTAATGTTCACAAAAGTTAGCTAAACGAGTTTTAGAGCGAGTGATTCTCCCGGTTTGGATATCATTGTAGATTTGCTCGACGGGATGATCCTTAGCAATTCTTGCTCGAACTCGTGAAAGCTTTTGCTTGGGTCGGGGTGGAACATCCTCTTCATCTTGTGCTTCTTCTTGGCCTTCTTCATTGTTGACGTTGTCGTTCTCTTGTCGTGGTGGAGAAGGAGGTTGTTGATGTTCATCTTGGTGCGCTTCCTCGTTTTCTTCATCTTGGCGTGTCCCACTTGTGGATGCTTCCGTATCAACTCTTGGTCCACCTTGTCGTGAGGTAGAAGCTTCCACTTGGACGGATGAGGTACTCTCCTTCACTTCTGTTGGACGAATCTTGCCAATGGACAAGTCTTGAATTGCTTCCGAAGGGTCTTTGTCTCCTACATCAATTGGCAATTTCTCTACTTGCGAGTCGTTAGATTCATCAAACTTCACATCTACCGTCTCTTCAACCTTTCGGGTGAAATTGTTGTAGACACGGTAAGTGTGAGAGTTTGAGCCATAACCAAGTAGGAAACCTTCATGAGATTTAGGAGCAAATTTAGAATGACGATGCTTATCAAGAATGTAGCACTTTGAGCCGAATACTCGAAAGTATCCAACTTGGGGTTTGTTACCGGTGAGGAGCTCGTATGCCATCTTGCCGAGTAGCTTGTGAAGATACAAGTGATTTGTTGCATGACAAGCTGTCTCAACCGCTTCCGCCCAAAAGTGCTTTGGCGTTTTGTACTCATCAAGCATTGTTCTTGCCATCTCGATAAGAGTCCGGTTCTTCCTTTCAACAACTCCATTTTGTTGAGGTGTGTACATAGCCGAGAACTCGTGTGAAATCCCTTCTTTGTCAAGAAAGGTGTCCACATTTGCGTTCTTGAACTCCGTTCTGTTGTCACTCCGAACCTTCTTGATCTTCACGTCAAACTGATTTTGGGCCTTCCTAGCGAAGTTTTTGAAGATCTTTTGGACCTGCGATTTGTCATCAAGAAAGAACACCCACGTAAATCTTGAAAAATCATCAAATATGACTAGACCAAATGAGTTACCACCGAGACTCTTGTAGGCATTTGGACCAAAGAGATCCATGTGAAGTAGCTCGAGTGGTCTTCTTGTGGTCATGATGTTCTTCGCGCGGTGACTTCCTCCAACTTGTTTCCCTGCTTGACAAGCACTACAAAGTCTATCCTTGTCAAATATGACATCTTTTATTCCAAGGATATGATCACCTTTAATAAGCTTATCAAGATTTCGCATACCAACATGACCTAGTCTTCTATGCCACAACCAGCCGTTAGAAGATTTGGTAATTAAGCAAGTTCTAGGTTGAGCCTTTTTAGTGAAATCAACAATGTAAAGATCTCCTCTACGTATACCGGTAAAGACCATTTTATGATTGTCTCTACGAAACACTTGGCAATCTACTTCAGTGAATAAGACATTGAAACCGAAATCCGCAAGTCTAGAAACTGAAAGTAAATTGTATCCAAGGGATTCAACGAGCATGACATTTTGTATGGAGCTATCATGTGAGATGGCCACCTTACCAAGGCCAACCACCTTACCCTTTGAATTATCACCAAAAGTGACATATTTTCGAGGGCCGTTGTTTTCAGCAAGCTCATGGAACATATCTTTATCTCCGGTCATATGATCAGTACATCCACTATCAAGGATCCATTCCTTTCCTCCAGCCATGTAGCCGCAAAGATTTGCCATAAGACCAAAATGCCTCATTGCATCATCAAGATCATAGTCACTATCATCATCTTCATCATAGTATCCATGTTCAACATCATCTTGTGATTGATCAATTCCTAGAGAGGGTAATTCATTAGATAAATGATCATCACAATGGTTACCTTTATGAATTCTAATAGCTTCGAATATGATATCGCTAATGATTCCAACATTTCCTTTAGCACGCATGAGATTGGTAAGCTCAAATAGACAATCACCAAAGCTAGGATCACTAGAGTTCATCTTACTCAAGGCAATAGACTTATGGAGAATTTCGTCTAAATTTTTCAAGGAATAATCTGGAAATTGTTCCTCAAGAAATCTCCATATGGTGTAGGCACACTTGAGAGTAGGCAAACATCTAATAAAGTTTCTAGGCAAGCCTCTAATGATGAGCTCAACAGTTCTAAGATTGCGAATCATGTCAATATCTTCATCTAGGGTAGGGTGCAAAGGATCAACATGAGGTGCACAAGGGCTAGTAATGTACTTGTTCAAATGATATTCATTGAAAATCTCAAGCATTTCATTTTTCCACTCATGAAAATACTCTCCATCAAGAATAGGCACTCTATGTCTAAGACTCCCCAAAGTAGACACATCCATCTTCCTCCAATGGTGTTTAAATCAAGGCAATGGAGACCAAAGCTCTGATACCAATTGAAAGGATCGAGAAGAGGTGTCTAGAGGGGGGTGAGTAGACACTAAGTGCCAAAAGTTGCAGTTTTTAATATTCTTAAGTTTAAGTGGAGTTTAAGCACAAGTTTAACAAACACAATACATATCAAGCAAGCATGCAATGAGTATATGAGCAGCGGAAAGTAAAGCATGCAACTTGCAAGAATGTAAAGAGAAGGGTTTGGAGTATTCAAACGCAATTGGAGACACGGATGTTTTTGTCGTGGTTCCGATAGGTGGTGCTATCGTACATCCACGTTGATGGAGACTTCAACCCACGGAGGGTAACAGTTGCGCGAGTTCACGGAGGGCTCCACCCACGAAGGGTCCACGAAGAAGCAACCTTGTCTATTCCATCACGGCCATCACCCACGAAGGACTTGCCTCGCTAGCGGTAGATCTTCACGAAGTAGGCGATCTCCTTGCCCTTACAAACTCCTTGGTTCAACTCCACAATCTTGTTGGAGGCTCCCAAGTGACACCTAGCCAATCTAGGAGACACCACTCTCCAAGAAGTAACAAATGGTGTGTTGATGATGAACTCCTTGCTCTTGTGCTTCAAATGATAGTCTCCCCAACACTCAACTCTCTCTCACAGGATTTGGATTTGGTGGAAAGAAGATTTGAGTGGAAAGCAACTTGGGGAAGGCTAGAGATCAAGATTCATATGGTTGGAATGGAATATCTTGACCTCAACACAAGTGTAGGTGGTTCTCTCTCAGAAAATGTGTATTGGAAGTGTAGGTATGTTCTGATGGCTCTCTCCACGAATGAAGAGTGGGTGGAGGGGTATATATAGCCTCCACACAAAATCTAACCGTTACACACAATTTGCCAAACTCGGTGGGACCGAATGGTTAAACTTGGTCGGACTGATTCAGCAAACCTAGTGACCGTTAGGATTTTCGGTGGGACTGAGATGCAACTCAGTAGGACCGATATGGTTAGGGTTAGGGCATAACGTAATCTCGGTGTGACCGATTACACAAACTCGGTGGGACCGATTTTGGTAATAAGCTAACCAGAGAGTTGGTCAGGTAAACTCGGTGGGACCGATTCGCTCATCTTGGTGAGACCGAAATGTTACAAAAGGGAAACAGAGAGTTTACATTGCAATCTCGGTGGGACCGATCGCTCATCTCGGTAAGACCGAAATGTTACGAAGGGAAACAGAGAGATTACAATCCCATCTCGGTGGGACCGAGATCCCTATCGGTGAGACCGATTTGCCTAGGGTTTGTGGCAGTGGCTATGACATTTGGAACTCGGTGGCGCCTGGTAGAAAGAATCGGTGGGGCCGAGTTTGACTTTTGGTTTAGGTCATATGTGGATGTGGGAAGGTAGTTGAGGGTTTTGGAGCATATCACTAAGCACTTTGAGCAAGCAAGCCATTAAGCAACACCTCATCCCCTCTTGATAGTATTGGCTTTTCCTATAGACTCAATGTGATCTTGGATCACTAAAATAGAAAATGTAGAGTCTTGATCTTGAAGCTTGAGCCAATCCTTTGTCCTTAGCATCTTGAAGGGATTCCACATCCTCTAGTCAATGCCACTCCATTGTTGAACTTATCTAAAACATACTAGGTAAAAGTGTTAGTCCAGCAAGAGATATGTTTACATTAATTACCAAAACCACCCAGGGAGCACTTGTGCTTTCAGTTGCACTGTCATTATTAACTTTGCATCTTTTGACTTGAATATTATGAATATGTGTATCACTACAATCGAGATTCAGTAAAAATAGACCACTCAACAAGGGTTCATGACCATAAAAGATATTACTCATATAAATAGAACAACCATTATTCTCAAATTTAAATGAATAACCGTCTCGCATCAAACAAGATCCAGTATAATGTTCATGCTCAACGCTGGCACCAAATAACAATTATTCACTTCTAAAACTAATCCCGTTGGTAGATGTAGAGGTAGCGTGCCGACGGCGATTACATCAACCTTGGAACCATTTCCAACACGCATCGTCCCCTCGTCCTTGGCCAATCTTCGTTTAATCCGTAGCCCCTGTTTCGAGTTGCAAATATGAGAAACATAACCACTGTCAAATACCCAGGCGCTACTATGAGCATTAGTAAGGTACACATCAATAACATGTATGTCAAATATACCTTTCACTTTTCCATCCTTCTTATCCGCCAAATACTTGGGGCAGTTCCGCTTCTAGTGACCAGTCCCTTTGTAGTAGAAGCACTCAGTCTTTTCTATCCCTTGCATAATATAGTTCATCACGAAACCTTTATAGCTTGGTGGCAGTGATTGAAGAACTCTGTCAATGATACTATCATCCAGAAGATTAACTCCCAACCGAGTCAAGTGGTTATGGGTACCCGGACATTCTGAGTATGTGTTCACTAACAAAACTATTCTCCTCCATTTTGCAGCTGTTGAACTTGTCGGAGACTTCATATCTCTCAACTCGGGCATTTGCTTGAAATATTAACTTCAACGCCTGGAACATCTCATATGCTCCATGACATTCAAAACATCTTTGAAGTCCCGATTCTAAGTTCTAAAGCATGGCACACTGAACTATCGAGTAGTCACCAACTTTAGTCTGCCAAATGTTCATAACGTCCGGAGTTGCTCCTGCAGCGGGTCTTGCACCTAGCGGTGCTTCCAGGACGCAATTCTTCTATGTGGCAATGAGGATAATCCTGAAGTTACGGACCCAGCTCATGTAGTTGCTACCATCATCTTTCAACTTAGCTTTCTCTAGGAACGCATTAAAATTCAAGGGAACGGTGGCACGGGCCATTGATATACAACAACATAGATATGCAAAAACTATCAGGACTAAGTTCATGATAAATTAAAGTTCAATTAATCATATTACTAAAGAATTCCCACTTAGATAGACATTCCTCTAGTCATCTAAATGATCATGTGATCCATATCAACTAAACCATGTCCGATCATCACGTGAGATGGAGCAGTTTTCAATGATGAACATCTCTATGTTGATCATATCTACTATATGATTCATGTTCAACCTTTCGGTCTTAGTGTTCCGAGGCCATATCTACATATGCTAGGCTCGTCAAGTTTAACCCGAGTATTCTGCACATGCAAAACTGGCTTGCACCCATTGTATGTGAACATAGAGCTTATCACACCCGATCATCACGTGGTGTCTTGGCACGACGATCTGTAGCTACGGTGCATACTCAGGGAGAAAACTTATACCTTGAAATTTAGTGAGGGATCATCTTATATGCTACCGCCGTACTAAGCAAAATAAGGTGCATAAAAGATAAACATCACATGCAATCAAAATATGTGACATGATATGGTCATCATCATATTGTGCCTTTGATCTCCATCTCCAAAGCACCGTCATGATCTCCGTCGTCACCGGCTTGACACCTTGATCTCCATCGTACCGTCGTTGTTGTCTCGCCAACTATTGCTTCTATGACTATCGCTACCGCTTAGTGATATAGTAAAGCAATTACATGGTGATTGCATTTCATACAAAAAAGCCACAACCATAAGGCTCTTGCCAGTTGCTGATAACTTTTACAAAACATGATCATCTCATACAACAATTTATATCTCATCACGTCTTGACCATATCACATCACAACATGCCCTACAAAACAAGTTAGACGTCCTCTACTTTGTTGTTACAAGTTTTACGTGGCTGCTACGGGCTTCTAGCAAGAACCGTTCTTACCTACGCATCAAAACCACAATGATTTTTCGTCAATGTGTTGTTTTAACCTTCAACAAGGACGGCCTTAGTCAAACTCGATTCAACTAAAGTTGGAGAAACAGACACCCGCCAGCCACCTATGTGCAAAGCACGTCGGTAGAACCGGTCTCATGAACATGGTCATGTAATGTCGGTCTGGTCTGCTTCATCCAACAATACCGCCGAATCAAAGTAAGACGTTGGTGGTAAGTAGTATGACTATTATCGCCCACAACTCTTTGTGTTCTACACATGCATATCATGCATAGACCTGGCTCGGATGCCACTGTTGGGGAACGTAGCATGCAATTTCAAAAACTTTCATACGATCACGCAAGGTCTATCTAGGAGATGCATATCAATGAGAGGGGGAGAGTATGTCCATGTACCCTTGTAGACCAAAAGCGGAAGCGTTAGGTTAACGCGGTTGATGTAGTTGAACGTCTTCACGATCCAACCGATCCAAGTACCGAACGTACGACACCTCCGTGTTCAGCACACGTTCAGCTCGATGACGTCCCCCAAACTCTTGATCCAGCAGAGGGGCGAGGGAGAGTTCTGTCAGCACGATGGCGTGGTGATGATATGTCTCCAACGTATCTACTTTTCCTAACACTTTTCCTCTTGTTTTGGACTCTATTTTGCATGATTTGAATGAAACTAACCCCAGAATGATGCTGTTTTCAGTAGAACTACCATGGTGTTGTTTTTGTGCAGAAGTAAAAGTTCTCGGAATGGAACGAAACTTTGCGAGGAATTTTTATACAATAAATAAGAATTTATGGAGCCAAGATCCACCGGAGAGGGGCACCTGGGTAGGCACAATCCACCAGGGCGCGCCCCCCTCTCCTAGCGCGCTCAGGTGGGTTGTCCCCATCTGGTGGCCCCGCAGACCCTGAAACCGATGCTATAAATTCCTATTTTTCCAGAAAAAAATCAGGGAGAAAGAATTATCACGATCCACGAGACAAAGTCGCCGTCACCTCCCGTTCTTCATCGGGAGGCCAGATCTAGAGTCCGTTTGGGGCTCCGGAGAGGGGGATCTTCGTTCTTCGTCATCACCAACCCTTCTCCATCGCCAATTCCATGATGCTCCCCACCGGGAGTGAGTAATTCCTTCATAGGCTCGCTGGTCGGTGAGGAGTTGGATGAGATTCATCATGTAATCGAGTTAGTTTTGTTAGGGTTTGATCCCTAGTATCCACTATGTTCTAAGATTGATGTTGCTATGACTTTGCCATGCTTAATGCTTGCCACTTTGGGCCCGGGTGCCATGATTTCAGACCTGAACCGTTTATGTTATCACCATTATATCTATGTTCTAGATCCGATCTTGCAAGTTATAGTCACCTACTACGTGTTATGATCCGGCAACCCCGAAGTGACAATAGTCGGGACCACTCCCGGTGATGACCGTAGTTTGAGGAGTTCATGTATTCACCTTGTGTTAATGCTTTGGTCTGGTTCTCTATTAAAAAGAGGCATTAATATCCCTTAGTTTCCAATAGGACCCCGCTGCCACGGGAGGGCAGGGCAAAAGATGCCATGCAAGTTCTTTCCATAAGCACGTATGACTATTTACGGAATACATGCCTACATTATATTGATGAACTGGAGCTAGTGTCGTATCGCCCTAGGTTATAACTGTCTCATGATGAATATCATCCAATAAGTCACCGATCCAATGCCTACAAATTTACCTTATATTGATCTTGCTAAGTTACTACTACTATCGTTACTGTTACACTTGCTACAAAATTACTGCTATCACTATTACCGTTACCATTGCTACTGCTACTATTATCAAAATTATCATATTACTTTGCTACTGATCACATTGCTGTAGATAATTAATCTCCAGCTGTGGTTGAATTGACAACTCAGATGCTAATACCTTCAAATATTCTTTGGCTCCCCTTGTGTAGAATCTATAAATTTGGGCTGAATACTCTACCCTCAAAAACTACTGCGATCCCCTATACTTGTGGGTTATCAAGACCTTTTTCTGGCGCCGTTACCGGGGAGCATAGCTATATTTGTTGAGTCACTTGGGATTATTATCAATTTATCACTATGAAGAATCTGAAGGATGCTAAGACTAAGATATTTCCCTCAAAGACGAGGGGGGGGGGGGTAAGGAACTGCCATCTAGTTCTGCTTTAGATTCACCTTATGTTATAAGTAAACTTGCAACACCACCACATGCTATTAGTTCTGACATGTCGCAAGTTATTGATGATGCTACTTCTGCTATGGATAATGTTTATGATGATGCTAGTACCTTGCTTGATAATGATGATGTGCCACTTGGTGAATTTCTTAATAAACAAATTGCTAGAGTAATACAACATGATGTTGTTGAATCTGATGATTGATGTCACTTGAAGATATGTCGGTATTTCCCCAAATAGGAAGGGATGATGCAACACATCGACGGTAGGTATTTCCCTCAGATATGAAACCAAGGTTATCGAACCAGTAGGAGAACCAAGCAACACAACATAGACAACCCCTGCACACAAATAACAAATCCTCGCAACCCGACATGTTAAAGGGGTTGTCAATCCCTTTCGGGTAACGGTGCCAGAAATTGGTGTGTGACGGGAAAAAGGTTGCAATGGATTGAATAAATAGATCGCAAATAAAATAAAGTGCAGCAAAGTATTTTTGGATTTTTGGATTAATAGATCTATTTTCTCAAATAGGTGTGTCCAACAAGGGATCAAGACTTGAAACACAAAATAAAACAAGCAAAGACTCATATCATACAAGACGCTCCAAGCAAAACACATAGTATGTGACGAATAAAAATATAGTTTCGAGTAAAATACCGGTGGTCGTTAGAAGAAAGAGGGGATGCCACTCGGGGGCATCCCCAAGCTTAGTTGGTTGCTCATTTTTGGATGTCGTTAGAAGAAAGATGGGATGCCACTTGGGGGGCATCCCCAAGCTTAGGCTCTTCTACTCCTTATTCCTTCATCCATCGTAAGATAACCCAAAACTTGAAAACTTCAATCACACAAGACTCAACAAAACCTTCATGAGAACCGTTAGTATAAGAATAATAAATCACTGCTATAAGTGATGTATCAAACCAATTCATATTTTTTTCTTGTATTATATCTACTGTATTCCAACTTTTCTATGGCAAAAACTCATCAAAGAAAACCATAGAGCCATCAGAATAAGCACACAACACAAAGAAAACAGAATCTGTTAAAACAGAACAGTCTGTAGCAATCTGACTATTTCGAATACTTCTGTAACTCCAAAAACTCTGAAAAATTAGGACGACCTGATTAATTTGTATATTGATCTACTGCAAGTGGAATGGGTATTTTATTGCTCTCTATTAAAAAATGATAATTATTTTCGTGAGTGCAAAAGTTTTTGTTTTTCAGCAAGATCAAACAACTATCACCCAAGAAGATCCTAAAGGCTTTACTTGGCACAAACACTAATTAAAACATAAAAAACACAATCATAACAGTAGCATAATTGTGCTAACACTCGAAAACAGGAAGCAAAAAGCAAACATAAATTTTATTCATTGGGTTGCCTCCCAACAAGCACTATAGTTTTACGAACTTAGCTAGGCATAAAGCAAGGATCTAAGTTTTGTCATCCTTGTCCAACTCTTCAATCAAACACTTAGAACCCTTCGAAGATTTAGCATAAAGATTTTCAATAACAACACTTCTAGGGATAAATCCAAAGATTTCATTCTTGCATAAAGGATCTCTTATCACTTCAATAAAATCCGGATGAATACCAATCATCTTAAGATCTTCTTTATTACTATCACTAGAGGCTGCACCCTTGTTCTTGGAAGCTCTACCAATTTTAACGGGAGTTTTCGATAGTTTTAGAGGAAGCGAAAGCCGTGCTTAGATTACTAAAAATTTCTTCTAATTTATCAATCTGAGAAGGGCTTTCTTCTATTCTTTCATGAATTGTGGTACCATTTTCCCTTAGCAACTTAAGAATATCTCCCGCTTTTGACCCCATATTGGTGGCAAAATTATGTATCTTTTTATCTATAATTCCCATATGATCTTGGGTGAGCATTTTCTTTTTCATAGCATCTAGTCTTTCCATAACATGCTCGAGAGTCAAAGTTGTTTCATTAATCATGAGGGGTGGTGAGCCCACTAAATTTCCCATAGCATTAAAGGCATCAAGAGAAGGACACATCAAGAAATTTCCATCGATAGTCATATCAAGGACGAATCTATACCACGTGGTGATGCCAACATAAAACAACGAAGAAGAACAATGGTGGATTGCTTATGGGTAGATCTGTTATGAGCAATGCAAATCCTATACCAAGCATCTTTTGAATTTTCTCTTCCCCTTTGTTTAAAGTTGAGAACCTCGTTCTCGGGAGTGCAAGCAATAGGGGAAGAACTATCCATAATGATAATAACGGCAAACAAGGTTGCACACAAAGACAGATTCGGCAAGAAAACGACGAACGGAAAAGAGCGGCGAATAAAATGGCAAATTATTGTGAAGTGGGGGAGAGGAAAACGAGAGGCAAATGGCGAATAATGTAAATTTCTAGGATATGAGATTTGTGATTAGGAACCTCGTATATGTTGAAGATCCTCGCCGGCAACGGCGCCAGAAATTCCTTTTGATGTCGCTTGAAGCTACGTCGGTATTTCCCCAAAGAGGAAGGGATGATGCATCACAACGGTGATATAGGTATTCCCTCAGATATGAAACTAAGGTTATCAAACCGGTAGGAGAACCAAGCAACACAACGTAAACAATCCCTGCACACAGATAACTAATCCTCGCAATCAGACAGTTAAAGGGGTTGTCAATCCCTTTCGGGTAACGGTGCCAGAAATTGGTGCGTGACGGGAAAAAGGTTGTAATAGATTGAATAAATAGATCACAAATAAAATAAAATGCAGAAAAGTATTTTTGTATTTTTGGATTAATAGATCTGAAAATAAAAGCAAACAAAAGTAGATCGCAAAGGCAAATAATATGATAAAGAGACTCGGGGGCCGTAGATTTCACTAGTGGCTTCTCTCGAGAAAAATAGCAAAGTGGAGGGTGAACAAATTAGTGTTGGGAAATTGATAGAACTTTAAATACTCATGACTATATCCACGCAATGATCATTATATAGGCATCATGTTCCAGATTAGTAGACCGACTCCTGCCTGTATCTACTACTATTACTCCACACATCGACCACTATCCAGCATGCATCTAGTGTATTAAGTTAATGGAGAAATGGAGTAATGCAGTAAGAACTGTAACAGCCTGGATTTTGGCCCTTTTCTTTTTCTTTTTGATTAATTGGTTTTTGCTTTGTTTTTCTTTTTGGAGTGGTTCCGTGGCCTTGCCACCTGGGAAATCATCCTCATTACCCCTCCCAAGTGGCTCAACATCCTAAAAACTTTGCCAAAATCATGTCGCTCCACTGCTTGACCAAACCATAAAATCTTTTTCTAGGAAATATTCCTTTTTCTACTAAAGGAATAATCATGTCTGCCCTAGGTTGTGAAGCAACCTATATTTTTCCCATCCAAAAATCCCCAAATAATTCTTATAAATTTTTTGGGTCATATATTCCTCAAATGTGGCAAAATATTTCATTGGCCATATTTCCCATCATGCTTAATAAATTCATTTCCTATTTTGTCCTAAATGGCACATTGTGAAGCAAGTGCTATTTATCTTTGCCCATTTGCCCCCAAACTTTTTGGGCATGATATATCATCAAAATAATTGACCTGTGCCAAAATTCAACTTTATTTGCCTAGCCAAAATTCCTTAGTGATTTTTCAAAGTTCCTGTCTGAGGGAAGCCTTTGTGAAGGAAGTGCTAGTTAGGGTTATCCAAATGAGTTGAAATTTTTCACACCTCTTCTTGTGCTCATATTATCTCACTCCTACAAATTTCAGATCCATAAATTGATCTATGTGAGCACAACATCAAATCTTTGATTCTGTCAATATTTCCAGATTGTGAAGCAAGTATATTTTATATTGCTTCATTTTGCCTGAAAATTTACCAGAGCATTCTACTACCTAAATAACTTCTCTCCACCAAATTTGGGATCAATTCACCTATCCAATATTTAGCTAGAAGTTTTGCAAGTTTCTGGCCAATGAAGATAACTGTGAAGGAAGTACAATTTTGGTAAATCCATTTGGCATGAAATTTTTACAGAATCTTACTATGGCCTAATAATTAGGCCTTGCCAAATTTCAGCTCAAGTGGCCTCACCATATGAGTGCATCATCCACATCTTGCTTCTGGACCAATTTATGTGGTTGTTAAGCAATTACATTAAATCTTGATCCAGATCCTCTCAAAGTTACCAGGGTGGAAGTCCTTCTTTACCCAAATCTCGTAGACAACTCCTTTGCTTCCAAACGCCTTCCTGTTGATCAGCAGTGCTCGGTCAAGTTTATTGCAGTAAACTTCAGGAGGTGACTACCATTTGACCATGTCACTTTTCACTAATCTACCACCGTGGTTGTAACCTCCCCTTGGTGGACTATGCCCTAGATAATGTTTGCCAACCCTTTGCATCTTCTCCTTGCCAGTCTGCGTGGCGACCATCACTTTGGCGTGCAATGGCCGCGTCCAGAACGACTTCTTGCTCGGGCCTCTCCTCTGCTCGGCGTCTTAGCGAGCACGAGCATGTCTAATAGATTTACCGCGTCGTCGCCGTCCTCCTGGGCCTCTCTCCCTCTCAGTAAAACTCCTCACCGACGCTCACCGACGCTCGCCGTCGAACGCCCACGAGAGCACAGTGGCAGTTTGGCTCTGTTCGTCGTCGTCGTCATCCCCCCGTGCTCCCTTGGTCGCCTCTGCCCTGTGAGAGCCTCCACTGCTCCTCCCCGTCGCCTGCCTCCGAGCTCATGCGGTGGGCACGCGTCCGCGGCGCCGGCCACGCGTCCGCGGTGAAGACAGCGCGGTACATCCCCTCCCCTGCCTATATATAGGCCACCCCGCGGCCTCCCGAGCACTCCATCACCTCTCCCTCACTCCCAGCAACCTCCCTGACCACTCCAATCGCTCCCGGAGCCTCTCCTCGTCTCCCATGGCCACCGCAGCCGCCGTCGGGCTCCGCTCGAATCCGAGTAGCCCCGGGCTCCTCCCTTCCTTCTTCCACCTCTAGAGGCCCCCATCCACACCCTAGATCCACCCCAGCACTCCCAGCCCTCCTCCGGTGGCCTCTTGCCAGGAGTTCTCCGATGGCCAAAGCCCCTGTCCGCCGGCGCCAAGCACGTCGTCGTCTCGGGTCCTCCCACCGGCCGTGGATAGGATCTTTGGATGCGCCGTTGAGCGCTGAATCCATCCATAGCCGGAGCCTCGCCAGAGATGCCCCGTAGCGCCGGCAATCGCCGTCGGTTGTGCCTCTCCCCTCGGCCAGGAGCTCCCCGAGCGGGAGGTTGAAGACAATCAGGCCGACGGGCCCCTCCCCGCGGACCCCACCTGTCAGTGCCTCAAGCCCGGCCCCGCCGTCCACGTCAGATAAGTGGAAACACATTTCATCGAAATACGTTTCCGTTTAGTGAAAGCGTATTTCTGTCTTAGTTCGGTGGCAAATACGTTTTCTTTATGAGAAAGCGTATTCTCATTTAACTACGGCTGGAAATACGTTTTCTTTGCTATGAAAGCGTATTTTTTCTGAGAATGCGTTTTCTGTTTTTCAGCTCAGGGGCCTGTTTGTAGAGTTATTTTTACAGATTGGTCCCTGAACTTCGTCGGGCTATAACTTTTCGCTCACAACTCCGTTTGAGGTGAATCCAAAGCCCACGTCTTCGTTCCGTTGAGCCTGTTCTGTTGGTCACCTTTTCACCATGTTTTGCCATTATGAAAATGACCATTTTTCCCTTGCACTAAATCAGCCCGCTTCAAGAGAGAACGTTTTCCGGTGATTCTTTCCGCGAGCCTCTCGCACTTCTTCTCGGTGATTTCTTCCACCCCAGGCAAGCCACACCCTCCATTTGCATGATTGCAATGCAGTGACATGATTTATTTATTTGAACTTGTTTAAAATATTACATTAGCTATGTATGATCTGTTCATGGCATTTCTCGGAGTATTGTTTTGATGTTGATGTTGCCATGATATTGCTTGGAGTTCTAGGACTTATATTTTGATGATTATGTGGATGACATGTTGCCTTTGGATCCTTAGTGGCTATTATGATTATGTTCATGATGGTATTATGCTTTGGAGTATTAATTTGGATATCATGTTGCCTTTGGATTATTAGTGGCTAGTGCTAGTTTCATCATGATGCTAGTTGATATTATGTTTTAGAGTATGATGTTGGAGATGATGCTTGCATGTGGATCATAGTTGGATAGTTAGTTCTTGATATTTGAGTAGTGGTCTTATCATTCTTGGATTCATCATGATAGTAATGTTAGACTGTCCTCGGAGTATTTTGATATGACGATAGTAAGCTTTGGATTATTTGTTGGAGAGTGCTACGACTTGGAGTATAGGTTGATAGATGACATTGGAGTATCAGTCATTATTGTTATATTTTGGGGATAAATTCCGTCATTAAGTTGGTCAGGTGCCACCGAACCGGGCTTTTCTAGTGCAACCACATTTGCCGTTATGGGAAGGCCCTAATGCGGTTTATTGTCGTGCCTCTCGCCGGTGCCTCCAACGAAGGAAGGTTATGGGTGCGCTCTACCATGATCAGGTAGGCGGACATACACCTTGTGTGCCCGTTGTTGTTATTATGGATCCGGTCCCCGTGAGGGACGGTCCCATGAGGGACGTTTTGGCCACGATGGTGGTCGTTGTGTCTTTGGTAGACACGGGGCCACCCAGGACTAGCCCAGTGGGGAGTGAGTCGAAGTGGCCAGGAGAGTGTCACGATAGTAGATCGGTTTTGTCGGAACGCCGTTGGTCCACCCGAATGGGAGTGCAAGGCCATGGGTTCCGTGGTGTGGTTAAAGTGCGCTACCTCTGCAGAGTGTGTTTAATTAAATCTATCGATAGCCGCGTCCTCGGTCATGGGCAAGGGTTCGTACTAGGTTACACCATTTGATCAACACTCACATGACAGAATGACTTATAGGTGATATATTTATATGTTGATATGTTGAGCAATACAGATTGGCAGGATGTTGATGATGATGTTGGAGACCAAGTGTTGGTCGTGGTAGTGATCGCCGGAAGGATCACGTTTGAGGCCAAGTGTTGGTCGTGGCAGTGATCGCCGGAATGATCACCCTTTGGTTTGGATCACGAGGTGATCGAGATGGTATATTGCTTGGTCAGTTGGCCAAGAGAGACATGGTTATGAAGATCTAAGATGGTGATTTATTAGTATTGTATCGGTTTCATACCATGTTTAGTAGTTGTTTCATCATAATAGTTGTTAATTTAATTAACCTGTTAAATGCTATGTTATTGTCTTGCCTTGATGTTATGGTTGTTGTGAGCTTGCAAGTACATTCAATGTACTGACCTGGCGTGTCATGCTAGATTGCAGGTGATGCCATGATTTCTTGATTGCTTGTCGATGGTTGCCGTGCGTGCGAGCTAGATCGTGTCCTAGACAAAGTCCCTGCAGAGTGGAGTTCACCACCTTCGTCGTTGTGTCGCTGCTAGAAGTATTCCGCTGCTGCGAGTTGTTCTGCTGCTAGCATAGAGAAAGTGTAGTATCGCAGGCGTAGTGTCGCCGTGCTGATGTGCTTCTTTGTAACATCAGACCCTTGTATTATTATTCTTGTAATAAGAGCTGATTTGTTCTATGTCAAGTAGTGCCGTATTCCAGAGACTTGTCCTCGATCTCTGGGCTGGAATACGGGGCATTCCGGTTTCTCTGAGCTGGGGTGCCACAAGAACGATGACATGATGTAGACAAGATCTATCTATGTAGAGATAGACCCCATCGTTTTATCCTTAGTAGCAATGATACATACGTGTCGGTTCCCTTTCTGTCACTGGGATCAAGCACCGTAAGATCGAACCCACTACAAAGCACCTCTTCCCATTGCAAGATAAATATATCAAGTTGGCCAAACAAAACCCAAATATCAGAGAAGAAATACGAGGGTATAATAGATCATGCATAAAAGAGATCAAAGAAACTCAAATACTTCCATGGATATAAAAAGATAGATATGATCATAAACTCAAAGTTCATCGATCCCAACAAACACACCGCAAAAAGAGTTACATCATATGGATCTCCAAGAGACCATTGTATTGAGAATCAAGAGAGAGAGATGAAGCCATCTAGCTACTAACTATGGACCCGAAGGTCTACAAAGAACTACTCACGCATCATCGGAGAGGCACCAATGGAGGTGGTGAACCCCATCCGAGATGGTGTCTAGATTGGATCTGGTGGTTCTGGACTCTGCGGCGGCTGGTGTCGTGGTTCTTAGTCTGACAGTAAAGTAGGGGGGTAGGAATGTAGAGGCAAGATCCTAGCTATGGTGAGATTGTGCATGCAGGATGTACGAGTTTAGGCCCTTCGCGGTGGAAGTAACAGCCCTACATCTCGGTGCCTGGAGGCTCGGTCGATTGGATTATGCATGAAGTTACAGGGGTGCGAACCCTTGGGCCAGAGGAGGGGGTGGATTATATAGAGTGCGCCAGGACCCCAGCCATCCCACATTACACATGGTTCGATGTACATAAAGAGGGGACGTTACTGGTAACGTCAGCATTAAAGTGATATAAATGACCTTTAAGACTACGGAGTGAACGCCTAACCGTTGCCATCCTGAGTGGCCTTAGATCTTCAGCGCTCCGAATGGTTTATGATGTGGTCGAATGATTATATCATGGTCGAATGGAATTAGGTTACCCGAGTGGAACGCATGGTCGAGTGGGTTGCATCTTGAGGTGATTCCAGTCGGTAGAATTTGCTGTCCTTTGGATGTCTTTGACTATAGGGCAGTGTCCTTGGGAAGGGTTCTTAGATCAAGTCTATTGCCCTACCCTAGGCACACGACACCGTCATTAGCCCCCGAATGGTTCTAGGTTCGAGTGGAAAACAAAGTTGACAATGGTTCCGACCCAACCTTTATGTCGCGGAAGCATATGACTAGATTGGTGAACCATGCAACAGCTTTGACTTCGTTTTCAGTCGCCTTGAGCCATTCAGAAGTTGCCGAGTGAAGTTTCTGCTGTTGAACTTCGACTGCTAGTTTTGCATAAAGTCTTCGGTATGATCGATTGCCCTGCTGTTCCTGGACCTGGCGGGATTCGAAATTTGGGGAAGTGCGCGGGGCGGAGAGGGCCGTGGTAATTGGAGCAGATTAAGCAGGGGCGCCTCGATCCCTGCGCCACCTTTTTCACCATGTACTGCGCGCGCGCCTATTGTGGGATTTGATAGGATTGCCTGGGTCCACCGGTTAGCCACTCGTGGAACGGGGCTATATAAGGCGCCGGGGCCGCTCCCTTCGCACTATGCGCCCCATTCTCCTCCTCCTTCCTTCGCTCCCCTCTGCTTCTGCCTCCGCTCTCGGCGCCGCCGCCCAGCTCGAGCCCGTTCCAACGCAATGGGGAAGGACAAGACCACCGCTCTGGAGTGCACGAAGAAAGCGACGGCGAAGGCGAAAGGGAAGAAGACGAGCTGGGGTGGGTCGTCGTCAAGATCCGCTCTGCCGCGCGGCTGGATCCACGGCGACTGGATCCGGTCGACCATCGTGAAAGAAGAGATGAAGGATCTGGTTGACGGAGGGCTGATCGCCCACGAGTCTTGGCGGCTTCTGGGGGACGAGACCGAGCCGCGACCGCAAGAGGGTGAGTGTGTCCTACTTGCGACCCACATCGACCGCGGTTTTTCTTTGCCCCCCATCCTTTCTTTCGGGGTTTTCTGAATTTCTTCGGAGCCCAGCTTCATCACTTTTCCCCCAACACTATCACATACCTCGCTGCCTATGTGTCGATGTGCGAGAACTTTCTGGGTTGTCGACCACACTGGGGCCTCTTCGAACATATTCTCACCTGCCGCTCTCAATCGGTAAAAAAGGCCAATCCGAGTGATGAGAGGACACACATGATTCAGATGTGTGGGGGTTTAGGGATCCAGATGAGGAACAAAAGCACTTTCCCTGCCATGATTCTTCCCGAGTCCGTCAGGGGGTGGCAGTCGACCTGGTTCTATTGTAAGGATGAACCGACTCCAGGTCAGTCGATCGGTCTTCCTCCGTATTCCATTGAGCGAGTAGAGAAGCCTTCTTCGTTGAGAGTGACTCCAGAGGAGAAAGAGGAGGTTGCTATGCTGGTTGAGCGAGTGGTCCAACTTGTCCGCGATGGCGTGACTGGTATGGATTTGCTAGAAGCATTTCTGAGTCGATGCATTCAGCCGCTCCAAGCTTGTGACCACCCAATGTGGTTGTACTCGGGCGTTGAGGACAGCACTCGGATCCACCCGGAGGAAGTCAGCGAAGAGACGGTGGAGCTATGGTTACAAGGCATCACTGGGAATAAGGACTACTCCACGGGGTCCAGAAGAGTTCCTCCACTCGACAACGCCACTGAGCCTGACAAGGTCGATTCTTTCCTTCTGAGTGTATTTTGCTCTGATATGTGTTAGCTTTTGAAACTGATTAATATCCACTCGACTCTATCCTTTGCAGACCTTTACTGAAATGTACTGGATGCCCAACGGAGAGCAAGAGCGGGAGGGAGAGGCGAGCGGGGGTGACAACGGCGACTGGCACTCGGACGGAGGAGGAGACAAGAAGAGTGAAGACTCGAGCAGTGGCGAGGAGGTCGACTCTCCGCCTCGCACAAAGAGGCGCTCCAAATAGAGGCAGGATCCAGCAAGCATTCGGGGCAAACGACTCCTCCGACTGGACAACCTTTAAAGCGTACTCGGGCGTCTTCTCCCGTGCCGACTGAAAAAGCTCCCAAGCAGCCCAAAGTTGTGACGTCAAAACCCCGGAAGGCTCTGCCCAAGATTAAAGTGTCTGTCCCCATTGCTTCTAGGTAATTATTGAGCCCAACTCTTTAGTTTTCGCATGATTCAAACTTTGGTCGACTCACTTTCTTGTTTTGACCGAGTGAATTCTGAATTTTGTAGTGCTGCCTCTAGGACTTCTATTTACCAAGATGATGAAGATGAAGAGATGGAAGATGCGGTCACCTCTGATGCAGGTAAAACTCTTTGCCCTTCTGTCATTATTTAATCTGCTCTTTTGACGGTCGAGTGAACGCCTGTAAACGATTGCTTTGCAGCTCCACCCAATGTCATTGAGCTTCCAGATGATGACGAAGACGTGCCGCAGAGGACCATGGGAAGGAGGGGCAAGGCTTCGAGCAAGAAGGCATCCGCTGGCCAAACGTCTCAGTCGGTGCTGGTGATGGAGCCAGTGGTTCAATAGCCTAAAGATGTGAACCGGACCTCTGTCACTTTTGCTGTTCCAGTGTCGAGTGAACATCCTTCATCGTCAATCGTGCCCGTCCCTGCTTCATCTATTCAACGTCACGCCTCGGATTATCAGGCTGCTACGACTGAACCGACAACTCCGTTCTTCACCACCCATCACGTCCCGGAGGATCAGGCAAGCGCCGTAGCAGAAGCTGTACGCCAAGCGGGCCTGATGATGGAGCGGGTGAATACCGTGCACGAGAATAGTCAAGCTGCTTATGATGCCAGTGCAGCCCTCCAAGCCAATGTCCAGGTAAGTTGGTTTCCGACTGAACTCCTATGTTGTCGCTTGTTCTGTTAGGATATGCTACCCGAAAAAAACTATTCTTTGTGCGTCCATCTGTCAGTCTGCTCTTCACATCTGCACACCCAGTGGGTGTTTTAATTTACGTTGAATATTTTTGCTAGTTGAGTCGACTAGGTTGTGTCAATTGTAGTTTTTGGACTAGTGGGGGCACGCAGAGTGCACCCACTAGTCCCCGAGGCCGTCGTCGAATGTGTGATTCGGCGGGGGCCTTGATAAAAACATCTTCTCCTTCCGTTCTTCCACTCGGTTTGGGTGAACCATGTCTAGTGGAACCTGAACTAGTGGGGACACGCTAAGTGCACCCACTGGGTGTAGTCCCCGAGACTACTATTGAATGTTTGATTCTGTAGTAGTCTTAGAGTTCTTTTCACTCGGAAGCGAATAATCTTTGATCCTGTCCATTGATGTATCTTTTTGCTGACTGCAGAAATCCTGTGAGCTTATCTCCAAGTTTGCCGATTTCGAGGAGAAGCAGAGACAGCTCAACCTTGACTTGGAGCTGGCCAATCAAAATTTGAAAAAGGCTAAAGATGAAGTAGCTGGTACGGAAGGTAATGACCTGTCGATAGTCTATCTTGACCATCTCTCAAGTTATATCTTCGTTCTTCTCTCTAACCCGAGTGCACATTCTTCAGAGAAAATGAAGCAGGCTCTGGCACAGAAGGACCTTGACCTTGCAGTTGCGCAGAAGGAGGCTCAGGAGAAGACAACACTCGCTGACAAGAAGCTGGCTTCAGTTGGGGCAATGGAGGAAGACAACGCCAAGCTAAAGGTATCCCTTACCGAAGCCAACAAAAAAGTGACCCGTCTGAAGAAATACAAAGTTGCTTTGAACGAGAAGATTGAAGGCATTTCTCGTAAGAGAAATGACCTGGAGGCTTATCTGGGGACACTCGCCAAGAAGTTGTTCCTTATGCTCGAAGGTATTTTTCCTTATCCGATTGTTTAGCCATCGTCGATTCACCATAAAACCGTCGACTCATTATCTCTTTGTGTTTGTAGAATGCTGTGAAATCTTTGAGGAAGAAACTGGGCGGATCGAGACAGGTCTGGACCCCATCCTTTCCTCTGTCAGTGATGAAGCTGCCATGAACGTGCTCCGACTAGAATCCCGCATCGCCAGTGTTACGGACTACCTTGCACGTCTGAAGGTTGCGGTGTCGCGGATTGACTCAATGCTTTGGCCACGGGAGACGCTCTAGAATGACCTCGAGTCTTTGATGACTCAACTCAATGAGGTCCCTGGCCGAGTGCAGGAGTGGAAGAAGTCATCTGCTCGCTGCGGCGCTGACGTAGCTCTGTCGCTAGTTCGAGTCCACTGCAAGGAGGCCAAGGAGGAAAAGCTAGCAGCGATCAAGGTTGCCAATACTAGGAGACACAACTTCCAGTCCTTCATGGAGACCTTCATTGCTGCCGCCACTCGAATTGCAGATGGAATTGACCTGGACGAGTTTGTTGAGCCTGCTAGTCCTCCACTCGCGGAGTGAACAAACTTTTATAATCCGATTGAATTTGCCTCGGTATGCCGAGTGGTCTTGTAACCGTTTAAACTCTTTTGAGCCTGATGCCCGGGTCCTTTGAACTACGGTCTAGAACCTCTTAGGTTTTATCTGAACTTCGTTGCTTTTGAATCTCTTGGCTTTGATTCTTCGATCTGTATTGCTACTGGCTTTGTGGTGCAACTCAATCGAGTGGATCATAGACAAGGGTATCCAATGCCGTCCATGACTTGCTCGTCATCTTTTTTGCAGGTAAGGATGGAGCGGACAGGGAAGCTTCGGGAGTGCGAAGGGTAAGGAAGCTAGCCGAGCCTAGGAGGATTCGCTTAGGTAGCTGGAAAATAGGGTCTCTGACAGGGAAGCTTCGGGAGCTAGTTGATGCAGCGGTGAGGAGAGGTGTTGATATCCTTTGCGTCCAAGAAACCAAATGGAGAGGACAGAAGGCGAAGGAGGTGGAGGATACCGGCTTCAAGCTGTGGTACACAGGGACGGTTGCAAACAGAAATGGCGTAGGCATCTTGATCAACAAGAGCCTCAAGTATGGAGTGGTAGACGTCAAGAGACGCGGGGACCAAATTATCCTGGTCAAGCTGGTAGTTGAGGACTTGGTTCTCAATGTTATCAACACGTATGCCCCGCAAGTAGGCCACAATGAGAACACCAAGAGGGAGTTCTGGGAAGGCCTGGAAGACATGGTTAGGAGTGTACCGATTGGTGAGAAGCTCTTCATAGGAGGAGACCTCAATGGCCACGTGGGTACATCTAACACATGTTTTGAAGGGGCGCACGGGGGCTTTGGCTATGGCATCAGGAATCAAGAAGGAGAAGATGCCTTAAGCTTTGCTCTAGCCTACAACATGATTGTAGCTAACACCCTCTTTAGAAAGAGAGAATCACATCTGGTGACTTTTAGTAGTGGCCAACACTCTAGCCAGATTGATTTCATCCTCCCGAGAAGAGAAGATAGGTGTGCGTGCCTAGACTGTAAGGTGATACCTGGAGAGAGTGTTGTACCCCAGCATAAGCTGGTGGTTGCTGACTTCCGCTTTCGGATTCGTGTCCAGCGGGATAAGCGTGCCAAAGTCGCTAGAACGAAGTGGTGGAAGCTCAAGGGGGAGGTAGCTCTAGCGTTCAAGGAGAGGGTCATTAAGGAGGGCCCTTGGGAGGAAGGAGGAGATGCGAACAATGTGTGGACGAAGATGGCGACTTGCATTCGTAAGGTGGCCTCAGAGGAGCTTGGAGTGTCCAGGGGAAGGAGAAGCGAAGATAAGGATACCTGGTGGTGGAATGATGATGTCCAGAAGGCAATTAAAGAGAAGAAAGATTGCTTCAAACGCCTATACCTGGATAGGAGTGCAGACAACATAGAGAAGTACAAGATGGCGAAGAAGGCCGCAAAGCGAGCTGTTGGTGAAGCAAGGGGTCGGGCATATGAGGACCTCTACCAACGGTTAGGCACGAAGGAAGGTGAAAGGGACATCTATAAGATGGCCAAGATCCGAGAGAGGAATACGAGGGATATTGGCCAAGTCAAATGCATCAAGGACGGAGCAGGCCAACTCTTGGTGAAGGGCGAGGAGATTAAGCATAGATGGCGGGAGTACTTCGACAAGCTGTTCAATGGGGAGAATGAGAGTTCTACCATTGAACTGGACGACTCCTTTGATGAGACCAGCATGCGTTTTGTGTGGCGAATCCAGGAGTTTGAGGTCAAGGAGGCTTTAAAAAGGATGAAAGGAGGCAAGGTGATGGGCCCTGATTGTATCCCCATTGAGGTGTGGAAAGGTCTCGGGGACATAGCGATACTATGGCTAACCAAGCTTTTCAACCTCATTTTTCAGGCAAACAAGATGCCAGAAGAATGGAGACGGAGTATATTAGTACCAATCTTCAAGAACAAGGGGGATGTTCAGAGTTGTACTAATTACCGTGGAATTAAGCTGATGAGCCATACAATTAAGCTATGGGAGAGAGTCATTGAGCACCGCTTAAGAAGAATGACAAGCGTGACCAAAAATCAGTTTGGTTTCATGCCTGGGAGGTCGACCATGGAAGCCATTTTCTTGGTACGACAACTTATGGAGAGATATAGGGAGCAAAAGAAGGACTTGCATATGGTGTTCATTGACTTGGAGAAGGCCTATGATAAGATACCGCAGAATGTCATGTGGTGGGCCTTGGAGAAACACAAAGTCCCAGCAAAGTACATTACCCTCATCAAGGACATGTACGATAATGTTGTGACAAGTGTTCGAACAAGTGATGTCGACACTGATGACTTCCCGATTAAGATAGGACTGCATCAGGGGTCAGCTTTGAGCCCTTATCGTTTTGCATTGGTGATGGATGAGGTCACAAGGGATATACAAGGAGATATCCCATGGTGTATGCTCTTTGCGGATGATGTGGTGCTAGTTGACGATAGTCGGACGGGGGTAAATAGGAAGTTAGAGTTATGGAGACAAACCTTGGAATCGAAAGGGTTTAGGCTTAGTAGAACTAAAACCGAGTACATGATGTGCGGTTTCAGTACTACTAGGTGTGAGGAGGAGGTTAGCCTTGATGGCCAGGTGGTACCTCAGAAGGACACCTTTCGGTATTTGGGGTCAATGCTGCAGGAGGATGGGGGTATTGATGAAGATGTGAACCATCAAATCAAAGCCGGATGGATGAAGTGGAGCCAAGCTTCTGGCATCTCTGTGACAAGAGAGTGCCACAAAAGCTAAAAGGCAAGTTCTACAGGACGGCGGTTCGACCCGCAATGTTGTATGGCGCTGAGTGTTGGCCGACTAAAAGGCGACATGTTCAACAGTGAGGTGTGGCGGAGATGCGTATGTTGAGATGGATGTGTGGCCACACGAGGAAGGACCGAGTCCGGAATGATGATATACGAGATAGAGTTGGGGTAGCACCAATTGAAGAGAAGCTTGTCCAACATCGTCTGAGATGGTTTGGGCATATTCAGCGCAGGCCTCCAGAAGCTCCGGTGCATAGTGGACGGCTAAAGCGTGCGGAGAATGTCAAGAGAGGGTGGGGTAGACCGAATTTGACATGGGAGGAGTCCGTTAAGAGAGACCTGAAGGATTGGAGTATCACCAAAGAGCTAGCTATGGACAGGGGTGCGTGGAAGCTTGCTATCCATGTGCCAGAGCCATGAGTTGGTTGCGAGATCTTATGGGTTTCACCTCTAGCCTACCCCAACTTGTTTGGGACTAAAGGCTTTGTTGTTGTTGTAAGGATGGAGCGGACGTTGTATTTGTGTTGTAGCTCCGAGGATAAGTGTAGGATCAAGAAGTAGATGTGTCTAGAGGGGGGTGATTAGACACTTAGTGCTAAAGTTGCAATTTTTAAGCTTTTTAGGTTTAAGTGGAGTTTAGGCACAATTTCAACACACACAATACATATCAAGCAAGCATGCAAAGAGTATATAGGCAGCGGAAAGTAAAGCATGGAACTTGCAAGAATGTAAAGGGAAGGGTTTGGAGAATTCAAACGCAATTGGAGACACTGATGTTTTTCCCGTGGTTCGGATAGGTGGTGCTATCCTACATCCACGTTGATGGAGACTTCAACCCACGAAGGGTAACGGTTGTGCGAGTCCACACAGGCCTCCACCCAAGGGTAACGGTTGCGCGAGTCCACACAGGGCTCCACCCACGAAGGGTCCACGAAGAAGCAACCACCCACAAAGGGTCCACGAAGAAGCAACCTTGTCTATCCCACCATGGCCATCGCCCACACAGGACTTGCCTCACTAGCGGTAGATCTTCACGAAGTAGGCGATCTCCTTGCCCTTACAAACTCCTTGGTTCAACTCCACAATCTTGTCGGAGGCTCCCAAGTGACACCTAGCCAATCTAGGAGACACCACTCTCCAAGAAGTAACAAATGGTGTGTAGGTAATGAACTCCTTGCTCTTGTGCTTCAAATGATAGTCTCCCCAACACTCAACTCTCTCATAGGATTTGGATTTGGTGGAAAGAGGGTTTGAGTGGAAAGCAACTTGGGAAGGCTAGAGATCAAGATTCATATGGTAGGAATGGAATGTCTTGGTCTCAACACATGAGTAGGTGGTTCTCTCTCAGAACTTATGAGTGGGAATGAAGTGTGTGTTCTGATGGCTCTCACTCTGAATGAGAAGGAGGTGGAGGGGTATATATAGCCTCCACACAAAATCCAACCGTTACATAGTTTTCCAATCTCGGTGGGACCGAATCAATAAACTCGGTCGGACCGAAAATGTAAACCTAGTGACCGTTAGTGATTTCGGTGGGACCGACTGGATCAACTCAGTGGGACCGATGTGCTAGGGTTAGGGTAAATCCAAAACTCGGTTTGACCGATTACACAAACTCGGTGGGACCGATTTGGGTAATAAGTGAGACTGAGATTTGGTCAAGCAAACTCGATGGGACCGATTGCATATCTCGGTGGGACCGAGAATATTGCAATGGGTAATAGAGAGTTTGCAAGCCCATCTCGGTGAGACCGAGATCCCATCGGTGAGACCGAACTGATTAGGGTTTGGCAGTGGCTTATGATACGTGAAACTCGGTGGCGCCGGATAGGAAGAATCGGTAGGACCGAGTTTGGCTTAGGGTTTAGGTCAAATGTGGATATGGGAAAGTAGTTGAGGGTTTTGGAGCATATCATTAAGCACATGAAGCAAGAGGCTCATTAAGCAACACCTCATCCCTCCTTGATAGTATTGGCTTTTCCTAAAGACTCAATGTGATCTTGGATCACTAAAATATAAAATGAAGAGTCTTGAGCTTGAAGCTTTAGCCAATCCTTTGTCCTTAGCATCTTGAAGGAGTTCCCACAACCTTTAGTCCATGCCACTCCATTGTTGAACTTATCTGAAACATGCTAGATCGAAATGTTAGTCCAACAAGAGATATGTTGTCATCAATTATCAAAACCACCTAGGGAGCACTTGTGCCTTCAATAAGGTCTTGGTCGACCTTCACCTCATCATCCTTGTGGATAAGGATGGAGCGGACGTTGTATTTGTGTCATAGCTCTGAGGATAAGGTCGTTGTCGACCTACACCTCATCGTCCTTGCATATAAGGATGAAGCGGACATTGTATTTGTGTCGTAGCTCCGAGGATAAGGTCGTGGTCGACCTACACCTCATCGTCCTTGCAGATAAGGATGGAGCATGTTTAAAACATAGGCGAGTATGAGACTGCATCTAAGCCCCCTAGTGGGAGGGTTGCTTACCACTCGGTAGGATTTTTGAAACTTAGGCGAGTACTGGACTGCAGCTAAGCCCCCGAGTGGGAGGGTTGCTCTCCACTCGATAGGATTTTTTAAACTTAGGCGATTACTGGACTACAGCTAAGCCCCCGAGTGGGAGGGTTGCTCTCCACTCGGTAGGAATTTTTAAACTTAGGCGAGTACTGGACTGCAGCTAAGCCCCCGAGTGGGAGGGTTGCTCTCCACTCGGTAGGATTATTTAAACTTGGGCGAGTACTGGACTGCAGCTAAGCCCCCGAGTGGGAGGGTTGCTCACCGCTCGATAGGATTTTTGAAACTTAGGCGAGTACTCTGCAGCTAAGCCCTTGAGTGGGAGGGTTGCTCATCACTCGGTAGGATTTTTGAAACTTAGGCGAGTACTGGACTGTAGCTAAGACCCCGAGTGGGAGGGTTGCTCATCACTCGGTAGGATTTTTGAAACTTAGGCGAGTACTGGACTGCAGCTAAGCCCCCGAGTGGGAGGGTTGCTCACCACTCGGTAGGATTTTTGAAACTTAGGCGAGTACTGGACTGCAGCTAAGCCCCAGAGTGGGAGGATTGCTCTCCACTCGATAGGATTTTTTAAACTTAGGTGAGTACTGGACTGCAGCTAAGCCCCCGAGTGGGAGGCATGCTCTCCACTCGGTAGGATTTTTGAAACTTAGGCGAATCAGGTTCGCAGCTAAGACCCAGAGTGAGCGGATTGCCCCTCACTCGGTGGGATTTTGTTTTTTGAAACTTAGGCGAATCAGATTCACTACTAAGCCCCCGAGTGAGCGGATTGCCCCTCACTCAGTGGGATTTTGTTTTTTGAAACTTAGGCAAATCGGATTCGCGACTAAGCCACCCACTGGGGGATTTTGGACACATGTATAAGTAATAACAATTATTTAGGAGACTGCAAAACCACGTCTTTGATAAACAAACTAAAAGGTACTTCTTATTACATCTCGACAGTCTGAATGCTTAAGTGTTAAAGTGGCGGAGAAGCTCCGCATTCCAGGCGCGTGGCTCGTCTTTCTTGTGTTCCACATCGTACAGGTGATATGCACCGTTGTGGAGCACTTTGGTGATGATGAAGGGGCCTTCCCAGGCAGGAGCAAGCTTGTGTGGATGTTGCTGGTCCACTCGGAGAACCAGGTCTCCCTCCTGAAATGCTCGACCCCTGACGTTTCTGGCATGGAAACGATGCAGGTCTTGTTGATAGATGGTCGACCGGATCAAGGCCATCTCTCTTTCCTCTTCCAGAAGGTCAACAACATCTTGACGGGCTTGTTCTGCTTCTGCCTCTGAAAAGGCTCTACTCGTGGGGTGTTGTGAAGCAAATCAGTCTGCAGTACGACTTCAGCTCCATATACCATGAAGAAGGGAGTCCTGCCAGTAGACCAATTTGGTGTTGTTCTCAGACCCCATAGTACTGATGGAAATTCATCTACCTAGGCGCCAGCTGCATGCTTGAGGTCTCGCATCAATCTGGGTTTCAACCCTTGGAGGATCAAACCATTTGCTCTTTCTACTTGTCCATTCGACTGTTGGTGAGCAACTGAAGCATAGTCGACCCGAGTGCCTTGGGAAGCACAGAAAGCTCTGAACTCATCTGAATCAAAGTTTGAACCATTGTCTGTGATGATGCTGTGCGGGACTCCAAATCTGAATGTTAACCCCCTGACGAAGCTGACGGCAGTGCCTGAATCGAGGCTCTTGATGGGCTTGGCTTCAATCCATTTAGTGAACTTGTCGACTACAACAAGTAGCTGAGTGAAACCGCTTCTGCCAGTCCTCAAGGGTCCAACCATATCCAACCCCCAAACGGCAAATGGCCAGACGAGTGGAATGCTCTTCAAGGCTAAAGCGGGCTTGTGAGACATGTTGGAGTAGAACTGGCAACCCTCACACTTGTCGACTATTTCCTTTGCCATTTCATTTGCTCCCGGCCAGTAAAAACCTGCTCGGTATGCTTTGGCCATGATTGTCTGTGAAGACGCATGGTGACCACAGGTCCCCGAGTGGATATCATTGAGAATCATTCGACCTTCCTCTGGGGTAATGCATCGCTGGGCAACTCCGGTCACACTTTCCCTGTAGAGTCGACCACCTATCACAGTGAAGGCTTTAGATCGACGGACTATCTGTCGCGCTTCATCTTCGTCTTCTGGAAGTTCTTTCCTAAGGATATATGCGATATATGGCACTGTCTAGTCAGGGATGACGACCAAAACCTCCATGACTAAGTCGACCACAGCTGGGACTTCGACTTCAGTCAGACCAGTAGAACTTTTAGGTTGTGGGGGCTCTTCTATGAAGGGATCCTCCTGGACTGATGGTGTGTGAAGATGCTCCAAGAACACATTGCTGGGAATGGGCTCTCCCTTGGAACCTATCTTTGCTAGGTCATCAGCTGCCTGATTCTTCAATCGGGGAATGTGGTGAAGCTCCAGCCCTTCCAACTTCTTTTCTAACTTTCTCACTGCATTGCAATAGCCAGTCATAGCTGGGCTTCTGACATCCCACTCCTTCATTACTTGATTAACCACCAAATCTGAGTCGCCGTAGACCATTAGGCGACGCACGCCGAGCGAAATGGCCATTCGCAACCCATACAGAAGTGCTTCGTACTCAGCTTCATTGTTGGAGGAGTCAAAATGAATCTGAAGGACATAACCGAGTTTATCGCCTCGCGGGGATACTAGAACAACTCCAGCGCCAGAGCCACTCAACATCTTGGATCCATTAAAGAACATAGTCCAATGTTCCGACTGAACTGGAGTCGGCTGCTGTTGTTCAATCCACTCGACGAGGAAATCTGCTATTGCTTGGGATTTAATTGATTTCTTTGCCTCAAACTTGATATACAACGGAAGGAGTTCAATCGCCCATTTTGCCACTCGACCAGTTGCATCTATGTTGTTCAGAATTTCTGACAATGGAGCATCGTTGACGACTATGATGGAGTGATCTGAGAAATAATGTTCCACCTTTTTCAAAGTCAAGTAAATTCCATAGACAAGCTTCTGATAATGCGGATATCTCTGCTTGGACGGAGTTAAGACTTCAGAAATATAGTACACTGGGCGCTGAACCTTGTAGGTTTTACCTTCTTCTTCCCGCTCGACCGTGAGTACTGTACTGACAACTTGTCCACTGGCTGCAATATAAAGCAGTAAAGGCTCTTTGCTGATTGGAGCAGTGAGCACCGGCTGGGTGGAAAGCAGGGTTTTGAGCTCTGCAAACGCTGCGTCAGCTTCAGGAGTCCACTCGAACTTATCAGATTTCTTCATCAATCGGTAAAGAGGTAATGCCTTTTCACCAAGACGAGAGATGAATCGACTCAAGGCGGCCAAACAACCAGTAAGCTTCTGAACGTCGTGTATGCACGCAGGGCTTTTCATTCGGAGTATTGCGCCAACTTTCTCTAGATTAGCATCGATCCCACGTTCGGAAACGAGGAAACCGAGTAACTTTTCACCTGGAACCTCAAATGTACACTTTGACGGGTTAAGCTTGATATCATATCTTCTCAGGTTGGCAAAGGTTTCAGCGAGGTCAGTCAGCAGGTCGGAACCTTTTCACGACTTAACCACGATGTCATCCATGTATGCTTCCACATTCCGACTGATTTGAGTGAGCAGGCACTTCTGAATCATACGCATGAATGTGGCGCCATCATTCTTGAGACCAAAGGGCATGGTAACATAGCAAAAGCACCCGAACAGGGTGATGAAAGTTGTTTTTATTTCATCGGGTCCATACAGTCGGATCTGATGATACCTAGAATATGCGTCCAGAAAGGACAGTCACTCACATCCCGCGGTCGAGTCAACTATTTGATCGATGCGAGGGAGAGGGAAGTGATCTTTTGGGCAGGCCCAATTGATATGCTTGAAGTCGATACACATACAGAGTGAATCATCCTTCTTGGGAACCATAACTACATTGGCGAGCCACTCAGAGTGGTAAATCTCTCGGATGAACTCAGCTGCCAGAAGCCGAGCCACTTCCTCGCCAATTGCCTTTATTTTCTCCACGGCGGACCGTCGGAGATGTTCTTTGACAGTTCTTGCTTTTGGGTCGACTCGCAAACGGTGCTCAGCCAGTTATCTGGGTACACCTGGCATGTCAGAAGGTTTCCATGCAAAGATGTCCCAGTTCTCATGGAGGAACTGGATGAGCGCTTCTTCCTATTTGCTGTCGAGTGTTGTTGATATGTGAGTTGGAGTAGCATTGGGATCAGTCGGGTGAATATGAACTGTCTTTGTTTCACCAGACGACTTAAATGCAGACTCTGAAGCAAGCTTCTTAGCTCTCAACAAATCACTCAGATCTGCTGTCTTCTTGTATTCCCCATTTCTATTGCTACCATCTGTTCATCGGCAATATTTGAGCCCTTCTGAAAGCACTCTTCTGCTCGCTGCTAATTACTAGTGACTGTAATCACGCCCCTAGGGCCAGGCATCTTGAGCTTGAGATACACATGTAACGCCCTCGATGCGGCTATAGCTCCCACGTGTCGAGGCATGACTTAGAGACATAACCGCATTGAAAGCAATGTTGCAAGTTAGGCAATCATCACAACATCCCATGTAATATAGATAATAAAAGGGGAGATACATACTTGGCTTACACTCGCCACGTCAATCAAGTACATAAATAGCATTACAACATTCAAACACTCATGGCCCGACTACGATGCCAAAATAAAAGATAACCCAACATGCGACACGGTCCCGATCACCCCCAACTGGGCACCACTACTGATCATCAGGGAAAGACACGTAGTATCGACGTGATTCCTCGTCGAACTCCCACTTGAGCTCAAGCGCGTCATCTGGAACGGAGTCATCAGGCCCTACATCTGGTTTGGAAGTAATCTGTGAGCCACAAGGACTCAGCAATCTCGCACCCTCGCGATCAAGTATATTTAAGCTTAATAGGAAAGGCAAGGTAAATATGTGGAGCTGCAGCAAGCGACTAGCATATATGGTGGCTATCCTGTTCGCAAAAGAGAGCGAGAAGAGGAGGCAAAGCGCGAACGAGTAACTAGAGGACAACCTGCGCAAACATTAATCCAACACCGTGTACACTTCCCGGACTCCACTGAGAAGAGACCATCACGGTAACTCACACTGTTGATTCATTTTAATTAAGTTAAGGTTCAAGTTATCTACAACTGGACATTAACAAATTCCCATCTGCCCATAACCGCGGGCATGGCTTTCGAAAGTTCAAATCCCTACAGGGGAGTCCCAACTTAGCCCATGACGAGCTCTCACAGTCAACGAAGGAATAGACCTCCTCCCGAGACATTCCGATCAGACTCGGCATCCCGGTTTTACAAGACAACTTCGACAATGGTAAAACAAGATCAGCAACACCACCCGCTGTGCCGACAAATCCCGATAGGAGCTGCACATATCTCGTTCTCAGGGCACACCGGATAATATAAGCGTACGGGAGCCAACGTAACCCAAGTTGCCAAGGGACGGCCCCGCACGGTGCTCTAGGTTGGACCAACGCTCAGAGGAGCACTGGCCTGGAGGTTTAAAATAAGATGACCCTTGAGTCCGCAAAACCCAAGGGAAAAGGCTAGGTGGCAAATGGTAAAACCAAGGTTGGGCATTGCTGGAGGAGTTTTATTCAAGGCGGACTGTCAAGGGGTTCCCATATAACCCAACCGCGTAAGGAACGCAAAATCCGGGAACATAACACCGATATGACGGAAACTAGGGCGGCAAGAGTGGAACAAAACACTAGGCGAGAGGCCGAGCCTTCCACCCTTTACCAAGTATATAGATGCATTAAAATAACATGGCAATATAATGATATCCCAACAAGTAAATAATGTTCCAACAAGGAACAGTCTCCAATCTTCACCTGCAACTAGCAACGCTATAAGAGGGGTTGAGCAAAGCGGTAACATAGCCAATCAACGGTTTGCTAGGACATGGTGGGTTAGAGGCTGAACATGGCAATTTGGGAGGCATGATAAGCAAATGGTAGGCATCGTCGCATAGGCATAGCAAAAGAGCGAGCATCTAGCAAAGCAAAGATAGTAGTGATTTCGAGGGTATGATCACCTTGCCTGCAAAGTTGTCAGAGTTGACTGGATCCTCGAAAGCAAACTCAACGGGCTCCTCGTTAGCGAACTCGTCTCCCGGATCTACCCAAACAAGACAAACAAGCAACAAGGACACAATCAACCATGTGCAAAGCTCAAACAATATGATGCAAGGATGGTATGCTATGCGGGATGCGATGCGGGATGCATATGCAAGATTTGACAAGGAAAGCATGAACCTGGCCCCAACATGGAAATCCAAGTGTGTCACTGGAAAGATGAGCTGAAATCGCTTGAAAACGATATAAAGAACGCCGGAATCGGAGTTACGGTTTGGAAATGGCAAGCAATTCAAATATGATCACGTTCTGCGATTTACAGCAAGTAGCCATCTAAATGCAACAAGATGAACATGCTACAACACACAAACATGGCATCAAAATACATGGCAGGAATCCATTCATGATGCTTAACAAAAGTCTAGCACTGAGCTACGGCCAATTCATCCATTAACAGGTTCAAACAAGCATGGCAAAAATGCATTTGACAAACAGATTTCAGACTTGGTGAAATTAACACTTGTCTGGAATTTCAGATCAGATAGCACTCTTCGGAGCATGAAACCAATATGCTACAGGACCTGAACATGGAAAAGTAAAGCATGGCATGGAGCTACTCAAAGAGCTTAACAAAAGTCCCTTAGCGACCTTTAGCCAAAAGGGATCAGAAAATACAATTGCAAGCATGTGAACATGGAAAAAACATAATCAGTTCTCAGACTTAGTGAAAAACTGACACATGCAGAAATATAACTCAAGTAGGCATGTTTACGAGCTCGATGCACTCACTACGGTGCAAGTCATGGCAAGACAAGAATACATCCATCAAGAAGGCACAAAATGCAAGCTAGAAATGGCAAAAACAATAACATAACATGCACGAATCAACTACAACATCACCGGCAAAATGGCAAACAAGTTGACAATCTGCCCAGATTCACAAAGTAGCAAAAGTAGAGCTTGATTGACTCAAGCTAGGGTGCTCCATAATTGCAAACAAGGACATGGATGGATATACCACTACAAGATTAACAAAACATCCTTATTGATCATCCTCAAAAGAGGCACGGATCACTAGGAAACAACATGAACATATGGCCATATGAGATAAACAGGTCAAGGACTTTGTGGAAATGCTAAGTCCCTGAAATCAGCATTAACAAATGCCTCACTTTGCAAGCTTGTGCTAGTCACCACACACATCACAAAATTACATGGGTTGCACCTATAGATAGATGACAAAACCCTTAACAAAACACATGAAGAGCACCTGGGCATATCATGCACACAATAATCATGGCAAAAATGACAAATATCTAAATGTAGCAGCAGATCTGACAATTATCTCAAATAGCACTCTTCTAACAGCATTTCGGTCATCAAGATGAACTCAAATGAAAATGATGCAATGAGATGAAATGATGTACTCTCTGAGGCGAACATTTTGATATGCTATATGCCCAAAACGGAGCTACGGATGCAGAGTTATAACATGATGAACAAGAGCAAATTATTAGGGTTTCGGGCAAAGAAAGTCAACCGAGATCTAGATCTGAGATCCGGCGGCACGCTTCCCGAGGACGGCCAGAAGTCCTGTTCACCGGAGAGAAGACGGCGGCGGCCGGAGTCGGACGCCGGAGAGGTCGCCGGCCCCAGGCGCGGCGGAGGTGGCCGCGGGCGACGAGGTCGCCGGAGCGGCGAGAAGCGGCGCGAATCGGCTCCCGGTGGCTCGGGCGGCGCGACGGAGGAGCTGCCGGAGTGGGGCGGCTCCGGTGGCGGAGCTTCGCCGGCACGGGAGGAGGAGATGGGGCGGCACCGATCCACGGCGGCGGGGAGCAGGTGGGCCGCGGGGGCCTGGTGCGGGCCTGGCAGGCCCGCGCGGCGGCGGCGAAGTGGGGCTCTCCCCCAGGCGATGTGGCGCGCCCTGGTTGGCCGGAGGCGGCGGCGAACGCTGTCCGGCCGGCGTGAGGTGTTTTTTTAGGGTTTGGACGGGGAGATCCGAAATTTGGGATGGGGGAGGTATATATAGGCATAGGAGGAGCTAGGAGAGTCCAAATGAGGTGCGGTTTTCGGCCACGCGATCGTGATCGAACGCTCTAGATGATGGAGAGGGTTTTTGGTGGGTTTTGGGCCAACTTGGAGGGGTGTTGGGCTGCAACACACACGAGGCCTTTTCGGTCCCTCGGTTAACTGTTGGAGTATCAAACGAAGTCCAAATGGTACGAAACTTGACAGGCGGTCTACCGGTAGTAAACCAAGGCTGCTTGGAAAGTCTCGGTCCAATCCGGAAATGTTTAATCCCCACACATGAAAGAAAGGTAGAAATGACCACCGGAGGAGAACGGAGCACCGTAATGCAAAACGGACAACGGGGGAAATGCTCGAATGCATGAGATGAACACGTATGCAAATGCAATGCACATGATGACATGATATGAGATGCATGCCGACGACAACAACAACGGAGACAAAAACCCGAACCCGAGAAAATAAAATAACTTAAGGCCGGAAACGGCAAGAGTTGGAGTACATATTGGGTAAATCACATCCGGGGTGTTACAACACTCCACCACTACGAAAGGAGCTCGTCCCGAGATCTAGGACTGAAAGAACGCCGGGTACTCAGAACGGAGGTGATCCTCGCGTTCCCAGGTAGCTTCACGATCGGAATGGTGTGACCACTTGACTTTGAGGAATTTGATTGACTTGTTGCGAGTCTTGCGTTCAGTCTCTTCAAGAATAGCAACTGGGTGCTCACGATAAGAGAGATCTTCTTGGAGCTCAATGTCCTCGAAGTTGACGGTGCGGTCAGGGGTCTTAAAGCACTTTCGAAGCTGAGAGACATGGAACACATCATGAACATTTGCAAAGTTTGAAGGAAGCTCGAGTTGATAGGCGAGATCGCCTCTCTTGTTGCCAATCTTGAAAGGTCCCACGTACCTAGGGGCAAGCTTCCCTTTGATACCAAAGCGACGAGTACCTTTCATTGGAGAGACGCGGAGGTAAACATGATCTCCAATCTCGAAAGCCAAATCACGGTGCTTACTATCATAGTAGCTCTTCTGGCGGGATTGGGCTGCTTTGAGATTATCTCGAATGACTTTGCACATTTCCCCTGCCTCTGTGATTAAGTCATTTCCCAGAAGTTGACGTTCATCGGTTTCAGACCAGTTGAGAGGGGTACGGCACTTCCTGCCATACAGAATTTCAAAAGGGGCCTTGACCGAACTTGCTTGAAAACTGTTGTTGTAGGAGAATTCGGCATAAGGAAGACAATCCTCCCACTTCATGCCGAAGGAGATCACACAAGCCCTGAGCATATCTTCAAGAATCTGATTGACACGCTCGACTTGACCGCTAGTTTGAGGATGGAAAGCTATGCTGAAGCGGATGTTGGTGCCCATGGCCTTCTGAAAAGAATCCCAAAACTTGGAGGTAAAGATGCTGCCACGGTCTGAAGAGATCACTTGTGGAATACCGTGCAGAGAGACAATTCGAGAGGTATAGAGTTCCGCCAATTGAGCTGCAGTGATAGACTCTTTGATAGGCAGAAAGTGAGCCACTTTAGTGAGTTTGTCGATGACAACGAATATAGCATCATTGCCACGTTTGGACTTTGGAAACCCAGTCACGAAGTCCATTTCAATGTGGTCAAACTTCCATTCTGGAATGGCAAGAGGTTGGAGGAGACCCGCTGGCCTTTGGTGTTCTGCCTTCACTCTTCTGCAGACATCACATTCATTCATGAACTGAGCAATCTCGCGCTTCATTCGAGTCCACCAATAAGCCTGCTTGAGGTCCTGATACATCTTCGTGCTCCCAGGGTGGATGGAGAGGAGAGAATTGTGAGCCTCATTCATGATCACTTTACGAAGGTCACCTTTGGGCACAACAATACGATCCTCGAAGAAGAGAGTATCCTTGTCATCAAGGCGGTAGCACTTGTACTTGGGTTGACTCTTGGCAATCCCAATCTTCACCTTTTTCACCATAGCATCCAGAAGCTGAGCTTGGCGAATCTGGTTTTCCAAGGTAGGAGAGACTTGAAGGTTGGCGAGGAAACCTTGTGGAACAACTTGCAGATTAAGTTTGCGGAAAGCTTCACAAAGCTCGGGTTGATAAGGCTTGAGAATCAGACTGTTGCAATAAGCCTTCCTGCTCAATGCGTCAGCAATCACATTGGCCTTGCCTAGAGTATACTCGATACTCGGATTATACTCTTGAATCATTTCGACCCATCGAGTTTGCCTGAGGTTGAGATTAGGCTGAGTGAAGATGTACTTGAGACTCTTGTGATCAGTGAAAATGTCCACTTTTCTTCCTAATAAGAGATGTCTCCAAGTCAAAAGAGCATGCACAACTGCCACCAACTCGAGATCATGAGTGGGGTAGTTCTTCTTGTTGGGCTTCAACTGACAAGAGGTATAAGCCACAACTTTCTTCTCTTGCATCAACACTACACCGAGACCTTGGAGAGAGGCATCACAAAAGACCTCGTACGACTTGGATTCATCAGGCGGAGTCAGAACTGGAGCAGTGACCAATTTCTCTTTCAAAGTGTTGAAAGAAATGTCACACTCCGGAGACCAAACATACTTGACGTGCTTCTGGAGAAGATTTGAGAGAGGCTTCACGATCTTAGAAAAGTTTTCAACGAATCTTTGACAATAGCTTGCGAGACCGAGGAAGCTACGGAGTTGCTTCACGTTCTGAGGAGGTTCCCAATTCACAATTGCAGACACCTTCTCAGGATTCACCGTAATGCCCTTGGCAGAGATGATATGACCAAGATAAAGAACCTCCTCGAGCCAAAATTCGCACTTGGAGAACTTGGCATAGAACTGGTGTTCCCTCAGCTTATCGAGTACCAAACGCAAGTGCTTGGCATGATCTTCTTTGTTCTTCAAGAAAACCAGAATGTCGTCGAGATAGACCAAAACGAAGTCATTGGTGTAGGCGTTGAAGATGGAGTTCATCATGCGAGAGAACATTGGAGGAGCGTTGACGAGGCCAAAAGACATGACAATGTATTCATATGAACCATAGCTTGTCCTGAAAGCCGTCTTGGGAATATCTTGCTCACAGATTCGAATCTGATGATAACCCATACAAAGATCAAGCTTGGAGAATACTTGGGCACCTTTGAGTTGTTCGAATAGCTCGTTGATGTTGGGAAGTGGGTATTTGTTCTTGATGGTCTTCTTGTTCAATGGACGGTAATCAACACAAAGTCGGTCCGTTCCATCCTTCTTCTTCACAAAAAGAACACCACAACCCCACGGAGAAGAACTAGGTCGGATGAGGCCCATTCTCTCTTGAATATCGAGTTGCTTCTTCAGCTCCTTCAACTCTTCAGGTCCGAGCTTGTAAGGACGCTTGCACACAGGTTCCGTGCCAGGCTCAAGATCAATAACGAATTCGACTGGCCGGTGCGGAGGCATTCCTGGAAGCTCTTCTGGAAAGACGTCTTGATATTCGCAAACGACTGGAATTTGTGAGATAGCATCCAGTTCACCCTTCTCATTGAGAGAAAATAGACGGATGGTATCGTCATTCGCGGCAAAGACAATTACATCCTCAGACGAATGAGTCAATTGAATCTCCCTGGCTGCACAATCAAGCTGAGCCTTGTGCTTAGAAAGCCAATCCATCCCGAGAATAAGATCAATATCCGAGTTACCAAGAACCATTGGAGAAGCCAAAAACTTGAAATCACCCATCATGATAGAAACATCCGGGACTATTGAAGTAGCCCTCATAGACTTAGCCGGAGAAACCACTCCCATAGGTTTACCCAACATTTGCGAAACGAAGTCATGCTTGGAAACAAATGATCTTGACATGAAACAATGCGATGCACCAGTGTCAAAAAGAACTTTTGCGGGAAAAGAGTTAACTGGAAAGTTACCCATGATGACATCTGATGAGTCCTCTGCCTGAGCTGTATTCAGCAAGTTGACCTTGCCGTGCTTGGGGTTATGCTTGACCATAGATGTACTTGCCGATCTCACAGGAGGAGGAGGAAGACGCCTCTGATTGAAGCATTTGTTGGCATAGTGACCCTTCTGTTGGCACTTGTTGCACGTGATCTCTGAAAGCGGACGGTGATACGGAGCACTCGATCCTGGAGCTTGAGACGAAGTCTTGTTCTGAAAGCCAGGGTTGGGTGGGTGGGAAAGATCCACTGCCACATTTGCTTTTCTGCTGATACGGCTGACGGAACGGAGGAGGAGGAAGCCAATACTTCTGCTGCTTGGCCACTTGAGTAGAGGAAGAAGGAGTAGCATCTCTGACTCGCTTCTTGGAAGCATCACATCTCAGTTGAGCAGCCTCTTGCTTCAATGCCATGTTGTAGAACTCATCGTATCTCAAGGGCTCAAAGAGAACAAGAGCTAGCTGAATTTCTTCTCTGAGACCACCCCTGAACTGATATATCATGCTCTTCTCATCAGGGACGTCCTGCTTAGCAAAGCGGGCAAGCTTCTGGAACAACTTGTTGTAGTCATAGACAGACAAAGAGCCTTGCTTCAGGTTGCGGAATTCTTCACGCTTACTTTCAACCACACTCTGAGGAATATGATGAGCTTTGAAGTCTTGACGGAATTCATCCCAGGTAATCGCACGCCCACCTCTGGAATCCTTGTACTGCTGAAACCATTCTGCAGCTTGATCTTTGAGTTGGAAGGATGCGAACTTGACGAAGTCCTCAGGCCTGACGTTACTGCACTCGAAATGCTTGCACAGATCCACGAGCCAATCGTCAGCATCAGTTGCCTCAACACAATTGCTGAAAGTCTTTGGCCCGTTAGCAAGGAACTGGTTGAGTGTAGCAAAGTGATTCTGATTGTTGCCTTGGTTGCCTTGGTTCGCTTGATTGCGCTCTTGAAGAATTTGCATGATCAACTGTGTGTTTGCATTGGTTGTGGCCATCACAACTTGCCATGCCTCCGGAGGAGGTGGAGGTGGTGGCGGATCCTGATTCTGATTCTGATTGGTGCTCTTAGCGGGAGCCATTCTGAAGAGGTTGACCACCGTTAGCATATTGACAGATAAAATAAAGCTGAATCAAACGGGTTGAAATAGCAACATAAAGTCTTCACATCCGAACAAAATGAACGAATGCATTCCTCTTGAAATGGTCACATATCCATAAATTGAGAAGCCACTTAGAATTTAGGTAGATAAATAAATCAACAAGGTACGGATCAAGAACGAATACTCGGTAAGAAATCCCAATCTCAAACCAATTATCCGTGGAAGAAGAACTAGAGCTACAAGAATTCCCACCTATGAAACTCCCGAACCTTTCCAGTTATGCAATCAGGTGTTGGGGATACAGGGGAAGCATAATATCTCACCCAAATCTAGCAAATCCTACATCCAGCTGTATCCATCCTTCAACACATAACCGAGAAAAACTTCGGAAACCATCTACCTCAACCTTTGAAAAGCATCCGTTATACAAGTTATGGCGATACTCCCGAACTCCCGCCCCAGTACTGGGTGGCGTCGAGGTTATCTCACCAACGAACTGCATAAAAGAGATTTTCAATGTTGGCGTACTAAAATCAGGTATTCCAGAACTGCAACGATAAAATTATGACGACACCTCGGAGCTCAACTCCCCGGGACACTTCCACAAAACCCCTGACAGGAGGCACCAAGACAATGTTCTCGTCACAAAACCATCGGAACGATTCCAAGATACCCACGTGATCCTAAATTTTTTTTTTGTGAAATTTGAGAAGAGAAGAGTCAAAATTCTACGTTAGGATGCCTTACCAGAGCGATGAGGAGACTGGGGAGTAAAAAGAATTCCTAAACTCTTCGATATATAATTCCTAAATGACTCAAAACATTTTTGTAGACACAACTCGGCCGCTAAAAACGATCAAGCAATGGGGCTCCTAAGGTCGGGGAAGGCTCTGATTACCAACTTGTAATGCCCTCGATGCGGCTATAGCTCCCACGTGTCGAGGCACGACTTAGAGACATAACCGCATTGAAAGCAATGTCGCAAGTTAGGCAATCATCACAACATCCCATGTAATATAGATAATAAAAGGGGAGATACATACTTGGCTTACACTCGCCACGTCAGTCAAGTACATAAATAGCATTACAACATTCAAACACTCCTAGCCCAACTACGGTGCCAAAATAAAAGATAACCCAACATGCGACACGGTCCCGATCACCCCCAACTGGGCACCACTACTGATCATCAGGGAAAGACATGTAGTATCGGCGTGATTACTCGTCGAACTCCCACTTGAGCTCAAGCGCGTCATCTGGAATGGAGTCATCGGGCCCTGCATCTGGTTTGGAAGTAATCTGTGAGCCACAAGGACTCAGCAATCTCGCACCCTCGCGATCAAGACTATTTAAGCTTAATAGGAAAGGCAAGGTAAATATGTGGAGCTGCAGCAAGCGACTAGCATATATGGTGGCTATCCTGTTCGCAAAAGAGAGCGAGAAGAGGAGGCAAAGCGCGAACGAGTAACTAGAGGACAACATGCGCAAACATTACTCCAACACCATGTTCACTTCCCGGACTCCGCCGAGAAGAGACCATCACGGTAACTCACACTGTTGATTCATTTTAATTAAGTTAAGGTTCAAGTTATCTACAACCGGACATTAAGAAATTCCCATCTGCCCATAACCGCGGGCACGGCTTTCGAAAGTTCAAATCCCTGCAGGGGAGTCCCAACTTAGCCCATGACAAGCTCTCACGGTCAACGAAGGAATATACCTCCTCCCGAGACATTCCGATCAAACTCGGCATCCCGGTTTTACAAGACAACTCCGACAATGGTAAAACAAGATCAGCAACACCACCCGCTGTGCTGACAAATCCCGATAGGAGCTGCACATATCTCGTTCTCAGGGCACACCGGATAAGCTAAGCGTACGGGAGCCAACGTAACCCAAGTTGCAAAGGGACGGCCCCGCACGGTGCTCTAGGTTGGACCAACGCTCAGAGGAGCACTGGCCCGGGGGTTTAAAATAAGATGACCCTTGAGTCCGCGAAACCCAAGGAAAAAGGCTAGGTGGCAAATGGTAAATCCAAGGTTGGGCATTGCTGGAGGAGTTTTATTCAAGGCGGACTGTCAAGGGGTTCCCATTATAACCCAACCGCATAAGGAACGCAAAATCCGGGAACATAACACCGATATGACGGAAACTAGGGCGGCAAGAGTGGAACAAAACACTAGGCGAGAGGCCGAGCCTTCCACCCTTTACCAAGTATATAGATGCATTAAAATAACATGGCAATATAATGATATCCCAACAAGTAAATAATGTTCCAACAAGGAACAGTCTCCAATCTTCACCTACAACTAGCAACGCTATAAGAGGGGCTGAGCAAAGCGGTAACATAGCCAATCAACGGTTTGCTAGGACATGGTGGGTTAGAGGCTGAACATGGCAATTTGGGAGGCATGATAAGCAAATGGTAGGCATCATCGCATAGGCATAGCAAAAGAGCGAGCATCTAGCAAAGCAAAGATAGTAGTGATTTCGAGGGTATGATCACCTTGCCTGCAAAGTTGTCAGAGTTGACTGGATCCTCGAAAGCAAACTCAACGGGCTCCTCGTTAGCGAACTCGTCTCCCGGATCTACCCAAACAAGACAAACAAGCAACAAGGACACAATCAACCATGTGCAAAGCTCAAACAATATGATGCAAGGATGGTATGCTATGCGGGATGCGATGCGGGATGCATATGCAAGATTTGACAAGGAAAGCATGAACCTGGCCCCAACATGGAAATCCAAGTGTGTCACTGGAAAGATGAGCTGAAATCGCTTGAAAACAATGTAAAGAACGCCGGAATCGGAGTTACGGTTTGGAAATGGCAAGCAATTCAAATATGATCACGTTCTGCGATTTACAACAAGTAGCCATCTAAATGCAACAAGATGAACATGCTACAACACACAAACATGGCATCAAAATACATGGAAGGAATCCATTCATGATGCTTAACAAAAGTCTAGCACTGAGCTACGGCCAATTCATCCATTAACAGGTTCAAACAAGCATGGCAAAAATGCATTTGACAAACAGATTTCAGACTTGGTGAAATTAACACTTGTCTGGAATTTCAGATCAGATAGCACTCTTCGGAGCATGAAACCAATATGCTACAGGACCTGAACATGGAAAAGTAAAGCATGGCATGGAGCTACTCAAAGAGCTTAACAAAAGTCCCTTAGCGACCTTTAGCCAAAAGGGATCAGAAAATACAATTGCAAGCATGTGAACATGGAAAAAACATAATCAGTTCTCAGACTTAGTGAAAAACTGACACATGCAGAAATATAACTCAAGTAGGCATGTTTACGAGCTCGATGCACTCACTACGGTGCAAGTCATGACAATCTAAGCATACACCCATCAAGAATACACAAAATACAAGCTAGACATGGCAAGAACAATACCATAGCATGCACGGATCAACTACAACATCATCGGCAAAATCGCTAACAAGTTGACAATCTGCCCAGATTCACAAAGTAGCAAAAGTAGAGCTTGATTGACTCAAGCTAGGGTGCTCCATAATTTCAAACAAGGACATGTATGGATAGAGCACTACAAGATTAACAAAACATCCTTACTGATCATCCTCAAAAGAGGCACGGATCACTAGGAAACAACATGAACATATGGCCATATGAGATAAACAGGTCAAGGACTTAGTGGAAATGCTAAGTCCCTGAAATCAGCATTAACAAATGCCTCACTTTGCAAGCTTGTGTTAGTCACCACACACATCACAAAATTACATGGGTTGCACCTCTGGATAGATGACAAAACCCTTAACAAAACACATGAAGAGCACCTGGGCATATCATGCACACAATAATCATGGCAAAAACGACAAATATCTAAATGTAGCAGCAGATCTGACAATTATCTCAAATAGCACTCTTCTAACAGCATTTCAGGAATCAAGATGAACTCAAATGAAAATGATGCAATGAGATGAAATGATGTACTCTCTGAGGCGAACATTTTGATATGCTATATGCCCAAAACGGAGCTACGGATGCAGAGTTATAACATGATGAACAAGAGCAAATTATTAGGGTTTCGGGCAAAGAAAGTCAACCGAGATCTAGATCTGAGATCCGGCGGCACGCTTCCCGAGGACGGCCAGAAGTCCTGTTCACCGGAGAGAAGACGGCGGCGGCCGGAGTCGGACGCCGGAGAGGTCGCCGGCCCCGGGCGCGGCGGAGGTGGCCGCGGGCGACGAGGTCGCCGGAGCGGCGAGAAGCGGCGCGGCTCGGCTCCCGGTGGCTCGGGCGGCGCGACGGAGGAGCTGCCGGAGCGGGGCGGCTCCGGTGGCAGAGCTTCGCCGGCGCGGGAGGAGGAGATGGGGCGGCACCGATCCACGGTGGCGGGGAGCAGGTGGGCCACGGGGGCCCGGTGCGGGCTTGGCGGGCTCTGGCGGCGGCGGCGAAGTGGGGCTCTCCCCCAGGCGATGTGGCGCGCCCTGGTTGGCCGGAGGCGGCGGCGGACGCTGTCCGGCCGGCGCAAGGTGTTTTTTTAGGGTTGGACGGGGAGATCCGAAATTTGGGATGGGGAGGTATATATAGGCATAGGAGGAGCTAGGAGAGTCCAAATGAGGTGCGGTTTTCGGCCACGCGATCGTGATCGAACGCTCTAGATGATGGAGAGGGTTTTTGGTGGGTTTTGGGCCAACTTGGAGGGGTGTTGGGCTGCAACACACACGAGGCCTTTTTGGTCCCTCGGTTAACCGTTGGAGTATCAAACGAAGTCCAAATGGTACGAAACTTGACAGGCGGTCTACCGGTAGTAAACCAAGGCCGCTTGGCAAGTCTCGGTCCAATCCGGTAATGTTTAATCCCCACACACGAAAGAAAGGTAGAAATGACCACCGGAGGAGAACGGAGCGCTGGAATGCAAAACGGACAACGGGGGAAATGCTCGAATGCATGAGATGAACACGTATGCAAATGCAATGCACATGATGAATGATATGAGATGCATGCCGACGACAACAACACACGGAGACAAAAAACCAAACCCGAGAAAATAAAATAACTTAAGGCCGGAAACGGCAAGAGTTGGAGTACATATTGGGTAAATCACATCCGGGGTGTTACAACACATAAGAAGGTCGAGCCATGAAACGGGCATACACAATTCTGCCCAGGATAGCATGATAGGCACTGTGAAAATCCACGACTTCAAATGTCAACTTTTCCTTCCGGTAATTCTTTGAATCGCCGAAAGCCACATCAAGGGTGATCTGGCCGAGTGAATCGGCTTTCTTTCCCGGTATAACTCTGTGAAACTGCATGTTACTCTCACTAAGCTTGGACATCGGAATGCCCATCCCTCGGAGGGTCTCAGCATAGAAGATGTTCAATCTGCTGCCACCATCCATCAAAACTTTGGTCAATCGGGTGCCTCCAACGACCGTGTCGACCACCAATGCTTGCCTCCCAGGGGTGGCAACGTGCGGCGGGTGGTCTGGCTGGTCAAATGTGATAGGAGTCTTTGACCATTTCAGATACGTCGGTGTTGCCGGAGCAACCATGTTTACTTCCCTATTGATGACTTTTAGTCGACTCTTGCTTTCAACATCAGTAAAAATCACCAAAGTGGAATTGATATTGGGAAAACCATCATCATCCTCTTCCCCGTCCTCATCTTTATCAGATTCTTTTTCCTTCTCACTGGGTTGCTTTTCTCCGAACTGCTGTATAAGGACTCGGCACTGTCGAGTGGTATGCTTGGGATAGATGAGATTTCCCTCTTCATCCTTCTTGATGTGAATGTGACATAGTAAATCCAACACATCGTTCCCGGCTGCATCCTTCACCTTCTTAGGGGTCCATGTCCCTTTAGGTTTTCCTTGCATTGCGACTGCAACCTCTCCAGGTGCCGCAGGTTCTGCTTTGCGCTTCTGCTTCCGATTGGAATTACCTCCTCCCGTGTCCTGGACAATTGGTTTAATCTTGCCACTTTGGAGTCGGTCTTATTCTTCGCCATTGGCGTATCGAGTGGCTATCTCCATCATTCGAGTCAAAGACATCTCTCCTGTCCGACCGAATTTCAGGTTGAGCTCCCGATACCGAATGCCCTCCTTGAAGGCGCAGACTGCTTGATGATGAGACGCATTCTCCATAGTGTGGTGTAAAGTGGTCCACCTCTAGATGTAATCCCTCAAAGTTTCATTTGACTTTTGCACACAATGCTGCAATTTTGTCAATCCCGCTGGCCACTTGCACGTGCCCTCAAACGTTCTGACGATCACTCGGGCCAACTCTTCCCAACTGAAAATACTGCCTGGAGCCAACTGATTCAACCAAGATCTAGCTGACCCTTCAAGCATCAGGGGAAGATGCTTCATGGCAACTTCATCATTTCCTCCACCGATCTGCACAGCCACTCGGTAGTCCTCAAGCCAGGTGTCCGGCTTTGATTCACCTATGAACTTACTGACCCCAGTCGCCAACCTGAAGTTGGGAGGGATCTCTGCAGCCCTGATGGCTCTACTAAAACACTCTAGACCAGAAACATGCACCCTGCTTCCAGTCGGACGATCTCTATCTTGCCCTTCTCTATGTGCTCGATTCCTGTCCACCAAACCTTGCACCAAAATGGACATTGCGTCAAACCCCGTCTCTCTTGGGTCGACTGGCCTCCTCCACTCCTCGCTATACATGCACCTATCATCATAATGCCGGGGCACGTATGATTCGCCCCTCGGAGGGGGTGTAGGCACTCGATGGAGGTCATCATGGTCGAGCCGATGATCTTGCTGCTCATGGTTCTGACCCAAATACTGCCCTTGACGATGTCCACACCCCTCACGCCGCGGAGGCGATCTTGGGTTGTGAGCCGACTGAAGGGTATCAGCCACCATAGATCTGCTATGGATTCTGTTGCGCGACTGAGAAACTGCAGTGTTCTGCTCTCCTGCTGCTCGGAGCAGTGCTCTGATCTGCATCAAACCTCTACCAGCTTCCGACTGGGACGGCTGAATGGATTCTGCTATACGGGCCGCAGCGGAAAGATTCTGAATCGGAGTGCGGTATACCTGCGGTTCCGGTGGAAATGACTGCCGCTGCCGCTGACTGGACTCGGGGATCTGTCGGTGAGCACGGTCGTCGAGTGCATGCTGAAGGTTCTCCAGTCGGGTGCGCTTAGGCAAAGTGGCGAAACGCGCCGCCTCTAAGGCCCGAACCTCAGAGGAGTCGCCGACAACGGGCGTGTGGAGGGCCTCCACATTGCGGCGGTGAAGTTCCTCCCTCTGCTGAGAAGAGAGAGTTTCAAGGTGGTACTCTTCATGAACACGCGATGGATCGCCACCGCCGTCGTCACTGCCGTTGCGACGCATGCCAGGCGGGCTACGAAGCGTGTCGACCATCAGGACCTCCGCCACAGGGTGACTGCTGTCGCACTCGGGCAGGGTCTCGACGGAGCCAGTCGACAGGTCGAGCAGGCCGTAGAGAGATTCGTCGGGCTCGATTGCCGCGACTTGAGGGGTAGCCGACTGACGTGCCACCGCGTGCTTCACCCATCGCTGAAGCCGTGACCGACCGGATCGCTTGTGATGGCGAGCAGCGGGAAGCAAAGATGCTGCGGGGGCCGACCGATACTGACTCGACGGCTGCCGCAGAAGGACACCGCGAACGCACTCGCGAAAGTGTGTCACCCCGCGGACGGGGAGCGCCTCGATGTCGAGAGGAGCTTCCTGAAGCCAAGCGGAGTCATCGGCGATGAAGACGAGCGCGCCGAGATGGATCTCACGGCCCTCAGCCAAAGCTCCACCGGAAACCATGCTGAAAGGACTCGAAGAAATCGCAACCTCACCAGAAAGTCACTAAGACACCCGCCCCAAGGTGGGCACCAACTGTCGTGGTTCTAAGTCTGACAGTAAAGTAGGGGAGTAGGAATGTAGAGGCAAGATCCTAGCTATGGTGAGATTGTGTATGCAAGATGTACGAGTTCAGGCCCTTCACGGTGGAAGTAACAGCCCTACGTCTCGGTGCCCGAAGGCTCGGTCGATTGGATTATGTGTGAAGTTATAGGGGGTGCGAACCCTTGTGCCAGTGGAGGGGGGTGGCTTATATAGAGTGCGCCAGGACCCCAACCATCCCACGTTACACAGGGTTCAATGTACATAAAGAGAGGATGTTACTGGTAACGTCAGCATTAAAGTGATATAAATGACCTTTAAGACTACGGAGTGAACGCCTGATCGTTGCCATCCTGAGTGGCCTTAGATCTTCTGCACTCCAAGTGGTTCATGATGTGGTCGAATGATTATATCATGGTTGAATGGAATTAGGTTACCCGAGTGGAACTCATGGTCGAGTGGGTTGCATCTTGAGGTGATTCCATTCGGCAGAATTTGCTGTCCTTTGGATGTCTTTGACTATATGGCAGTGTCCTTGGGAAGGGTGCTTAGATCAGGTCTATTTCCCTACCCTAGGCACACGACACCGTCAGCTGGATCATTATTTCGTTGACTTCCCTAGGGTTTTGGGAATATTGGGGTATTTATAGAGCAAAGAGGCGGTCCGGGGGGCACCTGAGGTGGGCACAACCCACCAGGGCGCGCCTGGGCCTTCTGGCGTGCCCTGGTGGATTGTGCCTCCCTCGGGGCACCCCCAGGCGCAACCAGGGCCTGTTGTGTTCCTTCTAGCCCATAAAAATTCTTCGTAAAGTTTCGTGGCATTTGGACTCCGTTTGATATTGATTTTCTGTGATGTAAAAACATGAAAAAACAACAACTGGCACTTGGCACTATGTCAATAGGTTAGTACCAAAAATGATATAAAATGACTATAAAATGATTATAAAACATCCAAGATTGATAATATAACAGCATGGAACAATAAAAAATTATAGATACGTTGGAGACATATCAATGATGAGCTTGAAACTGAATGTCCTGAAACACCTGCTAGAACTAGCCTTCCTAGATATGAATTGCCTAAGGTACCGGAAGGTTATGTTATGAATGAGGAGACAACTAGAGATATTCTTTCTTGTAGGGATAGAGATGATCTAGAGAAATTATTATGCAAGTATAAAGAAAAATCTTTGAATGCTAGAATGAAATGTGATCCTAAGTTTGCTACTTCACCTATCTTTATTGATGATAAGGATTATGAATTCTCTGTCGACCCAGAGTTGATTACTTTGGTTGAATCTGATCCTTTCCATGGTTATGAAACTGAAACTGTTATGGCACATTTTACTAAGTTGAATGACATAGCCACCCTTTTTACTCATGATGAGAAAACTCGCTATTACTTTATTCTCAAATTAATTCCTTTCTCATTAAAGGGTGATGCTAAAGCTTGGTACAATACTCTTGCTCCTGGTTGTGTGCGTAGTCCCTAGGATATGATTTACTACTTCTCTAAAAAATATTTCCCTGCTCATAAGAAACAAGCTGCCTTGCAGGAAATATTTAACTCTGTGCAAATTAAAGAAGAGAGTCTCCCACAAGCGCTTGATCATCCTCTTAAGAAAAATGAAATACTTGATATCTTCTATAATGGACTAATCGATGCTTCTAGGGATTTCCTAGATAGTTGTGTTGGTTGTGTTTTCAGGGAATGAACTGTTGGACAAGCTGAGGAATTATTGAATAATATATCGAAAAATTATGATGATTGGACTATTCCTGAACCACCACCTAAACCCACTCCCAAGAAAAGGGGTATATTATATCTCAGTCCTGAAGATATGCAAGAGGCAAAGAAATCTATGAAGGAAAAAGGTATTAAAGATGAGGATGTTAAAAATTTACCTCATATTGAAGAAATACATGGGCTTAATACATCACCACTTCCTAAGGTGCAAGAGGTAAATTCTCTTATGAAGTCCAATGATAATGATAATCCTCACAATATGCATCCTAGCCAATGCCTTTATGAGTTTGAAAACTACATTAGAAAACAAGATCACTTCAATGCAAATGTTATGAAACAATTGAAATACAATTCTGATACGATTGCTCGCTTGAATGCCTTGTTATTTAGAATCTCAAATGATGTTAGAGGTGTTGGAAAGCATGCTTCTATGGTACAAACCCACTTAGAACAAGTAGCTAAATCACATAGAGAGTTGCTTGATGAAATGAATAATAATATGCATGACTTTGCTGTTAGAGTTGCAACTAGAGGAGGTAAAATGACTGGGGAACCACTTTATCCCGAGGGACACCCAAAAAGAATTGAACAAGATTCACAAAGAGCTAACACTAGCGCACCTAGTCCTTCTAGAAAGAAAAAGAAGAAGAAAAATGATAGGACTTTGCATGCTAGTGAACCTGAAATAGAAAAACCTCCTGATAATGCTAAGGAAACTTCTATCTCTGATGCTGAAACTCAGTCTGGTAATGAACATTCACCTAGTGATAATGAAAAAGATAATGGTGATGGTCATGAAAATACTCAACCAAATAATAAATAACCAGACAATGATGTTGAGATAGAACCACCTGTTGATCTTGATAACCCACAACCTAAGAATAAAAGGTATGATAAAAGAGATTTTGTTGCTAGAAAACACGGTAAAGAAAGAGAACCATGGGTTCAAAAACCTATGCCTTTTCCACCCAAGTCAACTAAAAAGAATGATGATGAAGAATTTGAATGCTTTGCTGAAATGCCGAGGCTAGTCTTTTTGGGTACTCGCTTGACTGACATCTTGAAAATGCCTCCTTATGCAAAGTATATGAAAGACATCATCACTAATAAAAGAAAAATACCAGAAGCTGAAATCTCCACTATGCTTGCTAATTATACTTTTGAAGATGGAGTACCTAAAAAACTTGGAGATCCGGGAATACCAACTATACCTTGCTCCATCAAAAAGAATTATGTGAAAACTGCTTTGTGTGATTTAGGAGCTGGTGTTAGTGTTATGCCTTTCTCTTTATATAAAAGACTTGATTTGAATAAACTCATGCCTACTGAAATATCTTTGCAAATGGCTGACAAATCAACTGCCATACCTATTGGTATCTGTGAGGATGTGCCCGTTGTTGTTGCTAATGTTACTATTTTGACTGACTTTGTTATACTTGAGATGCCCGAGGACGACAACATGTCGATTATCCTTGGTAGACGCTTCTTGAATACTGCAGGGGCTGTTATTGATGCAATAAAAGCAAGGTCACTTTTCATATCAATGGTAATGAGCATACACAGTGCACTTTCCAAAGAAACAATTCCAAGTGAATGGTATTAATGTTATTGAAAAATCTCCGACAATCACTATTGGAAGTTTTCAAATACCTCTACCTACTGTCAAAAAGAAATATGAAATGCTTATTGTTGGGGACATTCATATCCCCATTGAGGTAACTTAGTGATTTACGGAAGTTCTTCGGTTTCATATTAATCAAAAGTGGTTGTTAATAAGACCTGATCAACCTTATTAATGGGTCATTTTTTGAGCGGTATGAAGTTGATGAATTTAGTAAGCACTACCTTCTACCCCTACTTTTTTATTAGTTAAATAAAATAAAATGCCATGTTTTGTCTGTTTCTGAATTTCCTGTGCAATAAAAAATGACCCAAAAATAAAAGTTCTTAGAATGCCTTGAAAATTTAATACGATTTTTTCCTAAATATTTTTGAATTTTTGGTGCAAATAATATCAGAGGGAGGTGCACCAGGTGGGCACAACCCACCTGTGCGCGCCAGGATCCCCAGGTGCGCCCTGGTGGGTTGTGGTCCCCATGAGGGCCCCCTCACTTATCTCTTCATACCACATCATCACTTACCTCCAGAAAAAAATTCCATCGCTCTCTCTCCCATGTTCTTGCTCTCAAACCCACGGATTTCGATCTCTTTGCTCGAAGCTCCATTTCCGAAACTGTTTTGGAGGATTGGTGCTTGGTATGTGAATCCACCGTTTGTCCAATTAGTTTTTGTTTTAGTGGTTTATATTTTGAATAATTAGCTACTCTTGGTGCTGCTGTAGATGAGCTTGCATGTTGAATTCTTAGAGTTCTAAGTAGTTTGAATGCTTGCTATGGCCTCTATGTATCCCTATGAGTAGTTGGTATCATTTTTGTGAAGTTTTGTTGAGAAAATTTTGTGGTCTAATAAATTTCACAATTTTTGTTCATAGGAAAACCATGAATATCTTTAGGAAGTTTGGCTCCAAGAAGAACTCCAAGGGTGTTATTGGGGAGTCATCTGACAGTGATCTCCATCCTCAGAGGTTGGTGGAAGTATGGCCGTGCGAATAGCCGCACACCCCGTTTATGGAAGAGTCTGGAATCCTTCAGGAGTTCACACAATATGCTGCTAATGCCAGCCTCACCGACTTCATTGCAGATGAGTGTGAACAACACCAAATCCTCACAAACATCTTTGTTCAAAATTTTACTTTCCTTCCTAGGAATAATCCTCCTGAAGTGAGTTTTGATTTATATGCTGAAAATCATCAGATACCACTTACTGAATTTTGTAACATATGCATGATCCCTTCTGATGGGAGCTTAGCCGAGCCTAGGCCGGCGGAGTTTGAGGCCTTTTATCTTACTTTGACAGTGGGAGATGAGAGAGGGGTGTCGACCGTCACTACCACTAGCATACACTTTCCGGCACTGCATTATTTTACTTTGTCTATCGCTAAATGTTTGCTTGCTAGGGAAAAAGTGGGTGCGCTCAGCACACCAGACTTTGCTGTTTTACGTCGTGCACTTGAGGGCGACAACACTTATAGCTTGGGAGCTATTGTGGCTCGTCGCCTCCACATTAATAAATCCAAGGGTAAAAATACATGGTGGGATTTTTGCTACTCGTTTGGCGGCTCACTTTAATGTTGAGATACGCCATCATGATTACCCTCCGACCAAAGTTTACCTAGACCGCAGCCATGGATCACCACCATTTCACTAATAAAGAGTCTCCTAACATCCCTGTTCCATATAACCTAGTTTTCAGCATTATCACTCGTGATATTATTCCATTGACTGTTCCTGCTTTCTTTGATCGTGTTGCCAGGGGCGGATATAGGATTATGCCTGCAGACATCATCGCCTATCGGAACAATCAGGCTGCTCATAGGCAGAGGATTAGCTTCCGCCGTGTGTTGTGTGGATGTGCGCGGATAACAATTTCACACAGGAAACAGCTATGACCATGATTACGCCAAGCTATTTAGGTGAGACTATAGAATACTCAAGCTTGCGGGAGTACGTGTTTCTCACCGACATTACATTCATGTCCACTTATTCGCGTTGTCCGTGTTCACACTTTTTCATTGTATCATCCATGTTTAAATTTTATCTTTGTTGCTTTCTTCTTGTGTGTTTGAAAAAAGCTTTAGAAAAACCAAAAAAATAGTTGTAGTTAGTTTACTTTCTATGCATGCTTAGTTGTAATATTAATATTAAAAAGAAAACCCAAAAACATTTCCTTGTTCTTCTTTTGCTTGTTGGGAGCTTTCCCGTGTAAATAGTTTTCTCGTTTTGGTTTTTCCCTTTTATTTGCTTGTTCAAGATAACCAAAAACTCCAAAAATATTTCAGTGTGTTTCTCTGAATTTATTTTCTTTTTATTTGAGTTGTACCAAGGAGAAGACCACGATGAAAATATTTAGTGGCTCTCATATGAATAACTGTTGATCTAATAAAAAGCACATTTACCTTGTCTTCTCCTATTGAATAAAATGTTTGCTGATTCCAGCTTAGTCCATGGCACTCTTGCACTATTATTATTTTTATATCGTTCGGTCATGCAAGTGAAAGGCAATAATGACGATATTCGATGAACTGTTCGTGGTAGAGAGAAACTGGTATGAACTTGACTTGTTCTGTTTGTGTAAATATGTTTAACCTAGTATCCATGATTCAACCCATTATGATTAAACATGTTTGCAATGACAATTAGAGATTATAGTTTCTCATGCCATGCATAAGTAGCTGGGAGTGGATAATGATTTATCTTGGACATCAACATTGCGTTAAAATGATTGTGATGTAGTATGATGATATGGTATCCTCCTCTGAATGTTCGAGTGGCTTGACTTGGCACATGTTCATGCATGTAGTTGAATCAAAACCAACATAGCCTCTATGATATTTATGTTCATGGTGTTCATATCCTACTCATGCTAGTGTCCAATGTTACTTATGCATAATGCATGTTCATGATCGTTGTTGCTCTCTAGCTGGCCGCTTTTCTCAATCTAATTGCTAGCCTTCGCATGTACTAAGTGGGAATTCTGCTTGTACATCAAAAACCTTGAACCCGAAGTTATTCCAGATGAGTCCACCATACCTACCTATATGCGGTATTACCCTGCCGTCCTAAGTAAATCTGCATGTGCCACCTCTAAAAACTTCTAAAAAAATATCCTTTTTGTGTGCCTGGATCGTTCATGGAACGACATGAGGTGGTCGGTATCTTCCATGCTAAGCAGGTTATTCTCAGTTCGAGTGTTTATTCACTCGCCATAGCATGAGAAAAGGGCGGTAGTAGGGATGCCCTGTCCCAAAATGCAAACAGAAAAAGAGTTAATCTCTCAAATAATCAAACAAAACTCTCAATGGAGTCAAAACCTTTACTTTTATCGCTTGGGAACCGCCACTAGCGTGCTTAGCATGGAAGATGTTGATAAATGATGGTCATGAAGTAAATGAGCAGGGTGCATGTCTCAAAATATCATTTACCTTTGTTTTAAAAACTTGAGCTCTGGACCTCTGCAAATCACTGCTTCCCTCTGCGAAGGGATTATCTATTTACTTTTATATTGTGTCATCACCTTCTAAAACAAGCGCCAGAACCTGAGAGCACAACTGTCATGACTTATGCATTGTGTGTAGCTAATGTTGGGTGCATCATGACTGGATCTTTTCTACCATGAGTTACAATGTTTAGTCGCTGCTTGAACTTTGGAGGTGCTATGCATTTATGTTTTGCGGCCTCAGAAAGGGCTAGCGAGATACCACCATTATCATATTATATCATGGTTGTTTTGACAATGTGTTGCCGTCTGAGATACACTACTGCATGATGGTCCAAACGCGACACTACGATCAGAGACCCTTCGACGAAACTGTGTGCGATGCCATAATCACAAACTCTGGTGTAAAAGAACCATCAAAAAGGGTGCAAAATGTTTGCAATGAAGGATGCATCAAACACGGTTAAGATTTTAGTTGCGTGTGCGATGCAGGGCATACGATTCAGTTCAATTAACTGTATGCGATGAGGAGGAACAAAAGAAACGGGAAGCCAGATGAAGGTGTGTGCGATATACAGCATACAGTTCACTAGGATGAACTGTGTGTGATTAGGCAACACAATGGAAACAGTTAAACTGAACAAGATGTGTGTGATACGCGGAAAACAGGTCCGTAATTAGAAATGTGTGCAAAGACCAATAATAACACAGACGATTGCTGCTAATAAGCCATGTGATTTGCTCTGTCTACAGAAGAATAACACACACACACACATATATAACTGAAATAAACGTTCAATTACATAAGTGACTATACAGATCATTCACACACACCTCAATAAACAATTGCATGCATTCTAAAGTAGGAGAAATGATTGTCTAGTCATCTAATTATTGTGACGCTCCAGCCACTACTCTGTGGCTCGATCCCTCGTCTGGGGCAGGAAGAAGACAATTCCTCATGACAACGATCCGCCTGTACATCTCGTAGCTTGTGTACACATCCTTGGCCGCGTACTTGACGTGTTGTTCATCCAGTCTCTCATGCCAAACACTGTGCCAGGCATTCTTGTCCTTCTTGCTCTCTTCCTTCATCTTCGTGTAGTAGGGGTCGATGATGGCCGAGGCGAGGTCAACCAGGGAGTTCAGTTTGTTGTTGTCGCTCCCCCAGACCTTCTAGTGGTGCTGGATGTTGACAAGATTCGGGCATTTCAAGCCCGAAACCTTGAGCGCTTTTAGATCGTTGGTGGTGTCCACCGTAGCAAAACTATAGTCGGAGTTATTGATAAACCTGGAGAAACACTCGCAAGGCCTTGTGGCCAGGTGGTAGTGGTAGACGAGGACGTCTTGTTGCACACACAACTGGGCGACGACAACCTTCTAATCGTGCTCGGCATGACCCATGGTGTACTCGAGGTCGAAGCCGACCACTTGGTACTTGTCCTCGGCAAGGAACTACTCCATAGTTTGGATGGAGCTCTCCACTGAGACCGGATCATTCGTGTGTCGGGGAACGTAGTATTTCAAAAATTTCACCTACGAACAAGCAAGATCTATCTAAGAGATGCATAGCAACGAGAGGGGAGAGTGTGTCCACGTACCCTCGTAGACCGAAAGCGGAAGCGTTTACTAACGCGGTTGATGTAGTTGAACGTTTTCGCGATCCAACCGATCCAAGCACCGAACGTACGACACCTCCGCGTTCAGCACATGTTCAGCTCAATGACGTCCCTCGATCTATTGATCCAGTTGAGGACGAGGGAGAGTTCCGTCAGCACGACGGCATGGCGACGGTGATGATGAAGTTACCGACGTAGGGCTTCACCTAAGCACTACGACGATATGACCGAGGTGTGTAACTGTGGAGGGGGGCACCGCACACGGGTAAGAGAAGACTTGGTGTGTCTTTGGGGTGCCCCCCTCCCACGTATATAAAGGGGAGAGGAGAGGTGGCCGGCCCAAGGGGGGAGCGCCATGGGGGGAGTCCTACTTGGACTCTCGGTCCAAGTAGGATTCTCCCCCCTTTCCTATTCCCACTAGGAGAAGGAGGGAAGGAGGAGGAGGAGAGAAGGAAAGGGGGCGCCACCACCTGGCCGCCGCCTCCTCTCTCCACTAGGGCCCATGAAGGCCCATTAACTCCCGGGGGGGGGGGGGGGTCTGTATCCCCCGGTACTCCGGAAAATGCTCCGGAAAATGCCCGAACCTCTCCAAAACCATTCCAGTGTCCAAACATAACCTTCCAATATATCAACCTTTATGTCTCAACCATTTTGAGACTCCTCGTCACGTCCGTGATCTCATCCGGGACTCCGAACAAACTTCAGTTCATCAACTCACATAAGTCATAATACAAATCATCATCGAACGTTAAGCGTGCGGACCCTACGGGTTCGAGAACTATGTAGACATGACCGAGACACATCTCCGGTCAATAACCAATAGCGGAACCTGGATGCTCATATTGGCTCCTACATATTCTACGAAGATCTTTATCGGTCAAATCGCATAACAACATACGTTGTTCCCTTTGTCATCGGTATGTTACTCGCCCAAGATTCGATCGTCGGTATCATCATACCTAGTTCAATCTCGTTACCAGCAAGTCTCTTTACTCGTTCCGTAATGCATCACCCCGTGGAGAACTCATTAGAAACATTGCTTGCAAGGCTCATAGTGATGTGCATTACCGAGAGGGCCCAGAGATACCTCTCCGATACACGGAGTGACAAATCCTAATCTTGATCTATGCCAACTCAACAAAAACTATCAGAGACACCTGTAGAGCATCTTTATAATAACCCAGTTATGTTGTGACGTTTGATAGCACACAAGGTGTTCCTCCGGTATTCGAGAGTTGCATAATCTCATAGTCAGAGGAACATGTATAAGTCATGAAGAAAGCAATTGCAATAAAACTAAACGATCATTATGCTAAGCTAACGGATGGGTCTTGTCCATCACATCATTCTCTAATGATGTGATCCCGTTCATCAAATGACAACACATGTCTATGGTCAGGAAACTTAACCATCTTTGATTAACGAGCTAGTCTAGTAGAGGCATACTAGGGACACTTTGTTTGTCTATGTATTCACACATGTAATAAGTTTCCAGTTAATACAATTCTAGCATGAATAATAAACATTTATCATGATATAAGGAAATATAAATAACAACTTTACTATTGCCTCTAGGGCATATTTCCTTCAGTCTCCCACTTGCACTATAGTCAATAATCTAGATTACATAGTAATGATTCTAACACCCATGGAGTCTTGGTGCTGATCATGTTTTTCCTGTGAGAGAGGCTTAGTCAACGGGTCTGCAACATTCAGATCCATATGTATCTTGCAAATCTCTATGTCTCCCTCCTTGACTTGATCGCGGGTGGAATTGAACCGTCTCTTGATGTGAAATCTGGATTCCTTCGCCCAGGCAATTGCTCCAGTATTATCACAAAAGATTTTCATTGGACCCGATGCACTAGGTATGACACCTAGATCGGATATGAACTCCTTCATCCAGACTCCTTCATTTGCTGCTTCTGAAGCAGCTATGTACTCCGCTTCACATGTAGATCCCGCCACGACGCTCTGCTTGGAACTACACCAACTGACAGCTCCACCATTCAATATAAATACATATCCGGTTTGTGACTTAGAGTCATCTGGATCAGTGTCAAATCTTGCATCAACGTAACTGTTTATGACGAGCTCTTTGTCACCTCCACAAACGAGAAACATATCCTTAGTCCTTTCCAGGTATTTCAGGATGTTCTTGACCGCTGTCCAATGATCCACTCCTGGATTACTTTGGTACCTCCCTGCTAAACTAATAGCCAGACACGCATCAGGTCTGGTACACAGCATTGCATACATGATAGAACCTATGGCCGAGGCATACGGAATGCCTTTCATTTTCTCTCTATCTTCTGCAGTGGTTGGGCATTGAGTCTGACTCAACTTCACACCTTGTAACACAGGCAAGAACCCTTTCTTTGAGTGATCCATTTTGAACTTCTTCAAAACTTTATCAAGGTATGTGCTTTGTGAAAGTCCAATTAAGCGTCTTGTTCTATCTCTATAGATTTTGATGCCCAATATATAAGCAGCTTCACCGAGGCCTTTCATTGAAAAATTCTTATTCAAGTATCCTTTTATGCTATTCAAAAATTCAGTATCATTTCCGATCAACAATATGTCATCCGCATATAATATTAGAAATGCTACAGAGCTCCCACTCACTTTCTTGTAAATATAGGCTTCTCCAAAAGTCTGTATAAAATCATATGCTTTGATCACACTATCAAAGCGTATATTCCAACTCCGAGAGGCTTGCACCAGTCCATAAATGGATCACTGGAGCTTGCACACTTTGTTAGCACCTTTGGGATCGACAAAACCTTCTGGTTGCATCATATACAACTCTTCTTTAAGATATCCATTAAGGAATGCAGTTTTGACATCCATTTGCCAAATTTCATAATCATAAAATGCAGCAATTGCTAACATGATTCAGATGGACTTAAGCATCGCTACGGGTGAGAAGGTCTCATCGTAGTCAACTCCTTGAACTTGTCGAAAACCTTTTGCAACAAGTCGAGCTTTATAGACAGTAACATTACCGTTAGCGTCAGTCTTCTTCTTAAAGATCCATTTATTCTCTATTGCTTGCCGATCATCGAGCAAGTCAACCAAAGTCTACACTTTGTTCTCATACATGGATCCCATCTCAGATTTCATGGTCTCAAGCCATTTCACGGAATCTGGGCTCATCATTGCTTCCTCATAGTTTGTAGGATCGTCATGGTCAAGTAACATGACCTCCAGAACAGGATTACCGTACCACTCTGGTGCGGATCTTACTCTGGTTGACCTACGAGGTTCGGTAGTAACTTGATTAGTAGTTTCATGATCATCATCATTAGCTTCCTCACTAATTGGTGTAGGAATCACTGGAACTGATTTCTGTGATGAACTACTTTCCAATTCGGGAGAAAGTACAATTACCTCATGTAGTTCTACTTTCCTCCCACTCACTTCTTTCGAGAGAAACTCCTTCTCTAGAAAGGATCCATTCTTAGCAACGAATATCTTGCCTTCGGATCTATGATAGAAGGTGTACCCAACAGTCTCCTTTGGGTATCCTATGATGACACATTTCTCCGATTTGGGTTCGAGCTTATCAGGTTGAAGCTTTTTCACATAAGCATCGCAGCCCCAAACTTTAAGAAACAACAACTTGGGTTTCTTGCCAAACCACAGTTCATATGGTGTCGTCTCAACAGATTTAGATGGTGCCCTATTAAACGTGAATGCAGTCGTCTCTAAAGCATAACCCCAAAACAATAGCGGTAAATCAGTAAGAGACATCATAGATCGCACCATATCTAATAAAGTGCGGTTACGACGTTCGGACACACCATTACGCCGTGGTGTTCCAGGTGGCGTGAGTTGCGAAACTATCCCGCATTGTTTCAAATGAAGACCAAACTCATAACTCAAATATTCACCTCCACGATCAGATCGTAGAAATTTTATTTTCTTGTTACGATGATTTTCCACTTCACTCTGAAATTCTTTGAACTTTTCAAATGTTTCAGACTTATGTTTCATCAAGTAGATATACCCATATCTGCTCAAAACATCTGTGAAGGTCAGAAAATAACGATACCCGCCGCGAGCCTCAACACTCATCGGACCGCATACATTAGTATGTATTATTTCCAACAAGTCTGTTGCTCGCTCCATTGTTCTGGAGAACGTAGTCTTATTCATCTTGCCCATGAGGCATGGTTCGCAAGCATCAAGTGATTCCAAAAGTCCATCAACATGGAGTTTCTTCATGCGCTTTACACCGATATGAACTAAACGACAGTGCAACAAATAAGTTGCACTATCATTATTAAACTTGTATCTTTTGGCTTCAATACTATGAATATATGTATCACTACTATCGAGATTCAACAAAAATAGACCACTCATCAAGGGTGCATGACCATAAAAGATATTATTCATATAAATAGAACAATCATTATTCTATGATTTAAATGAATAACCGTCTCGCATCAAACAAGATCCAGATATAATGTTCATGCTTAACGTTGACACCAAATAACAATTATTCAGGTCTAAAACTAACCCCGAAGCTAGATGTAGAGGTAGCGTGCCGATGGCGATCATATCGACTTTGGAGCCATTTCCCACCCGCATCGTCACCTCGTCCTTAGCCTATCTTCGTTTAATCCGTAGCCCCTATTTCTAGTTGCAAGTATGAGCAACAGAACCAGTATCAAATACCTAGGCGCTACTATGAGCATTAGTAAGGTACACATCAATAACATGTATATCAAATATACCTTTCACTTTGCCATCCTTCTTATCCGCCAAATACTTGGGGCAGTTCCGCTTCCAGTGACCAGTCCCTTTGCAGTAGAAGCACTCAGTCTCAGGCTTAGTCCAGACTTGGGCTTCTTCACTTGAGCAGCAACTTGCTTGTCATTCTTCTTGAAGTTCCCCTTCTTCCATTTGCCCTTCTTCTTGAAACTAGTGGCCTTGTTAACCATCAACACTTGATTTTCCTTCTTGATTTCTACCTCCGCAACCTTTAGCATCGCGAAGAGCTCGGGAATTGTCTTATCCATCCCCTGCATATTATAGTTCATCACAAAGCTTTTGTAGCTAGGTGGCAGTGATTGAAGAACTCTGTCAATGACACTATCATCAGGAAGATTAACTCCCAGTTGAGTCAAGTGGTTGTGGTACCCAGACATTCTGAGTATATGTTCACTGACAGAAGTATTCTCCTCCATTTTGCAGCTGTAGAACTTATTGAAAACTTCATATCTCTCAATCCAGGCATTTGCTTGAAATATTAACTTCAACTCCTAGAACATCTCATATGCTCCATGATGTTCAAAACGTCGTTGAAGTCCCAGTTCTAAGCCATAAAGCATGGCACACTGAACTATCGAGTAGTCATCAGCTTTGCTCTGGCAGACGTTCATAACGTCTGGAGTTGCTCCTGCAGCGGGTCTTGCACCTAGCGGTGCTCCCAGGATGTAATTCTTCCATGCATCAATGAGGATAATCCTCAAGTTACCGACCCAGTTCGTGTAGTTGCTACCATCATCTTTCAACTTAGCTTTCTCTAGGAACACATTAAAATTCAAGGGAACGGTAGCATGGGCCATTGATCTACAACAACATAGACATGCAAAATACTATCAGGTACTAAGTTCATGATAAATTAAAGCTCAATTAATCATATTACTTAAGAGCTCCCACTTAGATAGACATCTATCTAGTCATCTAAATGATCACGTGATCCATATCAACTAAACCATGGCCGATCATCACGTGAGATGGAGTAGTTTTCAATGGTGAACATCACTGTGTTGATCATATCTACTATATGATTCACGTTCGACCTTTCGGTCTCAGTGTTCCAAGGCCATATCTGCATATGCTAGGCTTGTCAAGTTTAACCCGAGTATTCTGCGTGTGCAAACTGGCTTGCACCCGTTGTATGTGAACGTAGAGCTTATCACACCCGATCATCACGTGGTGTCTCGGCACGATGAACTGTAGCAACCGTGCATACTCAGGGAGAACACTTATACCTTGAAATTTAGTGAGAGAGCATCTTATAATGCTACCGTCGTACTAAGAAAAATAAGATGCATAAAGATAAACATCACATGCAATCAAAATAAGTGATATGATATGGCGATCATCATCTTGTGCCTTTGATCTCCATCTCCAACACATCGTCATGATCACGATCGTTACCGGCTTGACACCTTGATCTCCATCGGAGCATCGTTGTCGTCTCGCCAACTACTGCTTCTACGACTATCACTACCACTTAGTGATAAAATAAAGCAATTACATGGCGATTGCATTTCATACAATAAAGAGACAACTATATGGCTCCTACCAATTGCCGATAACTGTAACAAAACATGATCATCTCATACAACAATTTATATCTCATCACGTATTGACCATATCACATCACAACATGCCTGCAAAAACAAGTTAGACGTCCTCTACTTTGTTGTTGCAAGTTTTACGTGGCTGCTACGGGCTTCTAGCAAGAACCGTTCTTACCTACGCATCAAAACCACAACGATTTTTCATCAAGTGTGTTGTTTTAACCTTCAACAAGGACTGGGCATAGTCAAACTCGATTCAACTAAAGTTGGAGAAACGGACACCCACTAGCCACTTGTGTGCGAAGCACATCGGTAGAACCAGTCTCATGAACGCGGTCATGTAACGTCGGTCTAGGCCGCTTCATCCAACAATACCGCCGAATCAAAGTAAGGCGTTGCTGGTAAGCAGTATGACTATTATCGCCCACAACTCTTTGTGTTCTACTCATGCATATAACATCTACGCATAGACTTGGCTCGGATGCCACTGTTGGGGAATGCAGTATTTCAAAAATTCACCTACGAACATGCGAAATCTATCTAGGAGATGCATAGCAACGAGAGGGGAGAGTGTGTCCACGTACCCTCGTAGACCGAAAGCGCAAGCATTTAGTAACACAGTTGATGTAGTCGAACGTCTTCGCGATCCAACCGATCCAAGCACCGAACGTACGACACCTCCGCGTTCAGCACGCGTTTAGCTCGATTACGTCCCTCAATCTCTTGATCTAGTTGAGGACGAGGGAGAGTTCCGTCGGCATGATGGCGTGGCAACGGTGATGATGAAGTTACCGGCACAGGGCTTCTCCTAAGCACTACAACGATATGACCGAGGTGTGTAACTATGGAGGGGGGCACCGCGCACGGCTAAGAGAAGACTTGGTGTGTCTTTGGGGTGCCCCCTCCCACGTATATAAAGGAGGGAGGAGAGGTGGCTGGCCCAAGGGGGCCGTGCCATGGGGGGAGTTCTACTTGGACTCCCGGTCCAAGTAGGATTCGCCCCCCTTTCCTATTCCCACTAGGAGAAGGAGGGAAGGAGGAGGAGGAGAGAAGGAAAGGGGGCCGCCCCCTAACCCTAGTCCAATTAGGTTTGGGCTGGGGGGCATGCCACCACCTAGCCGTCGCCTCCTCTCTCCACTAGGGCCCATGAAGGGGGGGGGAGTTCGGGTAACCCCTGGTACTCCGGAAAATGCCCGAACCTCTCAGAAACCATTCCGGTGTTGAAACATAACCTTCCAATATATCAATCTTTATGCTTCGACCATTTCGGGACTCCTCGTCATGTTCGTGATCTCATCCGGGACTCCGAACAAACTTCGGTTTATGAAATCACATAATTCATAATACAAATCGTCATCGAACGTTAAGCGTGTGGACCCTACGAGTTCGAGAACTATGTAGACATGACCGAGACACATCTCTGGTTAATAACCAATAGCTGAACCTGGATGCTCATATTGGCTCCTACATATTCTATGAAGATCTTTATCGGTCAAACCGCATAACAACATACATTGTTCCCTTTGTGATCGGTATGTTACTTGCCCGAGATTCGATAGTCGGTATCATCATACCTAGTTCAATCTCTTTATCGGCAAGTCTCTTTACTCGTTCCGTAATGCATCATCCCGTGGCTAACTCATTAGACACATTGCTTGCAAGGCTCATAGTGATGTGCATTACCAAGAGGGCCCAGAGATACCTCTCCAATACACGGAGTGACAAATCCTAATCTCGATCTATGCCAACTCAACAAACACTATCGGAGACACCTGTAGAGCATCTTTATAATCACCCATTATGTTGTGATGTTTGATAGCACACAAGGTGTTCCTCCGGTATTCGGGAGTTGCATAATCTCATAGTCAGAGGAACATGTATAAGTCTTGAAGAAAGCAATTGCAATAAAACTAAACGATCATTATGCTAAGCTAACGGATGGGTCTTGTCCATCACATCATTCTCTAATGATGTGATCCCGTTCATCAAATGACAACACATGTCTATGGTCAGGAAACTTAACCATATTTCATTAACGAGCTGGTCTAGTAGAGGCATACTAGGGACACTCTGTTTGTGTATGTATTCACACATGTACTAAGTTTCTGGTTATTACAATTCTAGCATGAATAATAAACATTTATCATGATAGAAGGAAAAATAAATAACAACTTTATTATTGCCTCTAGGGCATATTTCCTTCATCGTGTACACCACCGGGAGAGCCTTCCCCCTCACGTGGGTGTGCACGACGTGTTGCGTGGTGAACTGCCCGCCGTTGTCGTCGTCGGCCGCTGGGAGCGCCATTGGAGCCACGGGAAGCGCCATTGGAACCGCTGGATGTCCTCTCTATATGTGTCCTCGTGGGTGTGCTTATTGTGTCGTGTGAGATGAGAGATGAAGGTAAATGACCGCAGGAATAAAAGGGGGCCGGGCGGCGTGGATTCTCGGCGCGTCCGCATGGCAGTTTTTGCAGCGGGTAACTTCATCGTCGCGCCGCGCCCGGCGCAACTGCATGCATAGGAATGTGTGTGATCGTGCGCCGGCCCCAAACACTGGCAGCGCGCGTGGAGGGACGAGGGCAGAGCACCCGGAGGGACGCGAGAGCAGAGCGCGCGCGGCGGGACGTGAGTAGAGCGCGTCGTGGCCGCCTGAACCGCAAGCAAGCACACACATAGAGCAGTTGAACACGCAGGAAATGGTCGCCTACAAGCCGACCGATAGTTGCGTCACTGCGTAGAGAGCGACCATGTGCTACTACCTCCGTTTAGTCTATAATCCCCTTTATATTCCATGCCATACTTTTCCCTCAAATTTAACCAACAAAATGTTAATGCATGTTATAAAAATTATATAATTGGAAACTATGTTCAAATACGAATCCAACTATATAATCTTTGGCATCATGCATTCGTATTTTATTAGTTAAATCATACTTATAAACTAGGAGGAGGGTATAGTAGGTAATTAAATCGCAAACGTTTTTTATTGACCTTATGTGTACGTGGCCTTTTGTCCTCCTCTCGCACGTCTTGTCACCCCGCTACCGCAAACGGCTTACAGTGCAAGCTTACGCTACGCGCGGGTCTGTTCTTTTGGCCAAGCGATGGCGCCAATGAGTCGTCGGTGAGCCTGTTCCCGCGCAACCTCGCAGGTTCCCGCGCAAGCTTCCCGCCCGACTCGGTGAAATCCCTCAAAATCCCAATGCTTACCGGCCTGCTATATAAACCCTCACGTCCGGCGAGTCCCGCGTCGAATTTTCCCCTTGCTCGCTGTAGCTTATCTCGTCTGCTTCTCCCACAATCGCCAATGGCACCGGTCCGTCATCGTCGCTCAACCACTCCGCCGTCATCAGAGGACAGATCCAGCTGGGAGGCTACACCGCGGCGGCGGGGCAGTCCCCGACGTAGTGTAGTGCGCGTGGCATCCCTGTTGGGTGTGCGCGGAACACCCACCACACGCTCTGCCGCTGCTGCCCGTCAGCAGCTGTTGCCAACCACCATTGCCGCCACACCACCGTCGAAAGCCAGGGCCATCTCCCGCTCCGTCGCTGCAGCCCGAAGGCGGGTGGTGGCCGTCATGGCCGCCACCCCACCGCCGGCCACCGTGGCTATCACCCGCTCCGCCATCGTGGCCCAAAGGCAGGAGGTGGTGGTCGTGGCCGCCACCCCATCGTCGGCTGCCATGGCCGCCAACCCACCTTCGATCGCCGGGGTCACCACCCACTCCGCCACTGCCGCCCGAAGGCGGGAGGCGGAGGTGGATGCCTGCATGTGCGTCAGCGACCTTGCGCGCTACACCAAGTTCCCGCAGGAGGAGGAGGAGTGCCTCGTCGAGCACGCAAAGAGCCTTATTGCCGCCGTGGCCGCGGCACACACCGGCTCAGAGGCGAGGAATCAAGAGATCTACTAGGAGAACCACCGCTTTGAAAGGGGTCGTCTAGAGCGGCAGAGGGTGTCCGAGGTGAGTGTCGCTAAAGCTGCAGCAGCGGCAGGCACCATATTGCAGTTTTCTAGCTCGTTGGTAGGATCCTCCTCCTCTGCCTCTTACTGAGCGCGCTCGGCAGAGGAGAGGCAACTAGAAGTAGTACAAAGCCCCTCCGTAGTAGTATTTATGGGCTATTTTGTTCAGTTCATCTGACTATATATGTGGTGGAACTGTACAACATACTTAAAATTAGCTAGTATATATAGTTGAACTAGCTATTTCAGTACGTGGTTGGCAACAATTGGGGAAAAGTTTGGTCGGTTCAGTTGTCGAGTTGAACTGTTTGTATAAATTAAGAATGAGTGCTTAATCTATGCATGAAATCTATGCTTAATTACTGAATTTTAGTTGCAAAAATGAGATACTGTAGTGATTTTTAGCTTCATATTTTGACAAATCACAGTGTTACAAGGTTGACAATTGGCAATGTTACTAGATCAACAAATGTCAATCTTTCCAGTTTGACAAATGGCAACATACCCAATATGACAGATGCAAATCTTACCAAATTGTTTGTAAGTGGTTGCACACGGGTCATCCAAAAGAACCATTTGCGTTGAAGAGATGCACAAATCCTGCTCTCACTTTGCATATGGTGTTCTATCTAAAATGTTTGTGATCAAGAGCCGCAAAAATCCTGCTTGGCACATTTTCCCTTGGCTTCCTGGGGAAGCTCCCGGTTTGCATACGGGTGTTCTAACTAAAACGTTTGCGATGAGTGTTTTGTATTTAAAAACCATTGACGTTTTTTTCAAAAGAAAATCGTTTGATAAGTCTGTACATTAAGAGAGAAAAATGCAAGTTCGCTCAAACCATATCTTTCATTCAGTCATACTGCGAATTTATATTCATATGATCGAGATACAGTATTAGACCCAAGAAAAAAAACTATTTCCGGCGGCGGCGGAGGCGGCATGACACGTCGTCGTTGTCATTGTCATCCTCTGGGACGCTGTTGTTGAAGTCTTCAATACAACACAGAATGTTCTTCACTTGTAAATCAAACATCATGTCGTCCCGGGATCGGCGGGCGGGGCGCAGGAGGACGGCAGCTGGCGGCGCTGAGAGGTAGCGTTCAATGGTGGCGTCCCATGCCGCTGAGGGGGGCGCACACGGAGAGGAAGGCGGGCGGCCATGGAAGTCAAAGGGCTCGCTTCCCAGTGAGCCTGCGTAGCGTACAGCTCGCACGCTTCCCGGTGAGCCTGCGCATTCGAGGACATCTTGCACGCCTCTCGGTCAACCTGCGGATCGGACTGCTCTCGCACACCTCCCGTTCAGTCAAGGTCAAGCAGTTGTCCGCACGTCACCTCCTACAGCCATTAAAACCAAGACACATGGCATCACGTGAATGGTTAACAAAACGCACACGGTTTGAATTATACAAACATTTGAGATATTAAAGTGGCAACTATTTTTTCAAAATACCTTTGTTGGCTGTCATTATTCGAGTGCGTCTTCTCTCAAAATGGACACGAAAAATATCACAGCATGTCGGGTGCCATTCCATGATAGCATGCCAAGTTTCATGAATTTCAGACGAGTTTTTGATTTACTAGAATTTTAAAATAAAGTATCTCACATTTTGCCGGCAATCAACGATGCCCTGGTGTTTGAAATTCATTCCCAATTCTTGCATGGGACCTAAGCATGCACCCAAGGACACAGATTTGATTTTTCAACCAATTTATATGCACTGGAGTATGTGCATGTACTTCAAATTTGAATTATGCACATAAATGCATTGAGAACTCAGTTAATGCACAAAAATGTCCAAACGAACCCCGAAAAATCACAAAAATTGACACAACACTCCTCTTGTTCTATGTTGACATGAGAAAATTTTGAAAGCAATAAGAGGCAATGGATATTGTTTCGTCCCCAAAGGTGGGGCGTTCCCTACCAAAACCATCATGCTTGTTGTGAGAACCTCTGGTTTGTGAGAAGCATATACCCAAACCTGCCCCAAATGGGACAAATTTTTTACCACGGCATGTTGATGCCGCTCCATGATAGCATGCCAAGTTTCATGAATTTCAGACGAGTTTTGGATTTACCAGAATTTAAAAACAAGGTATCTCAATGTTTTACTGGCAATCAACGGTCCACTGGTGTTTGAAATTCATTCCCATTTCTAGCATGGGACCTAAGCATGCACCCAAGGACACATATTTTATTTTTCAACCAATTTATATGCACTAGAGCATGTGCATGTAGTTCAAATTTGAATTATGCACATAAATGCATTGAAAACTTAGTTAATGCATAAAAATGTCCAAACAAACCCCGAAAATCACAAAAATTGACACAACACTCCTATTGTTCTATGTTCACACGATAAATTTTTTGAAAGCAATAAGAGGCAATGTATATCGTTTCCTCCCCAAAGGTGGGACGTTCCCTACCGAAACCATCATGCTTGTTGTGAGAACCTCTGGTTTGTGAGAAGCATATACCCAAACCTGCCCCAAATGGGACAATTTTTTTACCACATCATGTTGATGCCGCTCCATGATAACATCCCAAGTTTCATGAATTTCAGATGAGTTTTGGATTTACTAGAATTTAAAAATAAAGTATCTCAACATTTTGCTAGCAATCAACGGTGCCCTGGTGTTTGAAATTCATTCCCATTTCATGCATGGGACCTAAGCATGCACCCAAGGACACAGATTTGATTTTTCAACCAATTTATATGCACTGGAGCATGTGCATGTGGTTCAAATTTGAATTATGCACATAAATGCATTGAAAACTCAGTTAATGCATAAAAATGTCCAAACGAACCCCAAAAATCACAAAAATTGACACACCACTCCTGTTGTTCTATGTTGACACGAGAAAAAATTTGAAAGCAATAAGAGGCAATGGGTATCGTTTCGTCCCCAAAGGTGGGACGTTCCCTACCAAAACCATCATGCTTGTTGTGAGAAGCTCGAATTTGTGAGAAGCATATACCCAAACCTGCCCCAAATGGGACAAAAAATTTACCACGACATGTTGGTGCCGCTCCATGATAGCATGCCAAGTTTCATGAATTTCAGACGAGTTTTGGATTTACTAGAATTTAAAACCAGGTATCTCAATGTTTGCGGCCGAGTGACGGTGGTAGGGTGCTTGACATTCATCCCCATTTCTTGCATGGGACCTAAGCATGCAACCAAGAACACATATTTGAATTTTCAACCAATTTCTATGCATTAGAGCATGTGCATGTAGTTCAAATTTGAATTATGCACATAAATGCATTGAAAACTCAATTAATGCATAAAATGTCCAAACAAACCCCCAAAAATCCCAAAAATTGACACAACACTCCTGTTGTTCTATGTTGACACTAGGAAAAAATTTGAAATTGAGAAGAGGCAATGGATATCGTTTCATCCAGAAAGGTGAAACGTTCCCTACCGAAACCATCAGGCTAGTTGTGAGAAGCTCTGCTTTGTGAGAAGCATATACCCAAACCTGCCCCAAATGGGACAAAAAAATTTACCGCGGCATGTTGATGCCGCTCCATGATAGCATGCCAAGTCTCATGAATTTCAAATGAGATTTGGATTTACTAGAATTTAAAAATCAGGTATCTCAATGTTTGCGGCCGAGTGACGGTGGCAGGGTGCTTGACATTCATTCCCATTTCTTGCATGGGACCTAAGCTGTTAGGGAACGTAGTAATTTCAAAATTTTCCTACGCACACGCAAGATCATGGTGATGCATAGCAACGAGAGGGGAGAGTGTCGTCCATGTACCCTCGTAGAACGTTAAGCGGAAGCATTATAACGACGCGGTTGATGTAGTCGTACGTCTTCACGATCGACCGATCCTCAGCACCGAACGTACGACACCTCCACGTTCAGCACACGTTCAGCTTAGTGACATCCCGTGAACTCACGATCTAGTAGAGCTCGGGGAAGAGTTTCTTCAGCACGACGGCGTGGTGACGATGTTGATGAAGCTACCGCAGCAGGGCTTCGCCTAAACACCGCTACAGTATGACCGAGGTGGATTATGGTGGAGGGGGGGCACCGCACATGGCTGGAGAGATCTCAATGATCAACTTGTGTGTCTAGAGGTGCCCCCTTGCCCCCATATATAAAGGATCAAGGGGGAGAGGCGGCCGGCCAGGAGGAGGCGCGCCAGGAGGAGTCCTACTCCCACCAGGAGTTGACTCCCTCCTTTCCTAGTTGGAATAGGAGAAGGGGGAAGGACGAGGGAGAGAGGAAGGAAAGGGGGGCGCCGCCCCCCTCCTTGTCCAATTCGGACTAGAGGGAGAGGGGGGGCGCGGCCTGCCCTGGCAGCCCCTCCTCTCTTCCACTAAGGCCCATCATGGCCCATTAAACCCCCGGGGGGTTCCGGTAACCCTCGGTACTCCGGTAAAATCCCGATTTCACCGAGAACACTTCTTATATCCAAATATAGGCCTCCAATATATAAATCTTTCTGTCTCAACAGTTTCGAGACTCCTCGTCATGTCCGTGATCACATACGGGACTCCGAACTACCTTCGGTACATGAAAACATATAAACTCATAAAACCGATCGTTATAGAACTTTAAGCGTGCGGACCCTACGGGTTCGAGAACTATGTAGACATGATCGAGACATGTTTCCGGTCAATAACCAATAGCAGAACCTGGATGCTCATATTGGTTCCTACATATTCTATGAAGATCTTTATCGGTCAAACCGTACAACACTATACGTTGTTCTCTTTGTCATCGGTATGTTACTTGCTTGAGATTCGATCGTCGGTATCCAATACCTAGTTCAATATCGTTACCGGCAAGTCTCTTTACTCGTTCCATAATACATCATCACTACAAAAAAAGACACATCCATGACATTGTAGGCCGAACGAAATTTTTTTCTGTCATACATATGACACTTCTATGATGATAATTGTGACAAAACCCGGTATCATCATAGATGTGGTGGGCTCCTACTTATATGACAAAAAATCATGATAGAAAATGGGCTTTTCGTCCTGGGCAGGCCGGAGACGCAGCTGCATGACATTCTTTGGGCCTCCCATGACCGAAAAAACCGTGGTAGAAGCGAGGGGGAGGAAAATTTCGGGGAGTTCTAGGTTACGGTGGGAGGTCGGGGGCCGAGCGATGCGCGTTTCTCTCGTACATGTACGCGCGTGTGTGCGAGGCGTTGGCTCTAACTGAACCCGAGCGAGGCATTGGGCTCTAACTGAACCCGAGCGATGGCACTGCAGGCTACGCGTTACTGAACCAGAGCGATCGATCGATGGATGTTAACTGAACCCGATCGAGCGATTCCTTCGCTACTGTTGCTAACTGAAGCCGATCGATGCTGCCTCTGGATGAACAATGAGCATTGCAGGGGGGTTTGGATGAACAGTTCCCAGTGGGGGTGGATGAACATGACCCCGTGGTGTTGCCTCTGGATGAACAGGACCCCGATCGATCGAGCCGGTTGGGGCTGGATGAACAGGACCCCGTGGAAGGCTGGATGAACAGGACCACCCCGTGGAGGGCAGGACAAACAGTAGACGGTGGAGGGCAGGATGAACAGTAGCCCGTGGAGGGGTGTGTAGGATCGAAAGTATGTCTAGAGGGGGGGTGGTTAGACTACTTGACCAAATAAAAATCTAGCCTTTTCCCAATTTTAGTTCTTGGCAGATTTTAGCTATCTTAGCACAAGTCAAGCAATCTCCACACAATTCAAGCAAGCATGCAAAAGAGTATATGAGCAGCGGAAAGTAAAGCATGCAACTTGCAAGAATGTAAAGGGAAGGGTTTGGAGGATTCAAACGCAATTGGAGACACGGATGTTTTTGTCGTGGTTCCGATAGGTGGTGCTATCATACATCCACCTTGATGGAGACTTCAACCCACGAAGGGTAACGGTTGCGCGAGTCCACGGAGGGCTCCACCCATGAAGGGTCCACGAAGAAGCAACCTTGTCTATTCCATCATGGCCGTCGCCCACGAAGGACTTGCCTCACTAGCGGTAGATCTTCATGAAGTAGGTGATCTCCTTGCCCTTACAAACTCCTTGGTTCAACTCCACAATCTTATCGGAGGCTCCCAAGTGACACCTAGCCAATCTAGGAGACACCACTCTCCAAGAAGTAACAAATGGTGTGTTGATGATGAACTCCTTGCTCTTGTGCTTCAAATGATAGTCTCCCCAACACTCAACTCTCTCTCACAGGATTTGGATTTGGTGGAAAGAAGATTTGAGTGGAAAGCAACTTGGGGAAGGCTAGAGATCAAGATTCATATGGTTGGAATGGAATATCTTGACCTCAACACAAGTGTAGGTGGTTCTCTCTCAGAAAATGTGTATTGGAAGTGTAGGTATGTTCTGATGGCTCTCTCCATGAATGAAGAGTGGGTGGAGGGGTATATATAGCCTCCACATAGAATCTAACCGTTACACACAATTTACCGAACTCGGTGGGACCGAATGGTTAAACTCGATCGGACCGATTCAGCAAACCTAGTGACCGTTGGGATTTTCGGTGGGACTGAGATACAACTCGGTAGGACCGATATGGTTAGGGTTAGGGCATAATGTAATCTCGGTGTGACCGATTACACAAACTCGGTGGGACCGATTTTGGTAATAAGCTAACCAGAGAGTTGGTCAGGTAAACTCGGTGGGACTGATTCGCTCATCTCGGTGAGACCGAAATGTTACAAAAGGGAAACAGAGAGTTTACATTGCAATCTCGGTGGGACCGATCGCTCATCTCGGTAAGACCGAGATGTTACGAAGGGAAACAGAGAGATTACAATCCCATCTCGGTGAGACCGAGATCCCTATCGGTGAGACCGATTTGCCTAGGGTTTGTGGCAGTGGCTATGACATTTGAAACTCGGTGGCGCCGAATAGAAAGAATCGGTGGGGCCGAGTTTGAATTTTGGTTTAGGTCATATGTGGATGTGGGAAGGTAGTTGAGGGTTTTGGAGCATATCACTAAGCACTTTGAGCAAGCAAGCCATTAAGCAACACCTCATCCCTCCTTGATAGTATTGGCTTTTCCTATAGACTCAATGTGATCTTGGATCACTAAAATATAAAATGTAGAGTCTTGAGCTTCACGCTTGAGCCAAACTTTTTGTCCTTAGAATTTTGAGGGATCCACTTTCCTCATCCATGCCATGCCATTCATTGAGCTTTTCCTGAAATATTAATCTTGGAATAATGTTAGCTCAATGAGCTATATGTTGTTAGGAATTACCAAAACCACCCAGGGATAGTTGCACTTTCAATCTCCCCCTTTTTGGTAATTGATGACAACATATAGATCAAAGCTTCGACAAATGATAATAAGAGTGAAAGATATTGTCGCTTTGAGAAGTATGTGAAAAGCAAGAGCTCCCCCTAAATTTGTGCATATCTTAAGATTTGCTTTGGACTGCAAATGCACAATGAGTTAGGATCATGGGTTACTCTTCCATGTCACATACATCTTGGTGGAGCGCTCAAAATGATAAGAATTAAATACATGCACTCATCACCAAGCAAAGTGAATGATCATATAAGGATAAGTAAGATAATATCATCTAACAAGCATAAGTGTAGCTTATGATCAACCACATGATCATCAATGTCTCACAGATAATAGCATAGTATCTCAAGCAATCAAAAGACAAACAAAGTTCAACCACCAAAGCAAGAGAGAATAAAAAGCAACGCTCTCTCTCGAAGCCTATGATCTATACATTTTTCTCCCCCTTTGGCAACAAGTTACCAAAAAGTTCATAGAAAATGCATAGCACTAAAACGTCTCTCAAGCTTGGTCTTCAGGTGGTGGTGTCCGGAGAACGCCAAGGACGAAGGCTTCAGTCGAAGTAGATGGAGCTGATGGAGTTGGTGCTGGAGCTGGTTGCGCTGGAGCTGTAGCTGGTGCAGATGAAGTGACTCTAGTGTCTGGAACAGGCACTGCAGCAGATCTCTGAGCTCGAGGCACTCTGGCAAATGCATCAGTGGTTGTCTTGCCCTTCCTCTCCTGCATGTCATCCTGTAGCTGCTCCACAACAGACTGAATCTCAGTTACTTTGACATCTAAATCATAGAATTTTTGTTCCACGATTCTTTCCAGGCTCTCCTGGTTTTGAGTTAGGGTGGCCAACCCCTTCTCAATCCTCAGAGTTGATGCTATCAATAACCAAGCTGGTCCTGCTTGCTTTTCAAAAAGTACTCAGATGCCTCCTCTTGAGTTGGCATCTTGGCAGCCTTCTCTTTCTTTGCTTTCTCCTTCTTCTCTTGAGCTTGGTACTGATGATGGTTCATTCTCATTCATCACAACTTGATTGTCCTCGAAGTCTAGGTAGATAGGCAAGTGTTCCTTATCCAACAAGTATGTGCCTGTGCCCATCTTTGAGTTTATCAACTCCTGGATCTGTGGGGCATATCCACAACTTCTTTTTTGGTCAGCTGCAGTCCTCTTGATAGTCTCAACTATAAGTCTCATGACCTTGAACTTCTGTGGCACATCAAATATATGTAGCAAGTTAATTGCATGGCCTGTGATCATTCTGTGATCACCAGACTTGGGCAAGAGAGTGTGCCTAAGGATCCAATTGATTGTAGGCAGCCCTGACAGCAAGTGTTTTACTGACCCAAACTGGTGAGTCTCAAGATCATCTTCAGGAATCTCCTTGTACATGTTTGCCATAGAGTTGTGATCCATCTTCTTCTTGGCATAAACATCCAATTCATCTTCTTCTTCCTTAGGAGCATTGATCAGATTTGCTCATTCCTCAATAGTTGAGTGGTACTTTGTACCTTCAAACATCCATACTATCCTGCCATCTGGATAGAAGTGTGCTGTGGAGTAGAATTGCATTATGAGCTCCTCATTCCACTTTGTGAGCTTCTGCCCAACAAAGTCTGCAACTCCACAAGCACTGAAGCTGTCAAACACACCAGGATAGTGTTCCTCATTTTCCTTGATATACTTCCAGTCGACCCACCTCATTTCACACACTATAGGCTTCTTGTCCAGCAGCACTGCCTCATAGAAATCTTGCTATTCCTTTGTGTGGAACCTGTAATCAACAACAGTTCTTCTTCTTGTAGCATATGGGTATGTCTCTCTCCATTTCCTCAGCTCTGAGTCTCTCCTGATCTTCATGTTCTCAGCCACAGGATGAGCATCATTGTGGTCTGGAATTTTTGGCTTCAATTTTCTCAGAACATGCTCTTCATTTCCTTCTTCTTTAGCAACAGTCTCAGGCACTGGGGCCTTGTTCTTCTCGGCTGCAAGGATGTTTCTGGTATTTCTCTTTGGTGCAGTCTTGGGCTTGGAGGCAGCTTTGGGTGCTTCTTTGGGCTTTGATGAAGCAGCCCCTGTCCTGATAGCATCACCCATAAGCTTCTGGGCCTTAGGTGCTGGTGCAGCAACCTCTTCTTCCTCTTCCTCTTCAGAATCTCTCATGATTGAGGATCTCCCAAGCACTCTAGCAGTGGTCTTTTTTGATCCTCTCCTTCCTCTTCTTCCCTTCTATAGCAGCCTCTTTGGGTTGAGATTCCAAAGATGCTTGAGAGGAGGCTCTGGCTTTAGACATTGGAATTCTCTTTGCAGGAACCTTTTGCTTCATGCCTGGCTTGGTGGCAGCAGCAGTGCTATATTCCTTCTTAACCACTTTCTTCTTGGAAGTGGTCTCATCCTCAACTGCCACATAGTCTTCATCCTCAGACTCTAAAGTTTTCTTCTTCCTTGTTCTGGTGGCAGCTTTGGGCAAGTTGCTGGGAGTGCTCCTGCTACCATCATCTGAACTACTAGAGGGACTAGTGCCCTTACTCATGTGAACCTGCTCCTCTGACCTGTTCTGGCTGTCACTTTGATCAGACATATTGCAAACACTGACAGCAGACCCTGTGAATAGATATAGATGAGATAGAGTGGATGAGCATCACAAAATGCAGAGGTTTTTGCAAAAGAATGAGTCAAAAACTTAGTTTTAGTTTTCCACAGAAAGCATTTCGGATCAACCAATTTGTAAACTCGGTGATGCCGAAGCAGCTATTGGAACCTAAACTAGTGAACTCGGTCAGACCGAGTCACAGTTCGGTGGCACCGAGACTGCTAGGGTTTCACAAAGTCCTGAACCCGGTCACACCGATTTGCAATTCTCGGTCAGACCGAAAATTACATGTGCAATGGCCTGAGCCGAATCGGTGGTACCGAGTTCCACAACTTGGATGGTCCAAGATGGTTTCGGCGGAAACCTAACCCTAAATTTTCAATTCAACTCTAATCTATGGAGTGTTTTGATTGGATAGAAGCGTTTCAATCGTGGTAAGAATCATAATGAACACAATGTGCTAGGAATCGGACGGGGATAGCACTGTGATCGAGTCCATACCCTAGTTCGGTGATGAACTCTCTACGGCGGCAACGGCGGGGAAGAATTCCGTTGACGGCGGCGGATACCAGCGGCAGGAGGCGGCTGGCGATGAGGAGGACGATCCGGAGACCCAGGAGGCAGAGCGAGCTATGCGCGGGCGAAGGGGTTTCGGAGAAATTTCCAAAATTTTGCCCGTGAGTATATATAGCCCGACCCTGTCGGTGTGACCGAGTGGAACTACTCGGTGGCACCGAGATGCATAACTGTTGACAGTTACAGCAACTCGGTGTGACCGAAAAGTTCAAATTGGTTGCACCGAGATTGAAAACCTAGATCGACTTAGTGATCTCAGCATGACCGAAATGGATGAATCGATCAGACCGAAACGCATAAAGAAGTTTTGGAAGTTTAAGTCTATGACGAATCGGGGACTCCGAGTGCTCCTCACACAGAGTGGTTCGAATCTGACTTGATCAAATTTTGTGATGTAGCATGAATAGAGTTTGAGACGAGAAAAGCATAGATCGCTAGAGAGGGTTCTTAGGCATTCTTGTCCATCCACTTGGCAAAAGAAAAGAAAACCAATCAATTAAAACAACAAGTGGATGTCCTTGAATAAGTGAAATATGCAATCAACATGCTCACACAATAAAATGGCAATTGAAATATGTGGCAAAGCATGCACAACCAATTCTAGCATCTATCAAACAATTTGCGATGACTAGGTCATCTATATATGAGTATATTGACTTAGGAGTCAAATGAGAACATTTGATCATAGGTCATACTCATCGTTTAAGCATAAGTGGGGTTACCACTTTTACATAAAGCATTGTTGTGTTCACACCATTAGAGTTGCTTTAGCTCAATTCTTAGAGTAAAGCTCCCCCTAGATGTGAGATCTCCCCTAAGAGGGATGAACTAACCTTGGGTTTTGTCGATGATGACTTCATGTAGATGTTGAAGATGTGGATGCTCAATGTTGATGTAGATAATTTGGAGCTATCCATTGGAGTGAGTTGCACTTTCAATACCTACACGGGTTAGTCCCACAAGGAAAAAACAAGGATATCCATAGACATAGAGTGATGCACACACAAGATGATGTCTATGAAAGCTTTTAGGTTACCTTGTCCCTTGTCTTACCAACAAGAGGGTTTGTGACTCCTTGAACTAGTGCAAGATGTGGAAGTTGATTGCACTTGTTCTTGCCAAGATGATAAGAGTGAAGTATGTTGGCGGAGTCACCCTCAAGAACTCTCTAGTTCTTCTTCTTCGGGATCCACACCATCTTGATGGGAATCCTCGGTGTTGTAGTTGTACTTGATGAAGTGGAACTTGAAGTAGTCTTGGGAACCCACTTGACCAAGGCCTTAGGAGCTTCTTCAAATGCATCAATTTCCTCTTGAAGCTTGTCCTTGCCTTTTTGCTTGTGGTCTTGTGGTGGAAGATCATCTTGAGCTTGTGTCTCTTTGAGAGAAGTAGGATCATACTTCTCTTGTTGAGGAACAAACTTCGTCTTGGGGTATTGATCTTCTTCCCACTCAACTCCATTGGCATTGAACTTTCGTTCAAAACCAACACCTTGATTCTTCCGGTGCCTTCCTTGCTTGCGTACAATTTCCTTGAATTGCTTACTTCCGGCAAGGCTCTTGTAAACACCTTTCTCTATAATTCCCTTCAATAAGCTATTTTCTTGCTCAAGTGTAACTTGGCTAAGAGAATCATTAGTGAAATCAAGAGAACTACTAGAAGCAACAATATTGGATTTAGCATGATTATTGTTACTACTAGAGGAAGAATCTTTCTTGTTCTTGTTACTAGACTTGACTTGAGGCATGTAAGTGGATAAGAGTAAACGCTAGGCAATGTAAGAAGAACTTTTCTTACGAAGATCATCATTGATTTCTTTTAAGAACTCATGCTCTTGCTCAAGGTTGAGTTTTTCAAAGCGTAAATTCTCATGAGTCCTTAAAAGTTCTCGATGATCTCCTAAGATAGTTTCATGAGCTAACTTAAGAGTGTTTAGTTCTTTAGTTAGAGACTCAATCTTCTCCTTATCATTGTCATTCATTTTATCTTGATTAGCATGATTAATTGACGTTTCATCACAGTATTCATCACTAGAGTTGTCAACAAGTAAATCATCATCACCTAACAAGTCATCTTCATCACTATTGAAATCAACATACTCGGGGTGTGATACCTTTGGGCCTTTAGCCATGAAGCATGTTCCAACTCCTTCATTTGGTGAGTCAAATATGTCGTAGGAGTTGGTTGTCACAAGTGCTAGACCGGCAACACCTTCATCTTGAGTATATTTGGAGTCGGAGTGATAGCTTCTCTCGGAGTGATTGTCGGAGTCGGAGCCGGATACCCATTCACCAACATGAGCTTGATGTCTTCGTTTTGTGTAGCTCCTTGATGACTTGTCCTTTCTTTCCGAATCCTTGCTTCTCCGTGAGGGTCTTCGTTCATAACGATCATCTCTACTCCTTCTTTCTCTAGATGGTGATTCTTCTCTTCTACTTCTTCTCTTGGGAGAATCTTCTCTTCTCTTGTAGGGGGCCGTACACTCATTGGAATACTGTCCGGGCCTTCCATAATTGTAGCAGTTTCGCTCTCGACTAGAAGATCTTTTGTCATTGTAGGACCTTGACTTGGAGCTTCTCTCTTTGCTTCTACTCTTGTAGAACTTGTTGAAGTTCTTCACCATTAAGCTCAATTCTTCATTGAAGGTTTGTTTCTCACTCGATGATGTGGGGGCTTCACATGAGGCTTTGTAAGCACCACTTGATTTGTTGTGAAGTTCCTCTTTATCCTTGAGTGACATCTCATGAGCAACAATTCTTCCGATGACTTCCGTTGGCTTGAGATCTTTGTAATTGGGCATCATTTGGATCAATGTGCACACGGTATCATATTTTCCATCCAAGGCTCTTATGATCTTCTTGATGATGAATCTATCGGTCATCTCTTCACTCCCTAAGCCGGCAATCTCATTTGTGATAAGAGCAAGCCTAGAGTACATTTCAGCGACACCTTCACCATCCTTCATTTTGAACTTGTCAAGTTGACATTGAAGCACATCCAATTTGGATTCCTTGACGGAGTTGGTACCTTCATGCATATCAATCAAAGTATCCCAAATTTCCTTTGCATTCTCAAGACGGCTGATTTTGTTGAATTCTTCGGGGCACAATCTGTTGAAGAGGATATCACAAGCTTGAGCGTTGTATTGCAGCATCTTCAACTCATCCGCGGTAGCTTCACGATTCGGTTCTCTCCCATCAAAGAATTCACCTTGCATGCCAACACACACAATAGCCCAAACGGCGGGGTTATGTCCAAGAATATGCATTTTCATCTTATGCTTCCAACTGGCAAAATTTGTACCATCAAAGTAAGGACCTCTATGGTGATAATTTCCCTCGCTAGACGCCATACTCTCCTAGGTTGTGAAACCAAGGCTATGACCACCAAAAGCTATGGAAATCAAAGCAAATGGAGACCAAAACTCTGATACCACTTGTAGGATCGAAAGTATGTCTAGAGGGGGGGTGATTAGACTACTTGACCAAATAAAAATCTAGCCTTTTCCCAATTTTAGTTCTTGGCAGATTTTAGCTATCTTAGCACAAGTCAAGCAATCTCCCCACAATTCAAGGAAGCATGCAAAAGAGTATATGAGCATCGGAAAGTAAAGCATGCAACTTGCAAGAATGTAAAGGGAAGGGTTTGGAGGATTCAAACGCAATTGGAGACACGGATGTTTTTGTCGTGGTTCCGATAGGTGGTGCTATCGTACATCCACGTTGATGGAGACTTCAACCCACGGAGGGTAACGGTTGCGCGAGTCCATGGAGGGCTCCATCCACGAAGGGTCCATGAAGAAGCAACCTTGTCTATTCCATCATGGCCGTCGCCCATGAAGGACTTGCCTCACTAGCGGTAGATCTTCACGAAGTAGGCGATCTCCTTGCCCTTACAAACTCCTTGGTTCAACTCCACAATCTTGTAGGAGGCTCCCAAGTGACACCTAGCCAATCTAGGAGACACCACTCTCTAAGAAGTAACAAATGATGTGTTGATGATGAACTCCTTGCTCTTGTGCTTCAAATGATAGTCTCCCCAACACTCAACTCTCTCTCACAGGATTTGGATTTGGTGGAAAGAAGATTTGAGTGGAAAGCAACTTGGGGAAGGCTAGAGATCAAGATTCATATGGTTGGAATGGAATATCTTGACCTCAACACAAGTGTAGGTGGTTCTCTCTCAGAAAATGTGTATTGGAAGTGTAGGTATGTTCTGATGGCTCTCTCCACGAATGAAGAGTGGGTGGAGGGGTATATATAGCCTCCACATAGAATCTAACCGTTACACACAATTTACCAAACTCGGTGGGACCGAATGGTTAAACTCGGTCGGACCGATTCAGCAAACCTAGTGACCGTTGGGATTTTCGGTGGGACTGAGATGCAACTCGGTAGGACCGATATGGTTAGGGTTAGGGCATAATGTAATCTCGGTGTGACCGATTACACAAACTCGGTGGGACCGATTTTGGTAATAAGCTAACCAGAGAGTTGGTCAGGTAAACTCGGTGGGACCGATTCGCTCATCTCGGTGAGACCGAAATGTTACAAAAGGGAAACAGAGAGTTTACATTGCAATCTCGATGGGACCGATCGCTCATCTCGGTAAGACCGAAACGTTACGAAGGGAAACAGAGAGATTACAATCCCATCTCGGTGAGACCGAGATCCCTATCGGTGAGATCGATTTGCCTAGGGTTTGTGGCAGTGGCTATGACATTTGAAACTCGGTGGCGCCGGATAGAAAGAATCGGTGGGGCCGAGTTTGACTTTTGGTTTAGGTCATATGTGGATGTGGGAAGGTAGTTGAGGGTTTTGGAGCATATCACTAAGCACTTTGAGAAAGCAAGCCATTAAGCAAAACCTCATCCCTCCTTGATAGTATTGGCTTTTCCTATAGAGTCAATGCGATCTTGGATCACTAAAATATAAAATGTAGAGTCTTGAGCTTCACGCTTGAGCCAAACTTTTTGTCCTTAGAATTTTGAGGGATCCACTTTCCTCATCCATGCCATGCCATTCATTGAGCTTTTCCTGAAATATTAATCTTGCAATAATGTTAGCTCAATGAGCTATATGTTGTTAGGAATTACCAAAACCACCCAGGGATAGTTGCACTTTCAAGGTGGTTGAACAGGAGCCCGTGGAGAGGGCTGGTTGAACAGTAGCCGGTGGAGTAGCGTGCGGTGGAGGCTGGATGAACAGGAGCCCGTGGATGAACAGTCGCAGGTGGAGGCTGGAGGAGGTCGACGGTGGATGAATAGTAGCTCGTGGAGGCTGGAGGGGGTCGACGGTGGAGATGAACAGTATCCCGTGGAGTCCCATTTTGTGGTACGCCACACCCTTCTCGATGAACAGGATCCCCGTTTCGACCGTAGCGCTCCAACACAAGTCCGTTTCGTCCGTTTTGCGGTACGCCACACCCCTCCCGATCAACAGGACCCCCGTTTCGACCGTAGGAGGTCCGTTTCCTCCGTTTTGCGGTATGCCAGACCCCTCCCGATGAACAGGATCCCGTTTCGAACGTGGCCGGTCGAACACAAGGCCGTTTCCTCCGTTCTGCGGTACGCCAGACCTCGTTTCCATTGCCTGTTCCGTCGAAGCCCTCCTGATGAACAAGACGCATTCCGTTGCCTCCCCACGAACACGACGACGACGCTGTTTCTCCGTTCCGACCCAGCAATGTACACGAGCCCTGGCCGTACGTATGCGCGAGTAGGCGTTCGAGACCTCGCCCGTATGTACACATACGTGGCCGTATTTTCTTTCTTGCACCCTGGCCGCTGTACGTACATGTACATGCTACGTTCGCGCCTCTACTACGACACGTGCGCGCCTCTACTATGACACGTGCGTGCCTCTACTATGACACGTGCGTGCCTCTACATCGACCAATATGTACGTACACGTTTGCGACCAGAATGACAACGCTACGTATGCTTCGACCAGGTGGGTCCCGACTGTCAGGCACTTCCTTGCCTGCGAAGATGTAGCTGGTGGGTCCCAGCAGTCAGGGGGCGAATCATTTTTTTACCCGGACGCACTTCCTTGCGTGCGAAGATGTAGCTGGTGGGTCCCAGCAGTCAGGGGGAAACGTTGTTTTCACGAAATACAGTGGCCCGTCCGGTGGGTCCCAACTGTCAGCTGGAGGAATCATTATTTTCCACGTAATAAGGAAGCACTTCCTTGCTGCGGCCGTGGACCCAGCTGTCAGCCTCTCCACGTATAGTCGACGTCTGATGGAAGTCATTCCTTGACCACGTTGACCACGCCGCGTCGAGAGCACCATGGCGGTGGACGACGGCGAGGCCTAGGAAGGGGACGACACGAAGGCAGGGAAGACTCGGCAGTTGTTTCCCACGCGGAGGGGAGTACGATTGTACGAGGGTTTACTGGTTCGTCTGCCGTCGCCGGAGAATAACAACAGGTGTGGGTGAGTAGAGGGATGGCTAGGCCAGCGATGGGAGTACAGTCGGGCGGTGAGGCCTGCGCGGCAGCACAGCCGGCCGCGAGGAGGAGGGAGCAGGCAGTCCCACCGGCCCTTGTTTGAGCGGCTGGAGCAGGAAGAGCAGAGATTGAAGAAGCACGACGGCCGTTGGATGGACATCCAACAGTCAGTGCTTGTGCGTCAACCTTTTTTTAGGAAAGCCTCAAATCTGTGGAAAACAGCATACAACCCATCTGCCATTATTTCTAATAATTTATAGCCCATTTGCTAATTCTTAAGGTTTTTTTGGAGCCCATATTCATTTTGTTAGCATTACAGCCCATATTGTGGCAACAGTTAAAAAATTATACGAAATTTTGCATATTTCGGTGCGGTCCGAACGGTTTTTAATCCCGAAATTTCGACTCACATTCAAACTGATTTTAAAAATAAATGTATATCAATATAAAATCCAACAAATTCTCCATGCATAAAAATTAATGTAATTTAAAATCTTGAAATGAAAAAAAAGATATTTGAAACTAATTGCCGGTTTGATGTGTTTTAAAAATGTACAGCCCATTTCTCATTACTGATGGGCCATTTTCTCGGCCAGCCAAATGAAAGCTCTCCTCGTCTTGAAAGATTTGCAGCCCAACAGGCCTGACAAAGCGACTTACTTGGCAAATCACAAAAAAACTGTGCTGTGGCCGTGGACCCAGCTGTCAGCCTCTCCATGTACAGTACTCTTCCGATGGAAGTCGTTCCTTGACCACGTTGACCACGCCACGCGGAGAGCACCACGTCGGTGGACGATGAAGAGGCCTAGGAAGGGGACGACGCGGCAGTGGAAGCCCGCGCGGAGAGGACTACGAGGGTTCACTAGTTCGATTGCGGTGTGAGGCTGCCGTTGCCGCAGGGCCTGGCCAGCGGGGGGAATAGTAGGGGGCAGTGATGCCTCTGCAGCAGCACAGCCAGCCACGGGAGGCAGGAGCATGCGACACGACCGGCGCTGCTTTGGGCGGCTGGAGCAAGAAGACCAGAGGTTGAAGAAGCACTACGGCCGTTGGATGGACATCGTACGGTCACTGGAGCTAGAATCGTTCATATTGACTAAGTTGACAAAGCCCTTCGTCCCCGTCAACTTAGTAGGCCCACAAGTCAGCCTCCCAGCAAGGTGGGTCCCGGCTAGCCGGGGGAGTATTCATTTTTTTGTGCGAAATAAGGAGGCACTTCCGGTGGGTCCGAGCTGACAGCGGGTGGAACGTTTTTTTCACGAAATACGGTGGCCTGTCCTGTGGGTCCCAGCAGTCAGGGGGAAACAATTTTTTTGCAAAATACTGGTGGCCCGTCCGGTGGGTCCCTGCTATCAGGTGGAGGAATCATTATTTTCCGCGTAATAAGGAGGCACTTTCTTGCTGCCGCCGTGGACCCAGCTGTCAGCCTCTCCACGTACAGTCCACGTCCGATGGAAGTCGTTCCTTCCATGTTGACCACGCCGCGCCGAGAGCACCAGGGCGGTGGATGACGGTGAGGCCTAGGAAGGGGACGACGCGGAGCCGGTGAAGACGCGGTAGTGGATGCCCACGCGGAGAGGAGTATGAGGGTTCACTTGTTCGGCTACAGTGTGAGGCTGCCATCGCCACAGGGCCTGGCTAGCGGTGGGAATAGTAGGGGGCGGTGAGGCCTCCATGGCAGCACAGCTGGCCACGGGAGGCAGGAGCAGGCGGCACGACCGGCGCTGCTTTGGGCGGCTGGAGAAAGAAGACCAGAGGTTGAAGAAGCACTACGGCTGTTGGATGGACATCGTACGGCCACTGCAGCTAGAATCGTTTATATTGACTAAGTTGACAAAGCCCTTGGTACGTCAACTTAGTAGGCCCACAGGTCAGCTTCCGAAACGGTGTGCCCCAGATGTCAGGGGAGGAATCATTTTTTGGGCAGGTGAAGCTAGAATATCTGATATTGAAGAAGAAGCACGGCATCCGTTGGATGGACATCCAACGGCCACTGCTGCTAGAACCGTGTGTTGACTATAAGTTGACAAAGCCTTGCACACGCGTCAACTCTGTTTTTTTAGGGGACGCGTCAACTTAGTAAGGCCAGAAGTGTGTGGCAGAGAACTTATAGCCCATTTGAGATTTGTAAGAATGTGTAGCCCATTTTTGAATTCTAATGGAATTTACTATAGCCCATTTATAGTTTGTTAAAAGTACAACCCATTTCAACCAACCGTTCAAAACAGAATTCAATAAAATTTCCCACATTTTGATGGGATCCAAAAAAATTTTATCCCGAAATTTCTAGTCAGATTAAATACAATTTAAATATAAATTTATATTATGTAAAAATCCAACGAAACATTGCGCTCGCAACAATTAATGAAATTAAAATTTTCAATATCCAAAAATAATATTTTATAAAGTAATCACGTGTTTGGTGCATTTTTTTATAGTTACTGCCCAGTTTTTATAATTACATCCCATTTATTATTTCTTAAAGCCCATTTTCTTGTTAAGCCTAATGCATCCCTCCTAGGAAAGATTTGCAGCCCATCGGGACGGAGAATAACAACTTGACCTTGCCTGGGTATTCCTAAAGAAAGTATAGCTGGGCTAGCCATTTTTAGCTTGAAAAAAAAATTAATATCTGGGCTGGATATCTGGCCTAGGCTAGACGGGCCACAGCCCGCCCAGTTAATACTTGCGGCGATGTTTTCGTTGTTGTTCAGAGGAGAAAAAAATAATATCTGGGCTAAACATTGAAAAACTCTGCATGTGCTCACACCTCAAAAACACAAATACTGCTCGAGCTGCTTGGTCCCAGCTGTCGGCCGCTTCTTGTGCAATTCTCTCGTTTATTGACTAGTACTACATATGTTGACAATGGTGTGGGACCGTGATGTCAGGAAACCAGGGGGAAGCAAAATAAATAACTCCAGCGAGTGCTTCCACCTCTGCCTCGTTGTCTCCCGTGGAAACCCCTTTCCTCCCTTTTTTTGCTCGGGCAAGGACCAATGCATGCAGCACGTCCATGCGGTTATTAGGAAAGAAATAAAAGCGCTTTGCATGCTATGAATTACGATGGCCTGCATGGGTAGCTAATAAGGCATCCTCTTAACTGCTGTGATTAAATGTTGTGTTTAGAAGAGAGAAATATTCTTCTTTTCCACCAATCTGCTTGCACCTAGGTCGTGATGCACCTTCTAATACGACTTATTCACGTAGACGGAGGGAATATAGTTTTATACATATATATATAATAAGGAGGCACTTGCGTACGTAGGCTATGGACCTGGTGGGTCCCCATTGTCATCCTCTCCAAGTAAAGTCATCTCCTCGCCTGCGTGCGCTTTCCGCCCGAAACAGTCAGCGCCGCCCGCCCCGCTTCCCGGTGCAGGCGATTGCTCCGCTTTCAAGCGACACAAGTGTCGTCCATCCGTCCATCTGCCACCCACATTAATGATACGCGGTTGCCGAGGCGGCTACTCCGGCGCCACACGTCCGTCCCTCTGCTCGCCCACCATTGCTATATAAATTGCTGCGCCGGCCATAGCCGCAGTCATCCGCATCTGTTCCCTTTCTCCTGTCCACACCACTACTGCCCACCATGGCTTCCTCGCGCTCCAGCGCTCTTCGGGACGGGCGGACGATGGACCACAAGGAGATGGCAGCCATTGCTGCCGACCGGCTGGCCGGCAGGCAGCTGGAGGACGACGACGTCCCAATGGAGAACATGGTAGTTGACGATCCGGCGCCAACCCCCTCCTCCGTGCCATCCTCGCTGGTGCATTGCACCATGACCATCGGCGAGGCCCGTGCCCAATATATGGATAGTGTGAGGCAGATGCGTCAGGAGCAGTTCTGGGAGGCGCAGACCGACGCCGCCTACAACCACCATCTCCTCCAGGAGCATCTACAGGCGGAGGAGTAGATTGCCGCGGAGCGGGCGGAGCAGGAGGCGCTGCTCGACTCATACCGCTCCGCCCGCAAGGGCCGCCTCGAGCGCTGGCGGGAGCGCATGCGGGTGGCGGAGGCTGCGACCACCTACAAAGAGGCTAGGAAAGAGGGCGATGAAGCAGGTGAGGCGCTGTTTGGCTAGACCGAGGACGAGGCAGAGGACAATGCCGACTCCGACGAGTCCCCGCTCCGCTGGCATCGACGAGGCCCTTCTCCGCCGAGGCCCTGCGGCGCCAACAACGGGGCAGAGGACACCGCCGGCTCCGCCGAGGCCCCGCCCCGCCAACAACGAGGCAGAGGACATTGTCGGCTCAGCCGAGGCCCCACCCTGCCAGCAACGCGGGGAAGGATTTCCACCGCTCCGCTGAGGCGCCGCCCGCCGGCAACAAGACAGAGGACATCGCCGGCTCCGCCGAGGCCCCGCCCCACTCCCAACGAGGCCGCGCCACATAAAAAACGAGGAAGAGTAGAACACGGTAGGTCGCCGCCGCTCGGGTCCAAGTAAGGCCACCGCTGCTACCCTCCTGTTGAAGCCAAGCTAGGCGGGTTGACCATTGATGGCCGGTTAGCTTCTTGGCGGCGACATGGAGTCAGGGAGTTCTCCTGGAGAATAACGCTGCTTCTACTTAACTGCTGGTGCAGTTGGCTGACTGACACGTGGGCCCAACAGGCCACATGTCAGTTACATAACTGCACCTGCAGTTAAGTCACTGAAGCTTCTGTTCGGCTCAGCGGGACACAGGTGGGTAGCTTCGATTAATTAATTATACCTCCAGCGCACCTCTTTTTAGTTGAAGAATGTATGAAATGTAATGAAATCTGGCATGTTTATATGAAATCTAACCGTGTATGAATGAATTTATTTCGATTAGTTCGAATTCCTGTATCACTCGCATTGGATGAACATGCAAAACAATATGTACTAGCATTATTCCCAGGGTGATCACCTCGTTTGCAGCAGTTTCACATGTACTCCCTCCGGCCCTTTCTAGTCTGCATACAAGTTTTGTCTGCAGTCAAAGTATCTCTACTTTGACCAATCTTATACAAAAAAGTATGCACTTTCACAATGTGTGAAGTAAAAAGGAACAGAAGGAGTACAAAGAGTTTGAGCATGTTTTTAGCGTTTCTGTACATTGCAATCAAACACACAGGCCTGGCAATTCATAGAGAACATTCAAAACAATCGATGATTATGCATCTCAGCGACTCACATGTCAGAGGCAATATTTACTTCACAACTAAAGAATAAAGAAAAAATTGATCGACGCTGCTGACAGCAAGGGCATCCCATTCGAAAATATCAAACGCATGTCTTGCTAAAATCAATGAGCAAAATTTGACAAGGTTGTCCCATTCCAAAATATCAAATGCCTACGATTGTGGAATGGGCAGGGTTTGCCATCAGTTCGGACATTGACATGGCACCTCGTGCTAAATAAACCAGCTGTTCTTTTTGTGCAGTTCCACCAAAATCAACCAAATTCGCGCATAGCTTGTATGATTTCGCCCTTATATGTTGCAACGCCTTGAACTTATTGGAACCTCCTTTCTTGTGGTGGAAATGAATGATTCGATGTATTCATGAACATTTTGTGCAGTTCCCATTGAAATCAAGATGAGCACCCCTGTTTGCACAAATACAAAAAAGTGATTAGTATAGAGCAAACTGTATTATGAATTGACAGTTTCAACAGGCACATACATGGTCCAAGTAGAGCACACTTTTAGAAAAATGGAACTCACCAGAAAGAATCCTAGAACAACATTGTACTCGCGCATCACAACAAAAAATGGAGATTTTGTCAGTCCTTCTGAGCTGAAGTTAGTTTGGTCTTGTGGGGAGTAATGTAACCATCCTTCAACTGCTCCTTCTGATGATAAGATAGAAAGGGCTTCTTCATCCTGGCATAATCGGAACTAGTCACTTCACGTACTCCATATTCTTCTTCAAAGGAAGATGATCCTGTTGTGCAAAGACAAGAGGACTACTAAATGCTAGCATCACTATTTTCTCGAAAAAAGGAAAGGAAATATTTAAAACAACACAGATGAAGCACTTCTCAAGGACAATACCACTTTTTCATGACAGCACCGGGAGTTGATTTTTGTTTTTCTTCCCCTTCATCACTTGGTTCAATAACAAACAAGCTTCGCCTTTAATGTAAGATTTGGCATGTCAATTAGGGAGCACAAGTATAGTACTAAACTTAATTTTCTGATGAAAGTGGCAAAATACAGGCCATTAGTTGTGAAATATCCTTATCTTACCTCAATGGGATATTACGGTGCAGATACAGATTGGAAGTCTTGTCTCCATTTGTGCAGTTCACTAAAATCAAGCAACATTATCGTACAAGTAGCACAACATATGAATGCACACTGCAGAATCATGTGAAACAAGGCTAGTACTGACCTCTCATGATGCGGAATTCAAACAACTCACAAGAAGAAGATCTGAACCAAATTCGCCTTAACGAATAGGAAGTAAGATCTCCTCTTGTGCAGTTCCACTAAGATCAAGCAATCAAGCAACGTTGTCGGTGTGAGATTTTGGTTGAACTGCACAAAGCACTCTTAAAACAAAAGTGTTTTGTGCAGTGCAACAAAAGGTCACAATGGCAACAAGGTGAAGCAGATAACCCTGTTTACACAGAGGTGCAAAGGAAACAATTAGTGGTCAATAACGGTGGATGACACAGAAGCCAACAAAAAGAAGCATCTACCTTATCTAAATGGGAAAGAAAGCAAGACAGTAGCTTTTCTCAAACGGTGGCATTGATTAATATTAACATAGAGATTATATTAACAATTAAATTCATTAAACGTGTAATTTGCTTTTAACTGTGGCATTGCATCAATTTTCCAGCGGCATTATTAGAGGGTGTTTGTTTACACGGACATTTTGGTGTAGGGACTAAAAAAACTCAGTGTCAGTCCCATCTAAACCAAAGAGGAGGGACTTTTAGGGACTAAAAGTGGGCATTTGGGACTAAAGAAAGAAGACCCCGAGGGAGTCTTTTTGGGACTTTTTCCAATAGTTGCCCCTGCCACGCATCGCACCTTGTCTCTATTAGTTCATTACTAGGGATAACATGGTCTTTTAGCATGTCATTTAATAACCTCTAGTCCATGTTTAGTCCCTGGAACCCAGCAGGTAGGGACTAGGGAGTTTTTAACCAAACAGGGCCTTAGATTAGCAACAGCTAATGAGTTGCACGGGACAGTGGACGCACCAGCACCATGTGCATCTACCGATGTACTGTGGTCATGCACAGTCTGTTGCAACAAAGAACAAGCAACCAAGGAGCATATTTGTGTTGGTCCCAGTTTTGTTATCTTTAGACGCCTTTCCCTATGTGGGCGCAGCAAATCTAGTCCTTCTCAAACTCTACGGCCTTGTCCCTTCCTTTCCTTTTTGAACTAGTACTTTCTCCCCTTCCTTTCCTCTTTGAACCACGTCCTAGATTTATGCGATACAACTTTCCCCACTACTTTCCTCCATTCCTTTCCTCTTTGAACCACGTCCTAGATTAATGCTATACAACTTTCCCCCTTCATTTCCTCTTTGAACCACGTCCTAGATTCATGCTATATACAACTTTTCCCACTACTTTCCCCCACTCCTTTCCTCTTTGAACCACGTCCTAGATTCATGGTATACATGCAGCTAGAGCAATGCATGTGGATTAAGTAAATTATACCTTAAGGTTCTTGGGGTGTGGTTCGGTGGGCGACGGGACGGCGGCGAAGAAGAAGGGGTCGGAGGCCCTCCCGCGCCGCCGCTGGGTGGAAAGTGAACAGCTGCGCCGGTAGTCCCTCGCCGATGGCGACATCGTTAAGCCTCCTTCCCTTCCCGGCGGACGAATCCTGCCGGCTCTTTGAGCAGTAGTGAGGGGAGAGAGAGGCCAACGAAGTCTTGTTTACATCTGGAGAGGGCGAGAGAGTGTGAAGAGAGCAACTACAAGCGCTGAGGCTCCAGCGGAGAGGGAAAGAGAGTGAGCGAACAGGCTAACCAGCTACACAACCCTCCCGTTATGTTCAACGAGAGGGAAATAACCTTTTATACATTCCTGCATTCGTGTGACAAGCATGCCGTGTGTTCGTGTCATGTGGCTTTGGTGGTAAGACTATCCACAGTGGTGCAGAAATAATGCAGCCTTAGTCACCTTACCTCTCTCCACGTAGTATGTTGGGTCCCACCAGTCAGAGGGTGAAACAAACAAATTAATAAGAAAAATTAAAAGCGCCAGCGGTGTATCTTACCTCACACATCTCGCTACTGCTCGGGAACACTGTCCAATTGATCCCTCTATTCGCTCACGTACTATTTTAAGTGAATCCTTATTATAACATGCACACAAATTTTGGCCACTTGTATTTGACTTAAGTCAGTGTGCCACCGTATCTCGTATACTTACTACTCCCTCTATCTAGGTGTAATAAGTCACGTTAGAAGGTGCAACGGGACCAAGGTGCGTGTGTGTGTGTGTGTGTGTGTTTAACACCATGTGTGTGTTAGAGAGAGCGCCAGATCGACCTACTCCTACAGAGAGATGTTGTGTAGTGTACGATTTTAGCCGCGAGAGTCGGTGCATCCTCTCGTTTCCAGGCATGTCCGGTAGGGACATGCGGATAGCTGCCACGCCCACTCCTGACCAGCCTGGCCCACCCAAAGCCCCTCCATCGCCCGCGTGCGCTTCCCGCCCGAAACGGTCAGCGCCGCTCCAAAGAATTGGTGCCGCATTCATGCCCGGGCAGAGCGGACGCGACCTCTCACTGGCGCAAGAGTGATGGTTGCTTCGTCCGTCCAACTTACTGCTGGGTCTATGTGATTTGATGGCTCATTGGTCTTTATTACTGAGGTGGTAGGACTGCTGGATGTCCCACACTTTCGGCGAAAGGAGGTATACTACTACTACTACTACTAGATTACAATTTTCTCCATTCTTACAGCGGAGGCGTGCAAGAGGAGTGAAAACACACAGGCTCAGTGATTACATGGCCCACCTCACACTACTATCACCGTGCGACACCTAACTCTTTACATGGTACTCCCTCCGTTCCTAAATATTACTAGATGAGTCCCCGCGTGTTGGCGCGGAACAGCGGTATATCTCTCTGCGCAAAATTATCGATTTCATAGAACAAAAAAAACTCTATAACCGCATGACAAATGTGGTAGCCAAACTAAATAAACTCCCATCATCATTTAGATCATCTCATGTAAGGAAAAAAGATCAGCCAACTCCTGAACTCCTACTGCATAATGGGATTATATTTTTCTTTTTGACATGTTAATGGGATTTAAAAGCTCACTTACATGCATGCTACCGGGGCATGCTTGCATGCAGACATGTTGATGTGATTTAAAACCCACTCACATGCATGTGGCACGGTATTTCTGCATGCTTGCATGTGGCTTCGTGCGGAGCCTCTCAACGTCAAGATCAGACGGATATTATGGACTGATTTACTTCATCTAACGGCTACATCAATTTTGATGACGTGGCATAAGGAGGGGATAGAGAATTCCTAGTAGTGGGGGCTAGCTATTACTAGTAGATATAAGTCTTTGTAGAGATTCCACTACATACGAAACAAAATGAATGAATCTACACTTAAAATGCATCTATATACATCCACATGTGGTTCATGGTGAAATCTCTACAAAGACTTATATTTAGGAACGGAGGAAGTACTAGTATAGTACGTACTGTAATTTATCAGCGAGATAAATTTGTACAATGCTATGAAGCTTCCAGCTTCTGTTACATGATCTTGCGTCCAAGGTTGCCCGTTGCAACATTTCATCAAACACAAAGGAGATTAACATGCATGCTATTGCATCTCAATGATTGACAGATCATAGCAAATATGTACTCCCTCCGTTCCAAAATAAGTTTCTCAACTTTGTGCAAACTTTAGTACAAAGTTGTACTACTACTAAAGTTGACACTTATTTTGGAACAGAGGCAGCTAAAGAAAAAAACGATCCATGCAGTCCCTAGCCCTTGAACCGTGAACCCTGACCAGGCTTCAATTTGCTGGCAATGTTCGAGCTTCCTAATAAATGAAGTTTGCAACCTTTTTACCATCGAATCATTTTTTGCAGTTTCACCAAAATCGAGATGAGCATCCCTGTGGCAAAGAAATGGAACAAGCGTGATTAGAATAAGATTACTGGGACTAATTGATGAGACATAAACTCATCAAAATACAGTACGTAGAAGCCAATAGAGGTATGTGCGGGGCAAAGAAGTAGAGAAATATCCATAGGGAGTGATGTGGGCAGCTGGAGCAGTGGTGCAAGCCGGCTGTAAAGGGAGTTGTACCTAAGGGACGTAGCTCAACCTTGAGGAGGGCCGCGGGAGGTGGCAACTGCCCACGTCGCGGCAGTGAGCAAGGGACGAAGAAACCTCACCGGCTTTGTGAGAGAGAACGGTGGGGACCCCTGATCGGGACGTGCCGACAGTGGGTTTTCGCTGTCGGCGACGGCCACCGCATCTACACTAAGCATCCACCCCTTCCCCAAGCGGGCGTGATCTGCCGAGATGTTAGAGATGTGGCCACAGTCGTTTTGTGCGAGAGAGTGTGAAGAGAGCAACCCCAGCAAGCAACCGTGTAGGCTGGCCCGTCCTGACTATGTACTCCTTTTCTCTCCATATGAAGCTATCATATTGCGTACATGCCACTGAAGAAAAAAAACTTTATTTATAAATGATGCGGCACCTACTACTCGTTCTCCTATAACCTTGCGCTTGGCATCTCCAAAATATTGACCTTGCGATTGGCTCTTCGCCTCTTCGAGAAGTCGAGCAATAATGGTAGTGCAATATATATCGTTCTGGCTATATGAGACCGAATGAATTGCTGCACGTCCACCACATGGGTGAGGGTCGAGGGGCGAGGGAGAGTGCTACATACGGAGCAAAATGAGTGAATCTACACTCTAAAATACGTCTATATACATCAGTGTTTGGAGTATGTACTAGTAGTTCATATTGAAATCTACTAAAGGACATATATATTCCAAACAATATGACATAATCTCTATAACCAAGGTAGTAGGGACGAGGAGTAAACGGAGGGAGTAGTAAAATTTTCTCCTCGTCCTGTGAGCCACCGCGCGCATGGGCGAGGGAGCGGGCGTAAGGCGTAGTAAGCAAGCTTCACCTCATCCTGCGAGCCACCGCGCCCGTGGGTGGGGGAGATGGCGTACTAAGCAAGCTTCTCCTCGTTCTGCGAGTTGACGGGACACATCAAAAGTACTCTAGTGTATAGAGCCTTGCCTCTAAGGTAGGCCCCACATGGTTTGCCTCTTTTTTTAACAAAACACGTCAAGTCGCAATTTGTTTGTTCACCCGTGGTAGACGATCCTCCCTCCACCAAGTGGACAACCAGTCCACGTGCTAAATTACCACGTGGGCTGCCTTTTTCATACAGAAATGAGCTCCACCGTGTACCCGCGCGGGTGTGTTTGGGAAAGAGACGGGAGTACGTGCGCCGTGCATGCACCTCTTCTCTTCGTGCACGTTCCCCACCTACGTGGGTGTGTGTGAGAGATACAAACCGCGTTCGTGAGTGTTTTTTGTTTTGGGGTGGGGGGGTGGGGTGGGGGGTTGATTTCGTGAATTATTTGTGGGAATATGTGTCGATGACATCTCAAACAAAATTTTGCATGCAATGTGTGTGAAATGGAGGCCTATCCATATCATACATAAAGGATCGGGCAATCCATGAGAAGAGAGGGAGGGGTCATAGCTATTGATAGAGTCAAAGAGAGGATCAAGTGGGTGGGTGCGAGATCGATGAAGAGAGCCATCAAAATTGTGTGTGTGTACAAGTCAAAGATATAGGGCGACTGGCCTACCGAAACATTAGAGGGCACACGTCAAGTTTGTGTGTGGCAGGGAGACATGACTAGAGCGCTCGATGTATCGGTGTGTGTGGGGGGAGGGGGTGGTGGGAGGGGTAGGCAGAGGCCTAACTATAGAAGTAGAACGACTCGTATATGTGTTGAGAAGGAGAGACCCGGCTATGTCTTGAGGGAGATCGGTCGACATCCATACATAACTGAAGGATGGGAAATATGATGGGAGAGAGATAGAGGAGAGAGAGAGAGGGAGGGAGAGGGAGGGAGAGGGGTAGAGTGCTGGATGGGTGATGGAGTTGCTTCTCGAAGATGGTGGGAGAGGCCTACTAGACAAACTGAGGGTGGAACTGCAATGTTATCAATAAGAGTGGGGATGTGTTTCTGTGTGTGCCTGTGCGTGATAGATCTGTCGGGACGCATCCATGGATGATGAAGGGGAACCATGTGTTTGGTAAGCAAAACTAACTAGATCGGTAGATCAATTGTTGTTTGTCGGAGGAAGGGAGAGACACAACTAATGAGGTAGATCGATTGACGTGTGGGTAAAAACAAGTTATAAGGACCTAGCTATCTATATGTATAGCGAGAGATCGGTTGGTGTACGTCCATTTGTTAGAGGCTTATAAGGCCCAGCGAGATGGATAGACAGAGAGAATGGAGCTAGGAGGTGGTGCGAGAGGCCCAACTACTAGTTAGATAGGGGGAGGAGTGTGCGTTTGTGAGAGAGCGATGAAAAGAGGGGCGAGAGTTTACACGTGTGTCTGACCGTATGAGAGACATGAGGCAAGGACACATAAAGGAGGAGATTGAAGGTGTGTTTGTATGTTGTAGGCAGGCATCGCTGGAGAGGTTTATCGATCGGTGTGTGTCGGAAAGGAGTTGTGGAGACTCTGGGAGAACAACCTAAAGAAAAAAAATGAATGTGCCCGGTGGATAGAATGCCGAGGGAGGGGGAGGGCGAGGAGGGCGTGTGCATGCACGAGAGAAAGTTAGTGGTAGCTACAAAGGTTAGAGGATTGTGTGGGTGTAAGAGACTAACAAAGATCATAATTTGATATGAAAGCGGATTCATATATTTGAATAGGAGATCATAGTGTTTTATACATTGCATGCATGAATATAGCGGTGATACACGTGATGTGCACATGTTATACCATAATGTGATAATGCATGGTGTTTGCAACTCACAGCTAAATGCCGAACAATCTAAACCATACTATACATCAAACAATCTCACATTTTATTTGAATTTTTGATAATGTGTGGCATTTGCAGCTTACAACTAAATATCGAACAATCTAAACAATACTATATATCGAACATTCTCACATTTTATTTGAATTTGTGGTAATGTGTGGTGTTTGCAACTCACATCTAAATACTTGCGTATGGGGCGGGGCACCATACATAATGTGATAAACACATTATACATATGAGACATGGTTTAGATTATGAAGATCTAGCTAGAGCTAGAAATGTAATGTGATTTGAAATCAAAATAAAATGGATTCAAAAAATCTAGTTCGAGTTCATATAGTACACATAGTTCATATGTAACTCGAGACTAATCATGTGGTGTGCTGTGAAGATAATACACAAACAATGGTTTAACTTGACAATAATGATGATTGCAGATCTTATTAAAACAGAGAAACGAATTCAAATGCTTTGACTTCACAACAATCATTACTGTAGATCTTATTCAAATAGAGAAATGAATTCAAATTTAGTTCATATTGAAGCGGTAGTATATACGTTTGGAATGCACTAAAATGTTCATTTGAGTAGTAGGTTGCATGCATTATACACGTAGTGAAATATTTTAATTGAACATAACATGAATTCAAAGTTTTGAATGACATTTGTAGGGCGCATTGATTTGGTACAGTACACGTTGGGCTTGTACAGAAATTTCAACCCGCGCCTTGTTAGCCCGAAATATTTAAGATTTATCTTTGTCTCGTTGTGCTCCGACAACTCCCTCCATCTCAACCCGTGCCTTGCTATTCCGAAATTACAACACGCGCGAAAACTCCCACCTCCTGTGAAATCCCGACACGCGAAATGCCCCTGGTACCCCTGAACCGAAAGAACCGCCTCAAATCGGTGGGGGTACTTTCGTAACTTACCCCACATTTCAGACAAGCGCGTCTCTAAGCCATGGTTCCCCACTGCCATCCCATCTACCCACCCATTCATACACCGAGGCCGCGAAAACCCGCGACGAAACCCCACACCCTGCTCCGTCCGTCACCCAGCCGGAGCCTCTTCCCCGACGACGTCGTCCACAGCAACACCTCGACGTCCCTCATCCATCGTACCGGATGAGGATCCGTCGTCGGTCTCATCGTCCCGCCGGTTCAGCCACACCGTCCTCCACCTCCAAGGAGCTGCCCCAACGTTCCCCTCGTCTTTCGCGCCAACTCCATTCCCACACCGCCGTCTTCACCTGCACCACCGGAAGAGCATCATCATCACCGTTTCCTCGGATGAAGCTGCGGCCTAATCGGCGCCACCAAAGAGGTTGTACACTAATCGCCACATTTTCTTCTTGATTCGATCTCACGGTGCTGCCTGCGCTCGGTCCCGAGCCGACACGGCCCGGCTCCATCCACGGCGGCGTCGCCGGCCACTTCCTCCATGGCGTCGCTCCCTCGGCGGCGACGTCCACATCAGTAGGACCTGCTACTGCTTTAGCTCTCGCTCGCGCTGCTGCTCTGCTCTTGCTCTCGGTCCCCTGCCTGGTCTGCTCTTGCTATTGCTCTTGCTCGCGCTGCTGCTCTCGCTCTTGCTCTTGCTTGCGATACTGCTCCGATTTAGCTACACTTCACTCCGATGCCGCCGGGGTGAAGGAAGAACCAGCCGCAGCGGGGAGGGGGCTCGCCGGAGAGGTACCCCACTATCTATCTTAGGGTTCAGGATGTGGGTGGTGGTCGCCGGCGGTGGCGGGGCGGTGCAGTGGGGATCGCCAGAGAAAAAGCTCAGCACGGGGGGGGGGGGGCCTAAGAGGGATGGCCGGGGCGGCGGCGGACCGGTGGTGGGGAGTGTTTTCGGGGCAGGTGGGGCGGCGCACCGTGGGCGGCGGCGGACCGGCGGTGGGGAGTGTTTTCGGGGCGGGCGGGGCGGTGCACCGCGGGCAGCGGCGGGGCTACTGTTTGGCCGGCTCACGGGGTGGAGGTTGAAGATGAACCGCAGGCCCTTGATTTCGTATCCAACGGTTGCAAAATCGACTGACCAGAGATGAAAAAGTCAGTCGACCGACGTGTAGCCTCACCTTGCTAGTGCGTCTAGTTTCGACAACAAAATTCAGTTTCGACAGCAAAATTCAGTTTCGACAGTTAAGTTCAGTTTCGACAGTTAAATTCAGTTTCGACAGTTAAGTTCAGAGATGAGTGGCTAATGTATTTTACATCTAGCACTTTGTGGTTATGTATTTTACATCATGTATTGGAGATGCTATTAGAATTCCACTCAGGTTAACGTTGTTCGTTGTCTCTCTTGTCCTGCTTCAACCTCGGCGTCGTACAACTCACCGGAGGTGCTCCAACGACGAAACCCTCCATCACAGCGGAGCAGTACCTCGGGCTCCATCTTTAGACGCCTAAGATCTTCTTCCCCTCCTCCGACAGCAAAGTCAGCCGGAGCATCCTCACTGGCCAACCCAATCACGCTGAGATCGACATGGCTTCGCCAAAGAGGTTGTACACTTGTTGCATCTCTTTTTTACTCTACATGTTGTATATATTGTCCACTGAGCACACAGATTTGTTCCTTTAGTGTCTCCTTGAAAGAAAAAACATAGGAATTTTAATTTTCACTTGTCCTCCTTTTCAAATTCCTATTCACGAAGCACAAGACTAAGAGATAGTAGCATAATAACATTATAACCGTACATTTTCTTGTGGTTTGACTTAATCTCACCATGCTTCTTTGCATCCTATGATCTTCCAATTGTTGTGAATCAAACACCCAGATTGGCAAAAATCCTGTGTTTTTAAATTCTCTGTTTTGCATGTGCATTCCTATCGTATTCCTGTCTATTTCCTATCCCTGCATTGTTGTAACCCTCCAATTCAAACGAGCCATTACAGAATTACTTCTCTTACAGATAGTTGTCAAAGAAAACCTTGCGTGGTTTGTCCCGCTCCTGCTACGCTGTCGTCCACCCCAGCTCAGCTGCTCCAACGACAGAAGGGTCCAGCACAGCAGGGATCCGGCCTCCAGACTGTCTTTCACCGCCTCAAATCTTCTTCCCCGCCGCTGGCAGCCATGAAAACTGCACTACCATCATCAACCGAGCAGATGACCTCGAGGACTACACAGGTCCGCAAGAGAGGTCGCACTCTTTCGTGTCTGCTTACGTTATGCATTGCTTAATATTACATGCTACTTTATCGTCCTATTCACCGATTAGACTCTGAGTTAGCTCCAAACTAATGGTCAAACTTGAGTTTTTAAATGGTTGTGGGGTACATATCGGGGCCTCTATCAATAGTATGTATCTACTATCTGGTTAATCTCCGGTGTCTACTATGAGTTTCATGTTGGGTGGGAAACAAACAGTAAAGAAGCCATTATCTGTATTTTTTAACTGAAGCCATTATCTGCCTGCTATTATTGGTTTTGGGTCTATCCACAGGTTGCTACCATCACTCTGGATTTTTGCATGCACTCCTTACATAATCTCACTATCTTTTATTCCTATGCATGACAGTTATTGTAAACAATGGAACTGAACATATAGAGCAAAAGAGACGAGCCTTGTGTGGCAATAAAATTTCATGCAGACGTCCCTCCATGGTAGGCGCAAAGGCAGCCCCCCTCCACGCATTTCGGATTGTAATCGAGAGGAAGATATCTGTTCTGAGGGGGATTCAGAAGGAGAAGACAACTCCTATTTACCCCCTGAGGTCTTCGCTCTAACTTGGCATGCTGATGTTGGTTATATCATGCATATGGTGTCTTGCATTGCTTATTTATACATCAAATATGTCATCTGCTTAGTTTAGACATCCTTTGTGCAAATGCCATCTGTTTAGTTTATTCATCGTTTATGTGAATTATGCAACGCCATCTTGTTTAGCCAGACATCATATATGTGAATTTTGCAATGCCATCCTGCTTAGCTAGTCATCTTATATGTAAATTATATCAGGCCATCCTTTTTTCGTTACATATTACATTTGTCAACAATGTTATTACATTCAACTGCTCTTCGTGTGCATCAGCCATTTGACACGGTGATGGCAAATTCTGGAGTGGAAACAACGTCTTCAGAGCAGACTATGCTATCTGACGAAGCGCATATCTCGCTGGTTACGGATAGCTACTCAGAGGAGGATTCAGAGAAGGATGACCAGTCCTATTCCCCCCGAGGTGTATGCTCTAACTTGGCAGGGTTATGTTGCTCATATCGTGCGTATGGTGTCTCGCATTGCTATGTCATTTGATTAGTTTAGACATGCTTTGTGTGAATGCCACCTGTTCAGTGTCTGTCGGATTTCGGGTTCCGGCAGACCCTTGAGGTTCGAACACTGGGGTGCGCGCGGAGATTTCGCCTCCTACCTACCTGCACCCCTCCGCCTTGCTAGGATCTGAACTAAGGAAAGAACAACGCAAGAGACATAGGGTTTATACTGGTTCGGGCCACCGTTGTGGTGTAATACCCTACTCTAGTGTGTGGTGTGGTGGATTGCCTCTTGGGCTAAGGATGATGAACAATACAAGGAAGAACAGCCTCGCGAGGGTCTGTTCTTGACTGGGGTGATGAACTGCTGGGAGAAGCTCAGTCACCTTTCTCTCTCTCTCTCTTTCTGATCTTCTTGCTCCGTCTCTCTGTCCCTCCGTGTTCCTCTTGCTCTGTGGGTGGCTGGTCCTATTTATAGAGGCCCTAGTCCTCTTCCCAAATATCAAGCGGGAAGGGAGCCAACAATGGCGGGCTAATTTGAAGGGGGACAGCTAGTATCAACTATCTTGACAAAAGTAGTCTTCGCCTGCGCAAAGCTCTAGTGATGACGCCGCCTTGGGCTCCATGGTGACCTCCGTCTCGTAGTCCTCCTGGTCTTGGTCTCGTTGCACCGAAATGGCAACCTTTGCCTGATGCCTCGGTACTCCGCGGCTGCGCTTGCCCCCTTTGCACCAAAGAGGAAGGGAGGACGCTGCGCGGGCTGGCACCCGCCTGGCGCCCCCGGTCGTCATGGCTTGCGTCATGGGCACCTCGTGAGGTACCCCGCATTGATCTCTCCGCCTCCTCGTGAGCCAGCCTGACGAGGCCACGCCTGAGGAAGCTCCGCGTCGTCCGCCCCGCAAGGCTTGTCCCCTTGCGAGGGTCTTGGGTTTGTGTTGGTTAAGATGGGCGGCGTTGGGCCCCCTTTTAGCCACGCCGCAGGCCGTAGGCAGGCAAGTCTGGGGACCCCCGTTCCCAGAACGCTGACAGTAGCCCCCGGGCCCAAGGCGTGCCCGGACTTGGCCGTGCAGGGAGGCGGAAGGGCAAGAGCGAAGCGCCGCGGGCCCTAACAGCCTGCGGCCTTGGGCACCGCGTGGCGGTTGACTGGACGTGGGCGCCTCCACTTCCCCATGGTGCCTCGGCAACTGCGCGGATTGGGCAAGTCCCTGCATGCAAGGTGGGTCATGATTACCTGTAGTCGTGGAGGTCGGCGGTTGGCCTTCGCCGGCCATAAGTATGGGGCAGCGCACGCCCTTCCAGTCCGTCCCTCCTTGCTTCTCCTTCTTCCCGATCCTTGCTCAGTCTTGCTGCGATGGCTCTGATCCGCCGGTTCTCGACGGCAGAGAAAGGAAAAGCTCCCCGAGAGGAGCCAGACCCACTTCCGCCGAAGAAATGGCTCGTCCCCCGTGGCCCGGACGAAGGGGCCCTTCAGGTGGTGTCAAGTCCTTGGTGCGAGCGGGTGCCGCCGGGGTTCCCGCTGCCATTGTACGCCCACGTCGAGGGCCCCGAAGGAGCTGATGCTGACCGCCATGGGTGGCGCCGCCGGGTCACGAAGGTGTGGGTCGTCCCCCCTGGGGTTCACACCGAGGGCTCCTCCCAAGAGTTCGTGCTCCACGTTGCCATTCCTCTTCAGTCTTGGATCCGCCTTCCTCCCTTCTTCGCCTCCATCATCCCGCAGGGGGAGCCCCTGGAGCTCTGGCTGCATCACGCCGGCTGCAGCACCCTCGCGACCGAGGCAGAGGTCGCGGTCATTGCCCCGGGCGAGGTCTTCATGACTCGGGGCTGGAGAGAGATCTCCCGGGTTTGCAGGGTGAGGGGTGTCTTCGCGGTCCACTTGGATTACGACGGCGCTTCGGTGATGCTCCTCAAGGTCTTCGATGCGAGCGGGCGCCGGCTGGAGTGCTGCCCCGGGGAAGGTGGCCCGGACCCTGCCGCGACGAGGACTGGGCCCGCCAACTGCTCCCTTGGCGGCTCCTCAGGTGGTGGAGGCGTCGGAGGCTCCAGCGACTCCGGCGAGCTCTTCGCGACTCCGGAGACGAGCGATGACAGCTACGAGCCCCCGAGCCGGCACCGCTCCTGGAGCAGGGCGGGCTCGTCAGGCCGCCGCCGACTCTGATCTGGATGGGGTTGGCGTCGGTGCTTGACGGCCCACTGTTGATGATGGCGTCTTTTGCAGGGTCGCGCGTAGTTTGTGTCTCTTTAGGATCTGTTCCCTGCGAGGAATCAAGAACACGCCCCGTGGGGGCTTGTAAGGTGCCTGTGATCCTGTTTTGTTAGTATAACCCTTGTCGTAGAATTGCGTGAGTTGCTCATTCCGTCTTAGCTCAGTCCTCCCTTTCGAGCCTCACGAGGGCTTGGTGCTCTGTGCCGACAGGTCCTAGTCCCAAGGCGGCTTCAGCCGTCGCTGGTATGCCAGGTTGCAATACCGTCGTCAAGGCCAGGAGGTGAGCGACCCGGAGTCCAGTAAGAGCTCCTGAGTCGCGATGCTCAGGAGGTCCCCTTTGGTGCCCAAGCAGCCGTTGTTTGGTGAGAAAGGAGAGCGGCATCGCTAACACGGGGTAGCATTAGGTGCGGGGATGGTGCCGCGGCAGCTTGCGCTTCCGGGTGATGACTTATCTCGAGGATCAGGGGCCGCTCTCTAGTGTGTCGCCGGGTCCGTGCATCGGCAAGCGCGAGGTTGCTCGGTGAGGTCCTCGTGTGTCTCTCCCCTCTCGCCTTTGCTCCCCTTTCTGCTCTACGTCCTCGGGCCCAGCCCTCGAGCGAGTCTCAGCCATCGCTGGTATGCCAGGTCGCGATGCCGTGGTCAAGGCCAGAGGGTGAGGGCTGGAGAGACAGTAGGAGCCCTGAGTCGTGATGCTCAGGCACCCCCCCCTTTAATGTGCAAGCGGTTCGCGCGGACGAGAGCGAAGGAGACACCGCAAGGGCCTCGCCTGACGCAGCCCCCTTCAGGTGGTCCTGCAGGTCCATCATAGAAAAAACAAGGGGTTGCCATGACAATTGACAGTCAGCCGTTGGTTGCTTCCGAGGGGTAGTGAGGTACTGAAGGCTTGACGAGGTGACACTATGCGGGGCTGCCGCGGCCAGAGCTCAGCCATCCAGGTTTGTCGGCGTTGTAGGGACGGACCCATGCGCAAGTGTCGTGCCATTTGGGAGCAGCTCCATTAGTTGGCGTCGGCTGAGCAGGCAACTGGGTAAAACACATTAGCCGCGAAGGAGTGGATTCACTCAAATAGATGCTGGGAATGCGGACATTACTGGGTCAGGCCCGAGCGGCTTGGGGATCATGCAGCCCGAGGGGCGCCCCAACAAGGTAAGATAACAACATGGAATAAAAAGGGATACACGCCGCAGGGACGGACCCACGCGGCCTGGGAATAATGCAGCCCTGGGGGCGCTCCCAGCTGGAAGTGGAAACTTGAAAGATGTCACCTGATGACGTTGAGGACGAAGGAGCGTTGATGTAGCAGGCTCGGTGGGCTGCGGGAGCCGATCCTCACGAGCCACCAGGCCCAGTGGCCTCGGGAGGCTCCGGAGGCGCTGGCGGCTCCTCACGGGCCATCTCCATCCCTGCCAGGGCTGCGGAACGCCTTGCCTCTCGTGCCTCCGTGATGCCCCTCATGAGGCGCTGGTACGTGTCAGCCGCGTTCGGCAAGCCGTAAGGCATGCGAACGTAGCTGTGGGGTGGGCCTCCGCAGCACCCCACTCGCGAGGGCCAGAGGTGCTCCAGAGAGGCGACTTAGTTGAGCCCTGGTATGTCGATGCAGACGCGCAGCCCACCATCCTCGCCTGGATGGGGAGCCACTGCTGGTAGGCGGCGGCCGCCTTTCATGACTCTTGACTCCTGAAGCTCCTGAATGGCCTTGCTGAAAAACTCCTGAGGGTCTGGGTCTCCTTGCCTTGCTCCTTCTTGAGGGAAACGTGCTTCGAAACATGCCTCCATGTGGTGCCCAAGCGCCTCCCTCGTGACCCTGGCTAGGTTGGTGGCCCCCCAGGGGAGAGCCCCCGAGCCCTGCCTGAGGAGGGCGCCGGGCATGCCTTCCTATGCGATGGAAGGAGGTTCCCCCTGGGCAGGCACGGGCCCAGAGGGGCCTGCCTCCTGAGTGGTTGGGCCAGACGATGTCTTCTTCTTCCTAGGGGCGGTCTCAGGAGGCCTCCTGCTTCCATGATCCGGGTCTTCCAGTGACGCGGCCTGAAAGGCTCGTTCCAGGGAACACACCGCGTCCTTCTCTTCACATGGCACCGTGATGACCCCGCCGCTTCCTAGCATCTTGAGGACGTTGTAGCCGTGGTGAGTTACGGCCATGAACTTGGCCAGCGCTGGGTACCCAAGGATGGCGTTGTACGGCAGGCGAATGTGAGCGACGTCGAAGTCGATAAGCTTGGTGCGGTAGTTGTCGCATGCTCCGAAGGTGACAGGGAGGCGGACCTGCCCAATCGGGACCGTGGAGCCGTCGGTGATACCGGAGAAAGGCTTGGTTGGATGAAGCTGGCTGTAGGGCACTTGGAGGTTGTTGAATGTTTCCACGGACAGGACATTGAGCCCTGCCCCGCCATCGATGAGGGTCTTGGTGACCACCACGTTGCTGATGATTGGGGAACAAAGCATCAGGAGAACTCCGGCTGTAGCCGCACACTTGAGATGATCTGCTGAGCTGAACGTGATGGCGCACGCCGACCACCTGAGAGGGCGCATGGCTTCGAGCCTGGGGAGGGCTGCGTTCACTTCGCGGGCGAACTGCTTGAAGATGCGCTGAGAGGCTGGGGCTTGTGCCCCGCCCAAGATGCAGGCGATCGCGCGCGGCTCCTGGAAGCCCCCAGCCCCCTCGTCCTGTTGGCGGTCCTTGTTTCTCCTTGGCTGCGGCGGCAGCGGTGGGAGGCCTGCGTTGCCTTGCGGGCGATCCTCGCGAGGCTGATCCCTCCAGTCTCCCTCGCGAGGCTGATCTCTCCAGCCTCCCTCGCGAGGCGGATCTTGCCAACGATCCTCGCGAGGTTGATCGCGCCACCCTTGGCGCGGGCCACGGTCTTCCCAGCGTCCTGCGTTCCTTCCTCCTCCTCGGCCGTAGCCCCGGTCACTGCGGTCAGGGCGACGGCCGATCCTTCCTTCTCGCACGGCTCTGAGCTCTTGACATTCGTTGGTGTTGTGGGTGTGGAGGTCGTGGTACACACAGTACGGGCTACCCTTGGAAGGTTCGGGCTGATCTCTGCCCCGCTTGGTGTCTGGTTCTACCGCGAGCACGGCAGCCCCCTTGCGCTTCACATCCTTGGCCTTGGGCTTCTTCTCTTCTGGGTCTGCGGCAGGCAGCCCGAGGAGGGAGAGACGCCCTTCCTCGGCCCTGGCACACTTGGTTGCCAGGTTGAACAGTTCCAAGGAGGTGCACAAGTCTTCATGCATCGCCAGCTCCTCCTTCATCTTGATGTCGCGCACGCCGTCGGAGAAGGCCGAGATGATGGCCTCCTCAGTCACCTTGGGAATCTTGAGGCGCGCGCTGTTGAAGCGCTGGATGTACTTCTGCAGGGTCTCCCCGGGCCGTTGCTTGATGCGGCGCATGTCGCTCACGGCGGGTGGCCGGTCGCGAGTGCCTTGGAAGTTGGCGATGAAGCGGGTGCGCATCTCATCCCAGGAGGAGATTGTGCATGGAGCCAGGTTCAGGAGCCAGGTGCGGGCCCCGTCCTTGAGTGCCATGGGGAACTAGTTCGCCATGTCCTTCTCGTCTCCATTGGCAGCTTCGATGCCCAGCTCATAGAGCTGGAGGAACTCCACAGGGTCAGCCGTGCCGTCGTAGCGAGGAGGCAGGTCTGGCTTGAACTTGCCGGGCCACGCGACGTTGCGTAGCTCGGTGGTGAAGGTGCGGCAGCCTGCTATGGCCACGGGAGGCCTTGGATGATGGGGAACTTGGACTTGCATGTCCCCACGCGCTGCAGCTGGGAGCAGCACGGGGTCCTGACGCGCGGGAGCAGGAGCATGGTCGCGACGTGCTGGAGCAGGGAGCGCCCGGGCAGCTTCCTGCGGGCGAGGGACTTCTTGACAGCTCTGCTCTTGCTGCGTCGGTGCCTGACGGAGCGGGTTCCGCCCAGGGGCCACGCGCCTTCTTGAGGAGGAGGCGGCCGGGGCGCCGCCGGGGCTTCACTGCCCGCGCGGGGCGGGGTGCGGTGCAGCGGAATGGACGGCGCAGGAGAGCCCCCTGCGGCGCGTACAAGCTCGGCGACGCGGTCGAGCCATTCTTTGTAGACGTCGTCGACGGGACGGTAGCGCAGGAGCTCGTTCGCTGCGATGAGTGTAGCCCGAGCCTCCATGGGCGCGCGGAGCGCGCGGGACGAAGAACCAGCTGGGGTGAGCGAGGGGGTTGCGGTGCGGCCGTCTTGCCGGACGGACGGATGCTGGGACGATGCTTGATGCTCGTCCCCCGCCGGGACGGTGGAGGCGTTGATGGCAGGTGACGGGGAACGGCGAGGTCGCGTGCCGACAGGGGCCGTCTGGGCGACGCGGGAAGCGAGCGCGGCCCGGCACTCGGCGCGGGCCCGACAAGCGTCAGACATGGGCGTGATGGTCGGAGGAGAACAGGGTGGTGGAAGACGAATCCCGGCGCACCCCTACCTGGCGCGCCAAATGTCAGATTTTGGGTTCCGGCAGACCCTTGAGGTTCGAACACTGGGGTGCGCGCGGAGATTTCGCCTCCTACCTACCTGCACCCCTCCGCCTTGCTAGGATCTGAACTAAGGAAAGAACAACACAAGAGACATAGGGTTTATACTGGTTCGGGCCACCGTTGTGGTGTAATACCCTACTCCAGTGTGTAGTGTGGTGGATTGCCTCTTGGGCTGATGATGATGAACAATAAAAGGAAGAACAACCTCGCGAGGGTCTGTTCTTGGCTGGGGTGATGAACTGCTGGGAGAAGCTCAGCCACCTTTCTCTCTCTCTCTCTCTCTCTCTCTCTCTCTCTCTCTCTCTCTCTCTCTCTCTCTCTTTCTGATCTTCTTGCTCCGTCTCTCTGTCCCTCCGTGTTCCTCTTGCTCTGTGGGTGGCTGGTCCTATTTAGAGGCCCTGGTCCTCTTCCCAAATATCGAGCGGGAAGGGAGCCAACAATGGCGGGCTAATTTGAAGGGGGACAACTAGTATCAACTATCCTGACAAAAGTAGTCTTCGCCTGCGCAAAGCTCTGGTGATGACGCCGCCTTGGGCTCCACGGTGACCTCCGTCTCGTAGTCCTCCTGGTCTTGGTCTCGTTGCACCGAAATTGCAACCTTTGCCTGATGCCTCGGTACTCCACGGCTGCGTTTGCCCCCTTTGCACCAAAGAGGAAGGGAGGACGCTGCGCGGGCTGGCACCCGCCTGGTGCCCCCGGTCGTCATGGCTTGCGTCATGGGCACCTCGTGAGGTACCCCACCTTGATCTCTCCGCCTCCTCGTGAGCCAGCCTGACGAGGCCGCGCCTGAGGAAGCTCCGCGTGGTCCGCCCCGTGAGGCTTGGCCCCTCGCGAGGGTCTTGGGTTTGTGTTGGTGAAGATGGGCCGCGCTGGGCCCCCTTTTAGCCACGCCGCAGGCCGCAGGCAGGCAAGTCTGGGGACCCCCGTTCCCAGAAGGCCGACAGTGTCTAATTACCATATATGTGAATTATGCATTGCCATATTGTTGCAAGACATTATATATGTGAATTATACAATGCTATCTTGTTGCAAAGGCATTATATATGTGAATTATGCAATGCCATGCTGTTTAGCCAATCATCATGTATGTGAATTATATCATGCTATCATTTTTTTGTATTACGTGTTCCATTTGGCGACAACGTTTGTATATTCAACTACTCTTCCTGTGCATCAACTATTTGAAGCGGTGATGGAAGTATCTGGAATGAAAACAAGGTATTCAGAGCAGACAATGCTACCTGCTTAAGCAGACATCTTGCTGGTTACAGAGAGCTCCTCAAAGGAGGATTCAGAGACTGATGACCAGTCCTATTTTCCCCCTGAGGTCTATGCTCAAACTTGGCAGGGTTATATTACCCATGTCATGCATGTTGTCTTGCATTGCTTAGTTTTTACATCATATATGGATTGCCATCTGCTTACTTGCTCACTATATAAATCATATATTTGAATTATATCATGCCATCATGTTTACATAGTACATACACATCATCTATCTAAATTATGGCATGGCAACCCATTTAATAAAGACATCATATAGTTATATCATCTCATCCTGTTTAGTGTTTACAGTCATCATATTTTGAATTATGGCATTCTATCCGTGAATGTATGTGAATTATGGCATGCCAACCTATTTAATAAACACATTATATAGTTATGTCATGTCATCCTGTTTACATAGTCTCATATTTTGAACTATGTCTTTCCATATTTTTTAGTTAGCCATCATAATGTGAAATTGTGTCATGCTATCCTATTTAGTTAGCCATCATATATGTGAAATTGTGCCATGCTATCCTGTTTGGTTAGACAACATACATATGAATTATTTCATGCCCTCTTTTATTCCCCACTATCCATTGCACCTGTCTATCATACAATGTCTATACTTTCAATTACTTTTCTTGTTTATCAGCCATTTGAATTGGAGAGCGTGATGGCAGTATCTAAGGGAGTAACAACACGGTCTTCAGAAAAGATAGTGCTACCAGTTGATGCAGATAGAACCACGGTTGTACTTGCCCAAGGACCAGATCCACCACACATAACCCAGACTCTCGCAGATTGTACCCCTACCCAGTTGGACAGAGAACCAGCTACACCCCTTCTAACCCCAACCCCGGCAGATAGTAACCCAGTTCCAGTTGACACATCACCGTCTCCACCACAGAGCACCCAAACACGAGTAGTTAGTAAGGGAACTGCAGTTCCCAAAGCACGAGGACCACCACTCTGAATCCCAACTCAACGCTTAAAGGAGAAGAAGATTTGTTCTTAGGTCAGGTTCTGTAGCTATGGTTCATACTCCTTTGCTCTTGCATGACTGTATTTACTCATACCAACTATTTTCAAATTTGAAGGATGGAATTGAAACTCTAATGGCGCAACAGGTATGTTTTAAACCTGTTTCTTTAACTAGTTTGCTATTGTAACCTGCTCTATGTTGATTTCAGTTTTAATTGAATAAACAGTTATGTTCTCATGTCATGCACATTATAAGTGTTGTTATTGCTGTATAGTTACCCACACTTATATTCTATCTATTCTGCTTTGTCTTGAACAAATATTATTTGAACTGTGTCTCTATCTTGATTTGGCAACAAAAACTAGAATGGCATAGACCATAAAGTGACCATGGTACATAGATATATGTTTGTTTCATGCTGTTATCCTGTCCACTTTACTACTGAACTCATTTACCAAAATGAGTTTCATATACAACATGGAAAACATGTGATGTGTCTGCTTGTTTCTCTTTTAGAATGCGGACAAAATATTGGAGAACAGTACCGCATTATCCAATGGTAAAGGAAGTAATGCAAATAAGGTTCAAGATAGTGAGACATCCCTGTTGGTCTCCAAGAAAGCTGATAAAAACTATCTTGACGACAGTGAGGGAACCCAAAAGTTCTGTCTTGACGTAGTGTTCGAGTTATTGGCCACTACTGCTGGCACAAGCTCTTCGAACTCGCTGCCTGAATCAGTTCATCTTCTTGAGTCTCAACTTCAAGTTGAAAGACATCAATCAGATGTGCTGCGACAGGAAGCTGAAGGACTGAGGAAGTCCCTGCAGAATTTAGATGCATATTTTCTGGTGCAACAGCTAGCGCTGGAGGATTTAAGCGCCAAACAAGAGAAAGGTAATAAGCTTGCTAAGCATCTTGCCAGCATTATGGGTACCCAGGATATTGTTTCTTGAGGTCTTCTGAAGTGGTTTCAGTTTTGGATTTGTTTTGCTGCGACGTTTATTTGCGCTGGTCGCCAACTTTGACAACCAGTGTATATGATATGCTGCTTTGTTCCCTATATTTGCACTGGTGGCGAACTTTGATGCCCAGTTGATGTAATATGTGTAATAGCCGTGATAGCCTAGCGTTAGTTGCTTGCTTATTTATTTCCTTGTTGTCTTGTTTATTTGTTTGCTTGTAGTCATTGCAGTTCTTTTTCCGCGGTTAGCTAGTGGCTGCAATAACCTATTTTTTAAAACTAGGCCACAATAACCATGGGCTAATATTTACTGTAGTGACACTGGGCCTCCTACTGGCCGTAGAAACAGTGGGCCATCTACGGGCCATAGAAACAATGGGCCTTCTACGGGCCGTAGAAACAATTGGACTTCTGCGGGCCGCATTATCAATGGGCCTTATACGGGCCGTATAATCGATTGGCCAAACATGGGCCAAACAGACCGCATTATGGCCGTAAACGGGCTAGAGTTGGAATCGTCCGTTCATGGGCCGACCATAACGTGCCATCGTTAATAGGCCGTATTTGATGACGCTATGAAATCGGCCCAACGTATTAACGGACCACAAATGGGCCGACTGTAACCACGGGCTGAATTTGGCCCACAAGGAGAAAATGACAGTAACGGGCCGTAAGTAAACGAATGCTAGAAATGAGCCCAAGAATAAATGGGCTCTGAGAAGGCCGAAAGATAACATGGGCTGGAAACGGCCCAACGGAATAACGGGCCGTTAATGGGTATAAAGTGATACACTGTTCATTACGGGCCAGTTTCACCATGGGCCGTTAATGGGTGTAAAGTGATACATTGTTCATTACGGCCTAGTTTCACCACGGGCCGTTAGTAGTCCAAGAGTTACATAGGGCCTCATATGGGCCGAAAGACGTCATGGGCCATACATGGGCCAAAAGTGAAAACGGGCTGGAATCATATTGGATGGCCCAGATGACGCTACTGGGCCTAATTCGGATAGGGTGTAACGGGCCTTGGGTTAGCAGGCTGTAAATGGGCTATATTCGAACAGGCCGTTAACAGGCTTTCCATGGGCTGGCCCGCCAGCTTTTGACCAAGTCAAATGGACCGGCCTTTTCACAGGAATGGGCCTCTGTTGGGCTATGCCACATGTCGACGTATCATAGGCGCCTTCCGTCCAATGAGTGGTTGACATCTGTCCCAACGGTGAGCCGACACGTGTTTCCTCCAGCCAATGATGATTTTACACGTGGAAAATCCCCATTAGTCGGGGCTGTTAACGGGTTATCGGATCCAAAACCCGACCCGATAGCTTAATGGCGTTCCGTTACGATGGATGCCACATGTCGGTCACCCTTGACGAAAGCACTTCTGTGACGCGCGATTTATCATCATGGAAGTGGACACTTCCGTGATGATAATTTTGGTAATGTCATGGAACACTTCTACGACAGCACAGGTATGACTATCTTGATTCTGTCATGGATGTACATGCATGACAAAAAAAGCGACCTACTGTGACAAACACGTATCATCACGGAAGTGTATTTTTTTTGTAGTGCATCCTGTAACTAACTCATTAGTTATCATGCTTGCAGGGCTTATAGTGATGTGTATTACCGAGAGGGTCCAGAGATACCTCTCCGACAATCGGAGTGACAAATCCTAATCTTGATCTATGCTAACTCAACAAGTACCATCGGAAACACCTGTAGAGCACCATTATGATCACCCAGTTACGTTGTGACATTTGGTAGCACACAAAGTGTTCCTCCGGTATTTGGGAGTTGTATAATATCATAGTCATAAGAACATGTATAAGTCATGAAGAAAGCAATAGCAGTAAACAAACGATCAAGTGCTAAGCTAACGAAATGGGTCGAGTCAATCACATCATTCTCCTAATGATGTGATCCCATTAATCAAATGACAACTCATGTCTATGTTTAGGAAACTTAACCATCTTTGATTAACGAGCTAGTCAAGTAGAGGCATACTAGTGACACTATGTTTGTCTATGTATTCACACATGTATTATGTTTCCGATTAATACAATTCTAGCATGAATAATAAACATTTATCATGAAATAAGTAAATAAATAATAACTTTATTATTGCCTCTAGGGCATATTTCCTTCATAAGCATGCAACCGAGGACACAAATTTGAATTTTCAACCAATTTATATGCATTAGAGCATGTGCATGTAGTTCAAATTTGAATTATGCACATAAATGTATGGAAAACTCAATTAATGCATAAAAATGTCCAAACAAACCCCGAAAAATCCCAAAAATTGAGACAACACTCGTGTTTTTCTATGTTGACACTAGGAAAAAAAATTGAAATCGAGAAGAGGCAACGGATATCGTTTCGTCCAGAAAGGTGAAACGTTCCCTACCAAAACCATCAGGCTTGTTGTGAGAAGCTCTGGTTTGTGAGAAGCATATCCCCAAACCTGCCCCAAATGGGACAAAAAAATTACCACGACATGTTGATGCCGCTCCATGACAGCATGCCAAGTTTCATGAATTTCAGACGAGCTTTGGATTTACTAGAATTTAAAAACCAGCTATCTCAATGTTTGCGGCCGAGTGACGGTGGTAGGGTGTTCGACATTCATTCCCATTTCTTGCATGGGACCTAAGCAGGCAACCAAGGACATATATTTGAATTTTCAACTAATTTATATGCATTAGAGCATGTGCCTGTAGTTCAAATTTGAATTATGCACATGAATGCATAGAAAACTCAGTTAATGTATAAAAATGTCCAAGCGAACCCCGAAAAATCCCAAAAGTTGACACAACACTCCTGTTGTTCTATGTTGACACTAGGAAAAAAATTTGAAATCGAGAAGAGGCAACGAATATCGTTTCATCCAGAATGGTGAAAAGTTCCCTATCGAAACCATCACACTTGTTGTGAGAAGCTCTGGTTTATGAGAAGCTTATACCCAAACCTGCCCCAAATGGGACAAAATTTTTACCACGGCATGTTGATGCCGCTCCATGATAGCATGCCAGGTTTCACGAATTTCGGACGAATTTTAGATTTACTAGAATTACAAAAGCAAGTACGTCGACATTTGCCGGAGAGCCACGGTGTCGTGGTGTTCGAATTTCATCCCCATTTCTTGCATTGGACATAAGCATAAACCCATGGACACATATATGATTTTACAACTCATGTTGGTGCACCGGAGCATGTGCATGTAGCTTAATTTTGAATTGTGCACCTAAAATGGCCAGAAAACCAATTTAATGTATAACATGTTCAAACGAACCCTGAATAATTCCAATTCTTTTATGACACACATATAGTTGCATGTTCACTGTAGATAAAAGGTCTAGCAATTCAAACATCGTCCATTGCCTCTGTGACCCCATTATGTAATTCAAATCAAGTAGATCGCACACAGTTTATCACCAACCATGTGAGATGCAGCACAAAGTATCCTGGAGCACCGTCGGTGTATAGTACGCCTATGGCTTACGCGAGAAGGTGCGTCGCCTACAGTCCACAGCCGGGGTCTCAAGCACACTAGCTCGCTCCTGATACGTCTCCGTTGTATCTATAATTTTTTATTGTTTCATGCCAATATTATACAAGTTTTACATACTTTTGGCAACTTTTTATATGATTTATTGGACTAACCTATTGATCCAGTGCCAAGTGCCAGTTCCTGTTTTCTGCATGTTTTTTGTATCACAGAGTATCCATATCAAATGAAGTCCAAATGCAATAAAATTTCACGGAGAATTATTTTGTAATATATGTGATTTTTGGGAGTTGGAATCACCGCAAACGGAAGCCCGTGGTGGGCACAACCCACCAGTGAGCGCCAGAGGAGCCAGGCGTGCCGTGGTGGGTTGTGCTCACCACGTATGTTGGTTGGACCTCTACTTCGGCCGCAAGGAAGCTTATATCCAGAAAAAATCGTGTTAAAATCTCAACGCAATCAGAGTTACGGATCTCCGGGAATATAAGAAAAGGTTTTCGGCCAGATCTGGGGAGCGCGAAACAGAAGAGAACAGAGAGGGAGATCCAAACTCGGAGGGGCTCCCGCCCCTCCGCCGCCATGGAGACCAAGGACCAGAGGGGGAACTCTCCTACCATCTAGGGGGAGGCCAAGGAAGAAGAAGAAGGAGGGGGCTCTCTCCCCCTCGCTTCCGGTGGCGCCGTAGTGCCGCCGAGGCAACGACCGGGACGACGATCTACATCAACAATCTTGCTACCATCAACACCAACTTTCTCCCCCTCTATGCAGCAGTGTAACACATCTTCTCCCTGCTGTAATCTTTGCTTAAACATGGTGCTCAGCTCCATATATTATTTCCCAATGATCTATGGTTATCCTATGATGTTTGAGTAGATCCGTTTTGTCCTATGGGTTAATCATGATCTTGGTTGGTATGATTGTATATTTTATTTATAGTGTTGTCCTACGGTGCCCCGCATTCTCGCGCAAATGTGAGGGGCCCTCGCTGTAGGGTGTTTCAATACGTTCATGGTTTTCTTATTGTCAGTGTTGCGGGGGTGACAGCAGCCTAAACGCGGATATGTGGGTTATGGTGTATGGGAGTAAAGAGGACTTGACACTTAATGCTATGGTTGGGTTTCACGACCTTAATGATCTTTAGTAGTTGCGGATGCTTACTAGAGTTCCAATCATAAGTTCATATGATCCAAGTAGAGAAAGTATGTTAGCTCATGCCTCTCCCTCATATAAAGTTGCAAGAATGATTACCCGTACTTGTTATCGGTTGCCTAGGGACTAATAACTTTCTTGTTGACACAAACCCTTTTACTAAACACCTAACTTTTATTATCTTGCAAAGTACTTCTCGTTTTATTCTTGCAAAGTAGTTGTAGAATCACACCTACAAAATAGTTTCATACCTGTTTCCGATAAAGAAAACGTCAAGTGTGCGTAGAGCTGTATCGGTGGTCGATAGAACTTGAGGGAATATTTGTTCTGCCTTTAGCTCCTCGTTGGGTTCAACACTCTTATTTATCGAAGAAGGCTACAAATGATCCCCTATACGTGTGGGTTATCAAGACCTTTTCTGGCGCCGTTGCCGGGGAGCAATGGCATGGGGTGAATATTCTTGTGTGTGCTTGTTTGCTTTATCACTAAGTACTTTTTATTTTTTGTTCTAAGTTGTTCTCTATCTTTAGTTATGGATATGGAACATTAAACACCAAAAAAATAGTGGTACTTTCTACTCATGGAGATGGGGAACCTCCTAAAACCCTCGACGCTAGTTGTGTGAAAAATATTATGCACTACTTTGATAATCCTGAGAAAACCCCATTCAACTTGATAATGGGAGTAACGTTGGATCAACATGAATACTTTTGGGATTATCTCTTGACTCAAAAGGGAAAACTTTTATGGGATCAAATTGAAATGTTGCAATGGTATGCTTGGAATCTATGCTTGAGATATGATTATACTTGTTGCTCCATGATTGAGGTTCCACACCTTCCCTATTCATGCGAATTTAATGATAATGAAACCTTGGCTTCTTATGCTAGAGGTATATATGATTACTATGATGTGGAACAAATAGAAGAATTTGTTGCTTTTAAGGGTGCTTATGAAATTGAATCTTTGTTTGAAAAGTTTGAAGATTTTGATGATTCTGTTTATAGACCTGAAAATCTTGCTATCCTTAAATCTTGCTATGATAATTATGATATTGATGTATTTATTGAGAATAACTCCGCTGTCCAAGAAGAGACTAATATTTTGCAGGAGTCTATGCTAGAAGGAATTGATGAAACTGTGAGCTCATTGGATGTAAAAGATGATGAGGAGAGCGAAGAACAAAAGGAGGAAGAACAGATTAGCTACACGTGCCCACCTTCTAATGAGAGTAACTCTTCAACACATACATTATTTAATTTCCCTTCATGCTTACCGAAGGATGAATGCTATGATAATTGCTATGATCCCGTTGATTCTTTTGAAATATCCCTTTTTGATGAATTTGATGCCTGCTATGCTTGGGGCCAAGATGCCAATATGAATGATGCTTATGGAGATGAACTTGCTACTGTTCCTTATGTTAAACATGAAATTGTTGCTATTGCACCCACACATGATAGTCCTATTATCTTTTTGAATTCTCCAAACTACACTATATCGGAGAAGTTTGCACTTATTAAGGATTACGTTGATGGGTTGCCTTTTACCGTTGCACATGATAATTTTGATGAATGTAATATGCATGTGCTTGCTGCTCCTACTTGCAATTATTATAAGAGAGGAACTATATCTCCGCCTCTCTATGTTTCCAACACGGAAGAATTGAAAGAAACTACTTATGCTATGTATTGGCCTTTACTTGATGTTCATGAATTGTTCTTGTATGACATGACGATGCATATGAAGAGAATTAGACTTCGTTTAGTGCTCATTACAAAATTGATATATGTTGTATTGGCCTTTAATTGATATATGTTGTTTAGTGCTCATTACAAAATTGTTCTTGTATTGGCCTTTAATTGATATATGTTGTTTAGTGCTCATTACAAAATTCCAAATCATTGTTAATTCAAATTAGCTTTGATATACCTTGGGATCCGGGTGGATTCATTACTTGAGCACTTTATGCCTAGCTTGATGGCTTTAAAGAAAGCTTTGCCAGGGAGACAACCCGGAAGTTTTAGAGAGTCATTTTTTTTCTGTTGAGGCTTTTATAAAGTTTAAAAACAAAAAAAAATAGAGGGGAACTTAAAAACCTTTTCACAAAAGAGAAGCGATTGGAAGTTATGCATTGGAGAAGTGAGGGTCGACCTTGGACACTTGTGTTCATGCTCATGGAAACAATGTAGAATTTTTCATGAAGATTCTCACAAAAATAATTATCCCCTTGTACAATTCCATTGTATTATAAAAATAATTTGCCAAGATTTGCCTTTAGGATGATTAGATTGCTTGTTGGTTTGTGCGGTGCAAAACAGAAACTTTGGCTGTAGTGCTTGATTTTACATTTTTTTACTGGAACGTCAAATGGTTCTAAAACTTTTTGCACTGTCTTTCTATACAAAATTTTTATTTTTTCCTAATGTTTCAGAATTTTTTGAGTTACAGAAGTATGGTGGATGTTCAAATCTTTACAGACTGTCCTGTTTTCATAGATTGCTGTTATAGTTTCATTATTTGCATATGTTTGAATTCATGTTGAAGCCTCATTGACTTGGGGCCATAGAATTGTGATAGCATACAGTGGGTAATGTTTGTTTATAATTATACAATAATGTTACAGCAGTACATGATGGGATTTCATTGCCATATTCACTAACCCCGCCACTAAAAGTTTGATTAAGTTTTGTGTGGATGAAGTGTTTGAAGATCGAGGAGGTCTCGATGTGAGGAGAAGGAAGAGAGGCAAGAGCTCAAGCTTGGGGATGCCCAAGGCACCCTAAATATTCAAGGATACTCAAGCGTCTAAGCTTGGGGATGCCCCGGAAGGCATCCCATCTTTCTTCAACAAGTATCGGTATGTTTTCGGATTCGTTTCATTCATGTGATATGTGTAAATCTTGGAGCGTCTTTTGCATTTAGTTTTCACTTTTCTTTCATGCACCATGCTGGTATGAGATAGTCCATGGTTGATTTATAGAATGCTCATTGAACTTCACTTATATCTTTTGAGTTTGGCTTTATAGAATGCTTCATGTGCTTCACTTATATCATTTGATGTTTGGATTGCCTGTTTCTCTTCACATAGAAAACCGTTGTTTATAGAATGATCTTTTTCTTCACTTATATTTATTAGAGCATGGTCTTTTGTAGAAAGAATTAAGCTCTCATGCTTCACTTATATCTATTTAGAGAGTCAAAAGGAATTGGTCAATTGCATGGTTAGTCATAAAATCCTACATAAAACTTATGGATCACTGAATATGATATGTTTGATTCCTTGCAATAGTTTTGTGATATAGTGATGATAATATGTGGGAGGTACTAGTAAACGGTTGTGGTTGGTAGGAATATGGTGTTAAGGTTTGTGATTCCCGAAGCATGCACATATAGTCTCTCGTTATGCTATGATGTTGGAGCATGATTTATTATTGATTGTCTTCCTTATGAGTGGTGGTCGGGGACAAGTGATGGTCTTTTCCTACCAATATATCCCCCTAGGGGCATGCGTAGTAGTACTTTGGTTTGAGGGCTAATAAACTTTTGCAATAAGTATATGAGTTCTTTATGACTAATGTGAGTCCATGGATTATACGCACTCTTACCTTTCTACAATTTGCTAGCCTCTATGGTACCGTGCATTGCCCTTTCTCACATTGAGACGTGGTGCAAACTTCGCAGGTGCATCCAAACCCCGTGATATGATACGCTCTATCACACATAAGCCTTATTATATCTTCCTCAAAATAGCCACCATACCTACCTATCATGGCTTTTCCATGGCCATTCCGAGATATATTGCCATGCAACTTCCACCGCTTCCGTTTGATGACTTCAGAATTCATTGTTATATTGCTTTGCATGATCATATAGCTGACATAGTAGTTGTGGCTCAGCCACCATTCATCATTTTTCATACATGTTATGCTAGATCATTGCACATCCTGGTACATGCCAGAGGCATTCATATAGAGTCATACTTTGCCATAGGTATCGAGTTGTAATTTTATTTCTTTCGAGTTATAAGTAAATAGAAGTGTGATGATCATCATCATTCATTTTTAGAGCAGTGCCCTAGTGAGGAAAGGATGATGGATACTAGGATTCCCCACAAGTCGGGATGAGACTCCGGACAATGAGAGAAAAAAAGAAAAAAAAGGGAAAAGAAAAAAAAGAAAGAAAAAGAAAGAAAGAAAGAAAAAAAGGAAAAGAAAAAAAATAAACAAAGAGAGAAGGGGCATTGTTAGTATCCTTTAGCACACTCGTGCTTCAAAGTAGCACCATGTTTTTCATATGGAGAGTCTCCTATGTTGTCATTTTCATATACTAGTGGGAATTTTTCATTATAGGATTAGATGCACACCCACTTAGTTTTCATATTGAGCTTTCATACACTTATAGCTCTTAGTGCATTCATGGCATGGCAATCCCTACTCCTCGCATTGATATCGATTGATGGGCATCTCCATAGCCCGTTGGTTAGTCGCATCAATGTGAGCCTTTCTTATTTTTTGTCTTCTCTATAGTTGCCCCTATCATCATACTCTATTCCACCCGTAGTGCTAGGTCCGTGGCTTGCGCTCATGCATTGCGTGAGGGTTGAAAAAGCTAAAGCACGTTAAAAAGTATGAACCAATTGCTTGAACCAATTGCTCGGCTTGTCATCGTGGTTGTGCATGATAAATACTTTGTGTTAAGAAGACACAGCATGACAAGACTATATGATTTTGTAGGGATAACATTCTTTAGCATTTGATATTCTGAAAGACATGATTGTTTGCTGGGATGCCTGAGTATTGATGCCTTTATGTCAAATTATAGACTATTTCTTTAAATCACTTATGTCTTAATATTAAGGCCATGATTTGATATATGATCAAGTTTTTGCTAGGTAGCCTTCTACATCAAAAATTATCTTTTTTATCATTTACCTGCTCGAGGACGAGCAGGAATTAATCTTGGGGATGCTGATATGTCTTCGTCGTATATATAATTTTTGATTGTTTCATGCCAATATTATACAAGTTTTACATACTTTTGGCAACTTTTTATATGATTTATTGGACTAACCTATTGATCCAGTGCCAAGTGACAGTTCCTGTTTTCTGCATGTTTTTTGTATCTCAGAGTATCCATATCAAACAAAGTCCAAATGCAATAAAATTTCACAGAGAATTATTTTGGAATATATGTTTTTTTGAGGTGAAACTAGGGCTTTATTCATTAACCAAAACAGCTGGAATACAAATGATGTCAGGTAAGTTCCCTAGCCACACATGTCGACCAACAGGTAGTGTTGAGGCTGCCTTTGCCAAGGCATGTGCCTCAACATTTGCCTCCCTATTCTCAAAACGAAAAACAACTTTAACAAAACCTAAAGTTCTAGCTCTAATTTCATCCAGAGCAAAAGCATATGAAGTAGATGGCGCAGAACCATTAATATCTGAAATGATTTGCGAGCAATCCGAAGCTATTATCACATGTGATTGTAGGAGATCTTGAGCAAGAGCGAGGGCCTCGTTGCATGCTTGAGCTTCCAAACTTGCTGCATCCACTAGGCCTTCAAATACCACCACTGATGAGCCAATGTAGCAGCCATTTTTATCCCTGCATATTGCCGCGCTTGCCCCCGTCCTTCCTGAGCGGGAAACGGCTCCATCGATGTTGATCTTTACCACATCTTCGCCGGGTGGTATCCATCTCCGGGCTCTTGGTTTTGCTACGCCTGCATGTGTTGTTGGTTCTTGCTTTGTGGCAATCTGTAGATCCTCGAGATACCTGTTAATAAAACACATAGTAGATAATGGACTCTGAAATTCATCATCATGGACCGCCCTTCTCCGTGCCCACCATATTGCCCACATGGTGATTAGAACCCTAGCAAGATCCTGTTGGTTCATTGATTCAAAAAGCCAGAAGAGCCATAGTCCTGCATCTTCACTTCCGTTCGATATTATGTGCTCAACAATTTCCTCATCACAGAGCGCCCATACACAACGTGCCATTCTACACTCAAAAAGAGAGTGGCGCCAAGAGTCATACTCCTCCTGACAAAGGCCACACTCAGGGGAAGTAGCCATTTTGCGCTCATGACGGAGTGAACCCGTCGGTAGTGATATCTGAGCTAATCTCCAAACAAACACCTTTACCTTTGAAGGTATTTTCACTTTCCAAAGTTGCTACCAGGACTTGCTTTCAGATTCGGTATTTGAGTGACTCGGCCTGTGCTCTAGCCAATCCTCTCGCTGGTGTTTGATTCCACTTATCATTCTATAAGCTAATTTAACCGTAAAAATTCCTCTTCTATCATAATGCCAGGCCCAGAAGTCGGGCTGCACCCGGAAACTCAGTGGTATGTTCTGAATAACTGTCATGTCCGGAGCAATAAAATGCTCAGTTAGCTTCCATGTGTTCCATGACCTGGACGTCTCATCAATGAGCTCTGACACAAGCTGCGGCGGATCGGCAGATATATGGCATATTGGTTTCAGCTTGTAGTCCCGCGGAAGCCAGTTGTCTTCCTAGATGCGTGTATTCGAACCAGAGCCAATTCTCTTGATCAGTCCCAGAACCAAGATTTCTTTTCCTTCCAACAGCGAGCGCCACACCTGAGAAGGATGTGCGCCAATGGAAGCCTCCAGAATGCTACTTTGTGGGTAATATCTAGCTCGCAAGACTCTTGCACTTAGTGACTCCGGGTCTTGAAGCAAGCGCAAAACTTGATGTGCTAGCAAAGCCAGGTTAAATAACTCGATATCCCGAAAAACAATCCCCCCATATTCTTTGGTTTACACATGGTTTTCCATGAGACCCAGGCCGGTTTTCTCTGACCTTGCTTGCTTCCCCACCAGAACTTCCTCAGCAGGCTGTTTATGTGTTTAGTTAGTCCACGGCAAAGCTTAAAACATGACATGGAATATGTCGGAATAGATTGTGCAACTGACTTAATCAAAACCTCTTTCCCCCCTGCTGACAAGCATTTTTCCATCCACCCTTGAATGTGTTTCCATATTCTGTCCTTCAGGTATCTGAAGCTTCCTTCCTTCTTCTTACCTACATCTGTAGGCAGTCCCAAGTATTTTTCTAACAATGATTCAGTGTGTACATCCAAAGCAGTTTTGATTTCATCACACATTGAATCCGGTACACCCTTGCTGAAATAAATCGAGGATTTTTCTGTATTGACACGCTGGCCCGACGCATCATAATACCTTCTCAGGATGTCCCGCACGCGAGTAGCACTCTCACTGTTAGCTTCAAAAAACAGAAGGCTCTCGTCTGCAAAGAGTAAATGATTAACTATCGGAGCTGATTATGCCACCGACAAACCTTGAATACCACCATCTTGATCCTTTAAAAGACATGAGAGACCTTCAGCTGCAAGTAAGAATAAATACGGGGAGATGGGGTCCCCCTGTCTCATTCCCCTCGTTGGCCTGAAATCTTGTAGACTGCCCCCATTAAATAAAACTGAGAAAGTGACTGATGAAACACATCGCATTACCGTCTCCATGAAGCGCAGGCTAATGCCCAAGTTTAGCATCACCGCCTTTAAGTAAGGCCACTCCAAACGGTCATAGGCCTTCATCATGTCTAGTTTTAGGGCAACAAAACAGTTCTTTTTAACTCTCCTCGACTTCATGTAGTGCAAGCATTCATACGCTGTTATAAAATTGTCAGTGATAAGGCGACCAGGCACAAAGGCCGACCGCTCCTCGGAAATTACCTCTGGGAGAATGATATTCAACCTATTGGCTAAGACCTTTGACGCTATCTTATAGACCACGTTGCAAAGACTTATAGGCCGAAATTGTCCGAGGATTTTTGGACTAGCTATCTTGGGAATCAAAATGATGAGCGTGCGATTGATATCCTCTGGTGAGTCATCTCCATTGAGCAATCTTATAATCATACACGTAACCTCTTCACCACAAAGATCCCAATGTCGTTGAAAAAAATGTGCGGGAAACCCATCAGGCCCCGGTGCTTTTGTTGGGAACATTTGAAAAAGAGCTTCCTTAATCTCCTCATTAGTATATGGTGCATTCAACTTGCCATTCATATTTCCATCTACCCTGACCGGGATATGAGACAACACCTCCTCCATCCCTATGCATCCCTCTGATCGGTACAGGTTTTCATAAAACTGGCTTGTCATCTCTGCCATCTCTTCGGCATCCGATGTGAGTGTCCCATCCACCTTCTCCAATTGGGAAATATTGTTTCGAGCTCTCCTAGAACTGGCCTTCTTCTGGAAATATTGGGTATTGTTATCTCCTGCACGAAGCCAGTCCATACGAGACCTCTGTCTCATCATTATTTCCTCCTTGTATGAGATCTCCATGATCCGGTCTTGGATCTTCTTCTCTTCTTCTCCCGGTCCGATACGCAAAGGAGTAGCTCGCAGATCTGCCAGCTGTTGGCGCAGCCGCCGTAGCTCTTGTCTTACTGACCCGAAACTCTCTCGGCTCCAATGCCTTAGTGAAGAGCCAACCGAGGTTAATTTTTCTGCCAGTTCTGCCAGATTGGTCGCAGGCAGATTCTGCTCCCACGCATGTTTCAAAGTTGCAGCAAATTTGTCGTCCGTTTCCAGCATCACTCATATTTTTTCAATGCAACCCTCAAATTACTAGCCTCGAGTTCGTTCATCAACAGTATGGGACTATGGTCAGATTTTGCCGCCGTGAGATGTTCGACTGAGGCGAACAGAAACAAGGATGACCAAGTAGCGGTAGCCAGCACTCGATCAAGCCGAACCCTGCAGAACTCTCCACCAGCGACTCTTTTCTTGAAAGTTCAATCCAGGCCTTTGTACCCTAGATCAGCTAGTTCACATACATCTACCGCTTCTCTGAAGCCTGCGATCTGTGCACTATCATTTGGATCCATTTGATCCTCTGGCCGCAATATCTCATTAAAGTCATCGATGCAAAGCCACGGCAGTGTGCTTTCGCCCCGTAAGAATTTCATCGTATCCCATGTCCTGAATCTCAGGCTCCTATTAGCTGCTCCATAAAAACATGACAGACGCCAAGGGTTTTTGCCCGGTTCCTTCACAACCGAGTCAATATGATGTTGGGAAAAAGTTTTTATTTCCAGATCAACATCACTCTTCCAAAACAAGCACAAACCCCCACTGCTTCCCGCACTATCTACTCCAAAACGACCCGAGAAACCTAAGCTACCCGCCAATCCTTCCACCCTGTACTTTGCAAGATGTGTCTCCACAATGCAAAGCACCATCGACGCACATGCCTCCACTAAATCACGGAGCTCTCTGATTGTCGCGGGGTCGCCAATCCCGCGGCAGTTCCAGCATAGCGTCCTCATTGGGACCGGCGGTCCTCCCCACTGGAGGCCGCCTGATCTTCTGTTTCCATGTCATCACCCCATACAACTCCATCATGCCTTCTCCTCTTGACTATCGGGGCTTTCCCAGGGGTATTGGAAGCCTCCTGAGTTAATTCTTCGCCATTGTTTTCCAATAGAAGAACGGTACCAGCGACTTTGCCCACTAAGTTTGGGAGCGCTTGGCCCCTTATATTCACCGTCCCATCTGATAAGACAAGTCTTTTGCGTGCATTGGGATTCTCAGTGGCAGGATCTTGCTGAGTATGGTCCATGCTGGTAGTATGCAAATCCCCCTCCCTTCTAAAACCATCACGTCCTCCCCTCCCTTGCCTTCCATCTCTTCCTCCTCTTCCTCCTGACCTACCTCCACCTCGTCCCTCCATGTTTCCTCCTCCTCCTGACACAAAGGTAGATTGTTCTGAACCCCAAAGAAGCCATTCGCCCCACTCACATGTGCGATGATCACGTACGCCATCTCCACACTCCTCCACTGTATGGCCCATCAAGCCGCAAAAAAAAGCAAAAGTCCGGCAGCCTGTCATAAAAGACAGGGTACCTTCTTAACTCCCTGAGGGTAATTGGTACAAACCTCACCAGAGGCGTGCTTACATCCACAAAAACTCTAACTCTCAGGGCACTTGCTGGATTGATCTTTCCATCATTGACAATCACAGTGAAAGGCGGTTCACCAACCTTGGCCGCAATCTTCTCCGCTAGTTCCTTCTTAGCTGTCAAACCATCCGGCAGCCCCTTGATCCTAGCCCACAGAGGGACCTTGTTCAACTTGTACTCTGAAACATCGATGAAACCATCATACTCTTGGATGATAACAGGAGCATAACGAAAAATCCACGGTCCCCCATCCATGATCCGTTTCCAGTCTCTGAGGTAGTGACACTGGAACAAGAATAAATTTGGGCCCTTCACGTTGAAAGTTACTCCTTGTGCAGCCGCCCACATGTTCCTCATCTGCTTCAGCAAAGCTGCATGGCTGAAGGGCTTCGTGGTATACACGCGGAACAGCCCTAGCCAGCGCACGCCACTTATCAAATCATCAACCTCACTGGATAAATCTAGATCATCTTCCTCCTCTCCATGCAATTTCATCCCTTCAAATCTGTCTTCCACATCCGGCACCGGTCCGTAATAATCTCACTCTTCCTCTTCATCCACTTCCACCTCTGCTTCCCTGCTTCCACTACCTGATCCTCCCTCCTTGATCCTAGGTTCTTCTTCCTCCAAAATTCCCTCACCCACCTGCTGTTTCGCCGCCAGATTAGGGTCTACCCTCATCTCTTCCTTCTCGCTCCCTTCTCCGCCCAACGCCTTCGTTTGTGGTAAGTTCGCCATGCAAGCGGTTCCCAGAGGCACCGCCGCCGTAGTGACTCCCCGCCGCCGAAGAAACCACGCCGGCGTGGAGGATTTACATGGACTCCGATGTCGCCGCCTGAGGATAGGTGGAACCCTAGATCGCCTCTAGAGGATCAAGGATTTTGATCTTTGCGATCGCGATCGAGGTGTTATTTTGGAATATATTTGATTCTTGGGAGTTGGAATCACCGCAAACGGAGGCCCGTGGTGGGCACAACCCACCACGGCGCGCCAGAGGAGCCAAGCGTGCCATGGTGGGTTGTGCTCACCTCGTACGTCGGTTGGACCTCTAATTTGGGCGCAAGGAAGCTTATATCCGAAAAAAATTGCGTTAAAATCTTAGCGCAATCAGAATTACGGATCTCCGGGAATATAAGAAACGATTTTCGGCCAGATCTGGGGAGCGCGAAACAGAAGAGAACAAAGAGGGAGATCCAATCTCGGAGGGGCTCCCGCCCCTCTGCCGCCATGGAGACCAAGGACCAGAGGGGGAACTCTCATCCCATCTAGGGGGAGGCCAAGGAAGAAGAAGAAGGAGGAGGGGGGCTCTCTCCCCCTCGCTTCCGGTGGCGCCGGAGTGCCGCCGGGGCAACGATCGGGATGACGATCTACATCAACAATCTTGCTACCATCAACACCAACTTTCTCCCCCTCTATGAAGCGGTGTAACACCTCTTCTCCTCGCTGTAATCTCTGCTCAAACATGGTGCTCAACTCCATATATTATTTCCCAATGATCAATGGTTATCCTATGATGTTTGAGTAGATCCGTTTTGTCTTGTGGGTTAATCGTGATCTTGGTTCGTATGATTGTATATTTTATTTATGGTGCTTTCCTACGGTTCCCTCCATTCTCGCACAAACGTGAGGGGACCTCGCTGTAGGGTGTTGCAATACGTTCATGGTTTTCTTATTGTCAGTGTTGCGGGGGTGACAACAGCCTAAACACGGATAGGTGGGTTATGGCGTATGGGAGTAAAGAGGACTTGATACTTAATGCTATGGTTGGGTTTCACGACCTTAATGATCTTTAGTAGTTGCGGATGCTTGCTAGAGTTCCAATCATAAGTGCATATGATCCAAGTAGAGAAAGTATGTTAGCTCATGCCTCTCCCTCATATAAAGTTGCAAGAATGATTACCCGTACTTATTATCCATTGCCTAGGGACAAATAACTTTCTTGTTGACCCAAACCCTTTTACTAAACACCTAACTTTTATTATCTTGCAAAGTACTTCTCGTTTTATTCTTGCAAAGTAGTTCTAGCATCACACCTACAAAATAGTTTCATACCTGTTTCCGATAAAGCAAACATCAAGTGTGCATAGAGCTGTATCGGTGGTCGATAGAACTTGAGGGAATATTTGTTCTGCCTTTAGCTCCTTGTTGGGTTCGACACACGTATTTATCGAAGAAGGCTACAAACGATCCCCTATACTTGTGGGTTATCAAGACCTTTTTCTAGCGCCGTTGCCAGGGAGCAATAGCATGGGGTGAATATTCTCGTGTGTGCTTGTTTGCTTTATCACTAAGTACTTTTTATTTTCTGTTCTAAGTTGTTCTCTATCTTTAGTTATGTATATGGAACACGAAACACCAAAAAAATTAGTGGTACTTGCTACTCGTGGAGATGGGGAACCTCCTAAAACCCTCGATGCTCGTTATGTGAAAAATATTATGCACTACTTTGATAATCCTGAGAAAACCCCATTCAACTTGATAATGGGAGTAACGTTGGATCAACGTGAATACTTTAGGGACTATCGCTTGACTCAAAAGGGAAAAATTTTATGGGATCAATTTGAAATGTTGCAATGGTATGCTTGTAATCTATGCTTGAGATATGATTATACTTGTTGCTCTAAGATTGAGGTTCCACACCTTCCCTATTCATGCGAATTTAATGATAATGAAACCTTGGCTTCTTATGCTAGAGGTATATATGATTACTATGATGTGGAACAAATAGAAGAATTTGTTGCTTTTAAGGGTGCTTATGAAATTGAATCTTTGTTTGAAAAGTTTGAAGATTTTGATGGTTCAGTTTATAGACCCAAAAATCTTGCTATCCTTAAATATTGCTATGATAATTATGATATTGATGTATTTATTGAGAATAACTCCGCTGTCCAAGAAGAGACTAATATTTTGCAGGAGTATGGAAGAAGGAATTGATGAAACTGTGAGCTCATTGGATGTAAAAGATGATGAGGAGAGTGAAGAACAAAAGGAGGAAGAATGGATTAGCTACTCGTGCCCACCTTCTAATGAGACTAACTCTTCAACTCATACATTCTTATACAATGCGACGTCCAATTGTCATGGGTAGAATTTTGTATTGTTGTGCATGTGAGGAATAAATCAAATTGGGCTGCACTTAATGCATGAGAAACATATACAAGTGCTATATATCCTAGTTCTTAATCATGCTTGGTTTGGATAAATGGGTTTCCGATGTGGCTTGAATTAATCTGATGAATCTGCAATGTGCTTATTTTTCATCAGCATATTTTACTGATAGCATGCGAACCCTTACTTTACCTGATGACTAACTACCTTATATGTGTTACAGGGAAACAATGGGAAGCACTAAGGTTTACAATCAAGGTTAGCACGTGCATGGTCCATTGTCTAGTAGCACATTATTGTGCAATTGTAGGAACCATTCTAATATTTAGGTTTTTAACAATTTGTTCTTGCACATGTAGGTCCTGCTGTCAGAGGTTTTGACCCACTATTCGAACCTTTTTGCATATGGGGAAATGAGTTGTCCATGAATATCAATCAAATCAAGAAACTTAGAAAGATTGTTAGGATAAAGAAATTAGCAACAAGAAACAACAAGATCTTTGTGTGCACAATGAAGAAGACATCAGTTCACTACAAGATGGTACTAACTATTATACCTTGCCTTTTTTATTCCTTTGCCCCATTTCCAATATAGAGAAGATATTTATGCACATCCTTGTTTTCAGGCCTTTCCAAAGCAGTTCACTGATGATTACCTCTCAAACCACCTCTATGGTCAGGAGGCGAGGAAGGTTTTCATACAACACCCACGGTTCAATATTGAAGTGTTCCTGAAGAGGACGAAGGACGGACGGTCAATCATCCACATGCACTTGCCTAAAGTTGCAAAGACCTTCAAGATGAATGAAGGATCAATATTCACCTTCTGCTTTAGCAATTTTCCAGATGAGATGCATCTGTCTATATACCGTCTATGATGCTAATTTCGAAAGGTTCTACATGTTGCATGTGAAACTTGGTGCTGGTGCAGTTGTGTAATGGGGTAGCTGAGTGCTGAAGCTATATCATGTTGTAATCTGATGTATTTCAATTATGAAATTCTGCTTCCTTAATATGGAAATGAAATATATTATGTGCTTAATCTGAATGTCAATTAGATTAATAAATGGATTATTAATAATAGGGCAATTAGTCTGCTAATTGGGTTTTCCTATTGCAAACGGTTATTGAAAAAATACCGTGGGCGATGACCTTAGGCAACGCACACAGTTTCTAGGAATAAACCGTGTTGGATCAATGAACAATCACACATGCCTTTCTCTTGAAAACTGTTTGCGTTAGGCCACCTTCGCAAACGTTTACCACATAAAAACTGTGTGTGATGAATAGCCTTTGCCACACAATTTCTTCTATGCATCGTGTGTGATGCTTTCAATAATGCAAACAATAAAATTGTTTATATCGTGTGCAATGGCAGCGCTATCACAAACGATTTAACGGGAAAAATTGTGTGTGATGTACCTGTGAACAGAAACATTTTCCTTGGAGCGACTGTGTGGGATGTACATACGAACGGAAAAATTTAGCGGGGACTGACTGTGTGGGATGTATTTGCGACCGGAAACAATTTCGCCTGTATAATTGTATTTTTTTAGCTCTACTGTACGTATTTTCGTATTTGAGCGCTCGCCGGTCGCACACGACCTCATTTTGCCGAGCGTGTGTCCAGGAGGGCATATCCCCGACGGTTTCTGGGTCGTGTGGGAAGGACCCCCCTATCGCCGTCACTCACTAGGCGACGGTTCCAAATGTCGTCGCGGAAAGGGGTTAAAAACCGGTTGTATAGCACTGACGCGTACTAGTGATACCTTATTATTGCTCGCTAGCTGATTATGTCATTGATATGAGTTAATATAATATTTAAGAGTTACTGTAGGCATTGTTAGTTATAATGTGGCTGAAAACCTGGGTGTTGTTTAAGCTTATTTATGCAAATAACAGCAAAAGAGTTCGTAGAAGTTTTCTTTTTCACTTTTAGTTTATCAACTGAATTGCTTGAGGACAAGCAAAGGTTTATGCTTGGGGGAGTTTATACGTCTCCAACGTATCTACTTTTCCTAACGCTTTTCCTCTTGTTTTGGACTCTAATTTGCATGATTTGAATGAAACTAACCCCGGACTGACGTTGTTTTCAGCAGAACTACCATGGTGTTGTTTTTGTGCAGAAATAGAAGTTCTCAGAATGGAACGAAACTTTGTGAGGAATTTTTATACAATAAATAAGAATTTCTGGAGCTAAGATCCACCGAAAAGGGGCACCTGGGTGGGCACAACCCACCAGGGCACGCCCCCTCTCCTAGCGCCCAAGTGGGTTGTCCCCCCCTGGTGGCCCCGCAGACCCTGAAACCCACGCTATGAAATCCTATTTTTCCAGAAAAAATCAGGGAGAAATAATTATCACGATCCACGAGACGGAGCCGCCGTCACCTCCTGTTCTTCATCGGAGGCCAGATCTAGAGTCCGTTTGGGGTTCCGGAGAGGGGGGGTCTTCGTTCTTCGTCATCACCAACCCTTCTCTATCACCAATTCCATGATGCTCCCCACCTAGAGTGAGTAATTCCTTCGTAGGCTCGCTAGTCGGTGAGGAGTTGGACGAGATTCATCATGTAATCGAGTTAGTTTTGTTAGGGATTGATGCTGCTATGACTTTGCCTTGCTTAATGCTTGTCACTTTGGGCCCGGGTGCCATGATTTCAGATCTGAACCGTTTATGTTATCACCATTATATCTATGTTCTAGATCCGATCTTGCAAGTTATAGTCACCTACTACGTGTTATGATCCGGCAACCCTGGAGTGACAATAGTCAGGACCACTCCTGGTGATGACCGTAGTTTGAGGAGTTCATATATTCACCGTGTGTTAATGCTTTGTTCCGGTTCTCTAATAAAAGGAGGCCCTAATATCCCTTAGTTTCCAATAGGACCCCACTGCCACGGGAGGGTAGGACAAAATATGTCATGCAAGTTCTTTCCATAAGCACGTATGACTATTTACGGAATACATGCCTACATTATATTGATGAACTGGAGCTAGTGCCGTATCGCCCTAGGTTATAACTGTCCCATGATGAATATCATCCAATAAGTCACCAATCCAATGCCTACGAATTTACCTTATATTGATCTTGCTAAGTTATTACTGCTATCATTACTGTTACACTTGCTACAAAATTACTGCTATCACTATTACTATTACTGTTGCTACTGCTACTATTATCAAAATTATCATATTACTTTGCTACTGATCACGTTGCTGCAGATAATTAATCTCCAGGTGTGGTTGAATTGACAACTCAGCCGCTAATACCTTCAAATATTCTTTGGCTCCCCTTGTGTCGAATTTATAAATTTGGGTTGAATACCCTACCCTCAAAAATTGTTGCGATCCCCTGTACTTGTGGGTTATCAGGTGACGGTGATGGTGATGTGATCCGGGCAGGGCTTCGCCTAAGCACTACGACGCTATGACCGGAGGAGTAAACAGTGGAGGGGGCACCGCACATGGCTAAGAGAACAATTGATGTGCCTTTGGGGTGCCCCCACCCCCGTATATAAAGGAGAGGGGGAGGAGGTGGTCAGCCAGGAGGAGGCACGCCAAGGGGGGAGTCCTACTAGGACTCCAATCCTAGTAGGATTCGGCCCCCTTCCTTCCAACGGAGAGGGGGAAAGGGGAAAGAGGGCAGAGGGAGAAGGAAAGGGGGGCTGCACCCCCACCCCTTGTCCAATTCGGATTGGGCAAGGGGAAGGCGCGCGCCACCTCTTGTGGCCTTCCTCCCTCTCTCCACTATGGCCCATGAGGCCCATTAACTTTCCCGGGGGGTTCCAGTAACCTCCCGGTACTCCAAAAAATCCCCGAACCTCTTCAGAACCATTCCGGTGTCCGTATATAACCTTCCAATATATCAATCTTTACCTCTCGACCATTTCGAGACTCCTCGTCATGTCCGTGATCTCATCCGAGACTCTGAACAAACTTCGGTCACCAAAACACACAACTCATAATACAAATCATCATCGAACGTTAAGCGTGCGGACCCTACGGGTTTGAGAACTATGTAGACATGACCGAGACACATATCCAATCAATAACCAATAGCGGAACCTGGATGCTCATATTGGTTCCTACATATTCTACGAAGATCTTTATCGGTCAAACCGCATAACAACATACGTTATTCCCTTCGTCATCAGTATGTTACTCGCCCGAGATTCGATCGTCGGTATCATCATACCTAGTTCAATCTCGTTACCGGCAAGTCTGTTTACTTGTTCCGTAGTACATCATCTCGCAACTAACTCATTAGTCACATTGCTTGCAAGGCTTATAGTGATGTGCATTACCGAGAGGGCCCAGATATACCGCTCCGATACCGACTGGATCTTTTCTAACATGAATTATAATGTTTAGTCGCTGCTTGGACTTTGGAGGTGCTCTACATTTATGTTTGGTGGTCTCAGAAAGGGCTAGCGAGATACCACTATTGTCATATTATATCATGGTTGTTTTGACAACGTGTTGCCATTTGAGATATCTTATTATTGCTCGCTAGCTGATTATGTCATTGATATGAGTTAATATAATCTTTAAGAGTTATTGTCGGCATGGTTAGTTATAATGTTGGCTGAAAACAAGTGCAAAAGAGTTCGTAAAAGTTTTTCTTTTTCACTTTTAGTTTATCTACTGAATTGCTTGAGGACAAGCAAAGGTTTAAGCTTGGGGGAGTTGATACGTCTCCAACGTATCTACTTTTCCTAATGCTTTTCCTCTTGTTTTGGACTCTAATTTGCATGATTTGAATGAAACTAACCCTAGACTGACGCTGTTTTCAGGAGAACTACCATGGTGTTGTTTTTGTGCAGAAATAAAAGTTCTCGGAATGGAATGAAACTTTGCAAGGAATTTTTATACAATAAACAAGAATTTCTGGAGCCAAGACCTACTGGAGAGGGGCACCTGGGTGGGCACAACCCACTATGGCGTGCCCCCCTCTCCTGGCGCACCCAGGTGGGTTGTCCCCACCTGGTGGCCCCGCAGACCCTGAAACCGACGCTATGAAATCCTATTTTTCCAGAAAAAAATCAGGGAGAAAGAATTATCGTGATCCACGAGATGGAGCCGCCGTCACCTCCTGTTCTTCATAGGGAGGCCAAATCTAGAGTCCGTTTGGGGCTCCGGAGAGGGGGATATTCGTTCTTCATCACCACCAACCCTTCTCCAGCGCTAATTCCAGGACGCTCCCCACCGGGAGTGAGTAATTCCTTCATAGGCTCGCTGGTCGGTGAGGAGTTGGATGAGATTCATCATGTAATCGAGTTAGTTTTGTTAGGGCTTGATCCCTAGTATCCACTATGTTCTAAGATTGATGTTGCTATGACTTTGCCATGCTTAATGCTTGTCACTTTGGGCCCGGGTGCCATGATTTCAGATCTGAACTGTTTATGTTATCACCATTATATCCATGTTCTAGATCCGATCTTGCAAGTTATAGTCACCTACTACGTGTTATGATCCGGCAACCCCGGAGTGACAATAGTCGGGACCACTCCCGGTGATGACCGTAGTTTGAGGAGTCCATGTATTCACCGTGTGTTAATGCTTTGTTTCGGTTCTCTATTAAAAGGAGGCCTTAATATCCCTTAGTTTCCAATAGGACCCCGCTGCCACCGGAGGGTAGGACAAAAGATGTCATGCAAGTTCTTTCGATAAGCACGTATGACTATTTACGGAATACATGCCTACATTATATTGATGAACTGGAGGTAGTGCCGTATCGCCCTAGGTTATAACTGTCCCATGATGAATATCGTCCAACAAGTCACCGATCCAATGCCTACAAATTTATCCTATATGGTTCTTGTCGTGGAATTGTCATGGCAGATGTCCTCTTGCAAGGACTTGATCGTGGAGCCATCACAACTAGGAAGCTTAAAGGGGTTAATCGGGACAAAGGACACGTGAGGTTTATACTAGTTCAGCCCCTTATGGTGAAGGAAGGCCTACGTCTAGTTGGGTTGGAATTGCTTGATGGTTTCGATGACCAGGGAGCGAGATACGCTATGCCTGGTTCTCGATCTCTTGTTTCTTGCCCTAAGCCGCCGGCGGGTCGTCCCCTTATATACATGGGTTGACGCCCTGCGGCCTGCAGAGTCCTTGCCGGCTCATAAATAGTGTCTGACTCGGTGACTAGTTAATTCTACCTTATGATACAAGTCATGCCATCATGGCGGTTTACCACTATGGGCCTTAAGTCGCCTGTGGGCTTTAAACCCTTTATTGAACCGCCATCTTCATGCTTGATCTTGGGCTTCTTCTGATGAGTCCTTCTTTGCGTAACCCGGCCCCTCCTGGGCGGCTTACACAAATAGTTATATCCCCAACATTAGGCCCCAGATTGATTTGAACCGGTTCATGTCAATCTTAAAATACCTTAAGAAACAAGCCTTCAGTCTTCTTGTCTGTGCAAAGGTTTTAACCCGCCATGACGTCATCTTCTGGATCCGTGTTAACCCGTCGTGACATCATCTTCAATTAAATTCATATTTTACTCCATCATATCTTCCAACGGATCTTTGCCTTTACTGACCATTCCGAAAAACGAGGCGTCGGGGTCGCTGGATAATGATGTTCGGTCCCCTCGTTTCTCGTGCCATCTCAGTCGGCCCTTCCTTATAAATAGGTGCGACCTAGGTCTTTCCCATTCTCCTTCTTCGGTCCTCTTCCTCCTTGCACTGTTTCTCTGCCGCTTGAGCTCTGCCGCCGCCGCAGATTTCCTCGTCTTCTCCAACTCAGGCCGCTGCATCAACCTGACTTGACCAGAGAAACGTAACGGAACCCTGCAACAGCTCTGCATCCGTAAGTCCTTTTCCTTCCCTGCTTTTAGATCTGCATTGCGGCCTCCCGAGTTCATCGGTGTTCATCGCCGCCCGTTGCAAACCCTTGATAGTTTTCCTCTCCAGTGCTCCTTTTTGATCTTTAGACAGTTAGAACTACTGCGGTGGCTGTTCCGCACCCATCTCGAATAGAAACAGATCTCATTTCCCTTGTTTAAAGGCCTCTTCCGAGTGTATGAACTTCTCTGCACTGGTTTTAGGTCTAGAAATTTTTCTTTTCAGAATGATCGTTTGATCCAAAATAATAGCTGCAACTTGTGAAACCTGTTTGTTCCACACTTAGCCAAAAAAAGGCATCTGTCGACTCTGTTTCAGCCATAGTAGTTCATGTGACCGGTTTAAGATAATACTGACTGTCAGCACTGCCTGCTTTTGGCAACTTAAGATAATTTTCATCATCTTTAATGCTTGTAGCTGTTTAAACATTATCACACAACCACCTGTATGTCATTAGGCCCCTACTTAAGCCGCCATCTCAGACAACCCAATAATGCTTATTCTCCGGGTTATAATAAATCGGAAAATTTCCTTTATCTTGTTGTAGGCTTCAATTTACTCAATGGCACCCAAAGCTGTTAAACCTCTGATTACCTGCAACTGGGTCCCATCCATTGTTACGGAGAGCAAACTGTCAGAGTTTGTGAAGTCCAGCCATCTACCCAAGAAGGACGTCATGTCTTATCGTGCTCCTGACCCGTCTGAAGAGAAACCTCAACCCAAGGAAGGGGAGGTGATCATTTTTACCGATCACATGAGCCGGGGATTTGCTCCTCCCGGTTCAAAATTCTTTAGAGACATTTTGCACTTCTTTGACTTAAGACCTCAAGACATCGGGCCCAACTCCATGTCAAATATCTGCAACTTTCAAGTTTTCTGTGAGGTTTACCTTGGAGAAGAACCCAGCCTACTTCTGTTCAGGGAATTGTTCTATTTGAACCGGCAGAATGAACGGGCCAACGGGCCCAGTCTGGAGCTTGGTGGCATATCAATTCAAAGGCGGAGAGACTGCCTGTTCCCTTATGCTGAATTGCCGAGTCATCCAAAGGACTAGAACCAGACATGGTTCTACTGCCAAGATACTTCTCCGGCTGGCGAAAATCCACTGCCCGGCTTCCGCGCATTGCGCCTTGAACCTACTCACCCGCTGCCGGATAAGTTGATAGCTATTGAACGCCTGCCACTCACCCCCAAAATCAAGAGGATTAAAGCTCTTTTAGGGAACGGCTTAGACGGCATTGACTTGGTCCGAGTCTGGATTGCTTGGAGAATAATTCCGTTAAGCCGCCGCCCCGGTTTAATGTGTAATTATTCAGGTGAGAAGAATGACCCTCAACGTCATAACCCTGATGACTTACCAGATGACATAGTGGAAGCTACAACTCAGTCCTTGTTGAAAGAGGGCACAGTGAATAGTAACGCCTTCGGCTTACTACCTTTTTGCCAGAAGAACCCGGCCCCTGCAGTAAGTTTCCAGCCATCGGGTTATGTTTTATCATGTTAGGCTGTATTCTTACGCATAACCAGTTATAACCTTTTACAGGCAAATGATAGCTTCTGGAACACGCAATATGATCATGAGGCGGCCAAGAAAGCCAGAGCGGCCAAGAGAGCCAAAAAGAAAACCACCAAGCCCACCACCTCAAGGAAAAGGAAGCCAAGCGCCTCTGAGCTGTTTCAGCTTGATGATACTGATGATAATGAGGAAGAGGTAACCTTTGAATTTCCCTTTCTCCTTTATTTCTACCTTACTGATGCTAACCTTCTTTCAGGAAGACACGGGCAACAGCCAACCCGTCGAGGAAGAGGTAATTGTAATCTCCTCCAACTCCGAGCTTCGGCCGCGTCAGAAAACTCGAAGAGTAACTCGGAAAGTAAGATTTTCAGATCCTTTGGCTTACCAAGATTCTGACTTTCTTTTGAAGCGACAGATTTATGAGAGCCGGAGGCAGACCCGGACCAGCAAAGATGCGGAACTCTCCTCCGGCTTACCTGATGTGACCAGGAAATGCCAGACTGAGGTTATCTCCGATTTACACCTTCTTTTTCCTTTGGCGGGTTTCATTTGTTAGCCTCTCAATTATTCTGACTCCAACTATCAGGATATTTCACCTTCCTCCGGTGAGTCTATGCAGTCCAACATGCCAGCCTTCAAAACTGCTCCCGGGTAATATAAACTTGTTATACCTTATGCTTTATCTTACTCATATTTGATGTATTTAACCTATCTACCTTTTCCACAGTGTGCAAGTAAAGCCCAGCAAAAGGGAAAAAAAGAATAAGCCGCCCCAAGAGCCGGTTGTGACTGAACCAGAGCTGGGCACAGCTGCTCCTAATGCCTCTGCTCACAGCCGCCGCCTCAACCGTCTCATGATGTTCCTATATCTTCCTCTGACCCGCCTACTAAACAAACCTTCAACGATTCTGGTAACCCGGAGGCTCCTAGCCCCGCCAAGGCAAATGATCAGGAAGTTGAAATTCTCAAGACTCAGTTTGTTGAGCCGGCACAGCCGTCTGTACTTGCCAAGTGTTCTAAAGAGGAATTGGTGGAACGCCGGAAGGCCAAGCTGGACGTTGCTGACTATACTCATTTGAGTATTGGAGAGATTGTCTCCGGCTATATCAATCAAGTACAAAGCAGCCGTGACCTGGAAATTGACATGGTGAAGCAGATACAGCAAAAATCTGAGGTATGACTTATGCTAGCTTACTTTCAACCACACTTACTGTACCAGCCCCCAAGTCTATTGCTTATGAATGAATATGCTGTAGACTTAGAAAAATTGTTAGAGCTACTTGCCCGGCTTAAAGAAAAAATAATTCAACCGGATGTAACACAATACCTTTAACTTGCGATATATATTAGCCCCCAAGTGCCAAAAATCTTTGCTTGCAAGGTATTTGGGACTTAATATTCAGGACCGGCTTAATAATTTAGAAAGCTTCGGTATACATTAGCCCCCAAGTGTCAAGTATCTTTGCTTGCAAAGTGCTTGGGACTTAATAGTACTTACCGTAACTTTTACTACTATCCGGTGCAATGCAGGCCACCATAAGTAAATTTGAATCGGAGATTTCTGATTTGAAGAATCGCCTGGCAACCCAGGAAAGTGAAATTGAAAAGGCCAACTCCAAATTTGAATTCAGTGTTTCTGAACAAGAGAAGTTGAAGCAAAATTTTGAATCGGAGAAGAAAATTTGGGCTGATGAAAAGGCTGCACTGGTGACCCGGGCCGAGACAGCAGAGGCATCGCTTGCGGAAGCAACAGCCGATCTGTCCGACTTAAAGCGCCAGATATCTCGAATGGTTTCAGCAATCTTCGGTGAGTGACTTACTCAAACCTTCAACGCTGCAAAACTCCTTGAACGACCATTTCAGTTGTCTCCTCTGACTCACCTTATGCTTGATAACGCAGGCCCCAGGAGCACAAATCTTAAACAGAACATGGTGATCAAGCTGAAGGCAGTTTATACTCTGGTGGAACAACTCTACACCGGGTCACAACGTGCTCTGGCCGTTGTGGCTTTATCAAACGATGGTCCTTATCTCCTGCAAGATATGCTGAAGCGGCTTGCTGTGCTACCTCAGCGAATCCAAGAGTTAAGACGAGCATCTGCAAGAGCCGGAGCTATAGCCGCATTGAGCCGGGCCAAGGCATGGCTTCCAGAACTAGACCCCGCTGATATTGCTCTTGGGTATCCAAGTTTAAAGGAAGATGGCACCGTGTTTAATGATAAGGATTTCACCGCCTGTGTGAAGGATATACGTCCGGTGGCTACTCTTATTGGGAATGATACTGACCTCACCAAGTGTCAGCCGGGTTATGACAAGGAGAATCGGAGAATCCCCATGCCGCATTACGACGATGTCAGCTTGATCCCCCCAACCCGTAAGCACACCTTTGCTCCTGAAGTCGACCCAACCGGTTTAATAGATGATGAAGCTGAGTTTGAAGCCTTGAGTGGCATTGACTGGGCCTCGTCATCCTTCCAGGACAAAGCAGCCGGCGGAGAGACGGAGAAGGATAACCCGGGGGCTTCAAGTCAACCCCAAGAGTAGCTTGTCAGGCGCCACCTGCTTATGTCATCGTAGAAAACAATGCATCATTCAGACTCGGAGAGTCTTGTAACAAAGTAGAAGATACCTTGAGTTTTGCTATGCCTTTGCGCATGCTTATGGCCCTTAATACTTGCATAAGCCGCCATTATTCTCTTTGTAGTTTGTATGAATCTGTTATGTCCTTTGCAAAAAATACCTTGCATTGCCCTGTAGTGCTCACAGTTTTTTTTCCGGCTTATATAAACCAACCCCTGAGGGTAAACTAAATTCCTGAAAATTGGCACATATAAGTTCACCTGGTTCTTAACAACCTGATGTAACTAACATTAATTCTGGAAGATTGTAATGTATTCCATTGTATCTTCAAGAGGGTCACAAGATACCTAATGTTGGCACTTGTAAAATATGATGAACAAAATTCAAGGGTTTCTGATTCGAATACGATCAGTAACCCGTTCCAAAGGGGTTGAGCTAAGATTCAGATACGATCTGTTAGCCCCCAGTGGCTGTGGCGATGCCAATCAAGTGGGTATCGACAGCTATGTTCTCTTTGGTTCGAATACGACCTATGTTTGAACAGGAAGCCCCCAAGTGACCATAAGAGTTGTTTAATGACACTGATTCGAATACGATCCACGTCAGACCCAAAAGGAGTTAAGCTATGATTCAGATATGATCAAGAAGCCCCCAAGTGGGTTTGGCAGTATGCCGATCAAGCGGGTATCGACAGCTATGTTCTCTTTGGTTCGAATACGACCTATGTTTTAACAGGAAGCCCCCAAGTGATCAACGGCTAGATTCAGATATGATCATAAGCCGGACCAAAGGAAAGCCGGATTCAGATATGATCCGCTTCTCCTTGGTTATCTCCACCACCTGACAAGGAAAAAACACATAAACCTTTTTAGGAGTGGAAAAAAGGACAGAGGTCCTGCTTTATTGCTTTAGATAATATACATAGTATAAGTATATACACATTAGAGCCGACGGCTCAAGTATAATAAGGCCGAAGATGAGCAATATTCCACGGCCGACGGGTCTCCTCCTCCGACTTACGTGAGTCTTTGTGCTCTCGAACGTCGATAAGGTAGTATGATCCATTGTTCAGATTCTTGCTGACCACAAAGGGTCCTTCCCAAGGAGGGGATAGCTTGTGCATGTTAGATTGATCCTGGATGAGTCGGAGCACTAAGTCACCTTCCTGAAAGGTTCTGGACTTAACCCGGCGGCTGTGGTACCGACGCAGGTCTTGTTGGTAAATCGCCGAGCGGGCTATTGCCAAGTCTCGCTCTTCATCCAACAGGTCAAGTGCATCTTGCCGAGCTTTTTCATTGTCTTCCTCAACATAAGCTGCCACACGGGGTGAATCGTGACGTATGTCACTTGGCAGGACCGCCTCTGCTCCATACACCATAAAGAAAGGTGTGTAACCCGTAGATCTGTTAGGTGTAGTATTGATGCTCCAGAGTACAGAAGGTAACTCCTCCACCCAACAACCCGGCATCCGCTGTAAAGGGACCAAGAGCCGAGGCTTGATACCCTTCAAGATTTCCTGATTGGCTCGTTCTGCTTGACCATTTGATTGAGGGTGAGCTATAGCTGAAACATCAAGCGGATATGCTCTCGTTGACAGAACTCTTCCATAGCTCCTTTGGAAAGGTTAGCACCATTATCAGTTATGATGCTGTGTGGAAAACCAAAGCGAAAAATCGCCTTTTTCATAAACTGGACTGCTGTGGCTGCATCACACTTACTGACTGGCTCCGCCTCCACCCACTTTGTGAACTTGTCAACCGCCACCAAGAGGTGAGTCTTTTTATCCTCAGATCTCTTGAAAGGCCCAACCATATCAAGCCCCCAGACTGCAAACGGCCAGGTGATTGGAATCATCCTCAATTCTTGAGCCGGCACATGGGCTCGTCCTGAGAATTTCTGACATCCATCACATTTACTGACCAGGTCTTCCGCATCAGCATGAGCCGTCAGCCAATAAAACCCATGACGGAAGGCTTTGGCCACAAGAGATTTTGAGCCAGCATGATGACCACAATCACCTTCATGAATTTCACGAAGGATCTCCTGACCCTCTGTAGGTGACACGCAACATTGAATCACTCCTGTGACGTTGTAATGATGTAACTCGCCATTGACAATTGTCATGGACTTGGACCGCCGGACGATTTGTCTTGCCAAGGTCTCGTCCTCCGGCAACTCTCCCCGGGTCATGTAGGCCAAATAAGGCACTGTCCAATCCGGGGTAACGTGGAGAGCCGCCACCAGCTGTGCCTCCGGGTCTGGTATTGCCAGATCTTCTTCTGTAGGTAACTTAACAGAAGGATTATGCAAAACATCAAGAAAGGTGTTAGGCGGCACCGACTTACGTAGAGACCCCAGCCGGCTTAAGGCATCCGCCGCCTCATTCTTCCTTCGATCAATGTGTTCCACCACGTAACCCTGGAAATATCCAGCCACAGCATTGACTTCCCGACGGTAAGCCGCCATGAGGAGATCTTTAGAGTCCCACTTGCCTGACACCTGTTGAGTCACAAGGTCTGAGTCTCCTAAGCATCTTACCCAGCTCAAGTTCATCTCTTTGGCCATCCGGAGACCATGGAGCAGGGCCTCATACTCAGCTGCATTGTTAGTGCAAGGAAACATAAGCCGGAACACATAACAAAATTTGTCACCTCGAGGGGAAGTTAATACAACTCCAGCCCCCGAGCCTTCCAACTGTCTGGACCCATCAAAGTGAATAATCCAATAAGTGTTATCGGGCTTCTCCTTAGGTGCCTGTAGCTCTGTCTAGTCGTTGATGAAATCCACCAAAGCTTGAGACTTAATGGCAGTGCGCTGCGTGTACTTCAGACCATGAGGCCCGAGCTCGATGGCCCATTTGGCGACTCGTCCTGTAGCCTCTCTGTTCTGAATAATGTCTCCCAAGGGGGCAGAACTTACCATAGTGATAGGGTGACCTTGGAAGTATTGCTTCAGCTTCCGGCTTGCCATGAACACCCCGTAAACAAGTTTCTGCCAATGAGGATATCTTTGCTTTGACTTGATGAGTAGCTCACTGACATAATAAACCGGCCGTTGAACCAGGTGTTCCTTACCAGCCTCCTTGCGCTCTACCATAATCGCCACACTGACGGCTCGTGAATTAGCAGCCACATATAACAGCAAAGGCTCTTTGTCAATGGGAGCCGCAAGAACGGGCGGCTCAGATAACTGCCTCTTCAAATCCTCAAAAGCAGCATTAGCGGCATTACTCCAGACAAAGGTGTCTGCCTTCTTCATTAATTGGTACAGTGGTAGGGCCTTCTCACCTAGCCGGCTTATGAACCGGCTCAGAGCGGCAACACGACCCGCCAATCGCTGAACATCATTAATACATGCCAGTTTAGCCAAAGAAGTGATTGCCTTAATCTTCTCCGGATTAGCCTCGATGCCCCTGTTTGAGACCAAGAATCCCAAAAGCTTTCCTGCAGGCACACCAAATACACACTTCTCCGAGTTAAGCATCATTTTGTAAACCCGGAGATTGTCAAAGGTTTCTCTGAGATCAGATATCAAGGTTTCCGCCTCTCTGGATTTCACTACTATGTCATCCACATAAGCATGAACATTGCGCCCAATCTGATCGTGAAGACAATTTTGTACACACCGTTGATAAGTTGCCTGGGCACTCTTGAGCCCAAACGGCATAGACACATAGCAGAAGGCTCCGAACGGGGTGATGAAAGCCGTTTTCTCCTGGTCCTTAACTGCCATCTTGATCTGATGATAGCCAGAATAAGCATCCAAAAAACTCAAACGTGCACAACCTGCCGTAGCATCAATGATTTGATCAATACGAGGGAGAGCAAAAGGATCAGCCGGACAAGCCTTATTTAGGTCCGTGTAATCCACACACATCCGCCAGGTGCCGTTTTTCCTGAGTACGAGCACCGGGTTAGCCAACCATTCCGGGTGAAAAAATTCAACAATAAACCCAGCCGTCAAGAGCCGGGCGACCTCTTCTCCTATAGCTTTTCGTCACTCTTCATTGAATCGCCGCAGAAATTGCCTGACCGGCTTATACTTCGGATCAATATTAAGAGTGTGCTCAACGAGTTCTCTCGGTACACCCGGCATGTCAGAAGGTTTCCATGTAAAGATGTCCCGGTTCTCACGGATGAACTCGATGAGCGCGCTTTCCTATTTAGGATCCAAGTTGGCACTGATGCTGAATTGCTTAGATGAATCGCCCGGAGTGAAATCAACAAGTTTAGTCTCTGCAGCCGATTTAAACTTCATGGCCGGGTCATGCTCCGTAGTCGGCTTCTTGAGAGAAGTCATATCTGCCGGGTCAACGTTATCTTGATAAAATTTGAGCTCGTCTGCTGCACAGACAGACTCGGCGTAAGCCGCATCGCCCTCTTCACACTCCAGGGCCACCTTTCGGCTTCCATGCACAGTGATGGTACCCTTGTAACCCGGCATTTTTAGCTGTAGATACACATAACACGGTTGTGCCATGAATTTGGCATAGGCCGGCCGTCCGAACAAAGCGTGATATGGACTCTTGATTTTGACCACCTCAAAAGTTAACTTTTCCGCCCTAGAATCATGCTCGTCTCCGAAGGCCACATCTAGCTCAATCTTCCCCACAGGATACGCCGACTTACCGGGCACCACTCCATGGAAGACGGTGTTGGAAGTCTTTAAATTCTTGTCAGTCAAGCCCATGCGCCGAAAGGTCTCGTAATAGAGGATGTTGATGCTGCTACCTCCATCCATGAGCACTTTAGTAAACTTATAACCACCAACTTGCAGTGCCACCACTAGGGACAGTTGACCCGGATTATCAACCCGGGGAGGGTGATCCTCCCTGCTCCAGACAATAGGCTGTTCCGACCACCTCAAGTAACGAGGGACTGCCGTTTCAACAGAATTCATCGCCCTCTTATGAACTTTCTGATCATGTTTGCACAAACTTGTGGTGAACACGTGATACTGCCCACTGCTTAACTGTTTTGGATGGCTCTGATAACCCGACTGCTGCTACTGCTGACCTCCTTGACCAGACTGCTGTTGATTATAACTACCCTGGTTTCCCTGAAAACCGGATCCTGAACCACCCCCCGGGCCATGAAAGCCGCCGGCTCCCGAATCGCCGCCTGGGCCTTGATTGCCATCAAATGTGTTATAATTCTTGAAAGCTTTCATGATTGTGCAATCCTTCCATAAATGAGTCGCTGGTCGTTCTCGGGTGCCGTGTTTCGGGCAGGGTTCATTGAGTAGTTGCTCAAGAGACGGACCTGACCCACCAAACCGGGGTGGCTTTCCTTTGCGCTTCTGATTGTTACCCTGTGCATTGGCCACAAATTCCGGGTTACTGTCCACCTTACGCTTATTGCCTCCTTGACTCGCCGGGTTATGCTGCTGACCCTTTCCATTACCGTTCTTCTTTCCCTTCCCTGTCTTTTCCTCATCAGACGTGGGATCCTTGGTACTATCAGAATCGGCATACTTGACTAAAGCCGCCATCAGCGTCCCCATATCGTTGCAATCACGCTTAAGGCGCCCCAGCTTCTATCTCAAAGGCTCAAAGCGGCAATTCTTCTCCAGCATGAGAACTGCTGAGCCGGCATCCATCTTGTCAGACGAATGTATTATATCCTTGACCCGGCGCACCCAATGAGTCGTAGATTCACCTTCTTCCTGCTTACAATTTGTTAGATCCACAATTGACATAGACTGCTTGCAAGTATCATTGAAGTTCTGGATGAAACGGGCTTTTAGCTCCGCCCATGAACTAATGGAGTTGGGTGGCAAACCCTTTAACCAAGAACGGGCCATTCCGTCCAACATCATGGTGAAATATTTAGCCATCGCCTCATCACTAACCTCTAGCAGCTCCATTTGCCATCTCATAACTTTCAATCCATGCCCCAGGCTGTAAATCGGCCATATAATTCGGCACCTTCCGAGGCCCCTTGAAATCCTTGGCCAGACATACATTATGTAGAGCCGGTACCAGACAAGGAACTCCTCCGGTTCTAGTAGCAACTCCCGCTTCAACGGAAGTCGTCGGGTAAGCCGGTGAGTTCTGTTGGGCTGCTAGCTGAGCCGCCAGCTGAGCCGCCCGCTCGTCCTCCTGACGTATCCGATCCTGAACCGGGTTATACCCGCCGGGCTGGTTCCGGCGCTGAGCGTTACTTGACAAGGCCTCTGACTCCATGTGTCTACTGTAACTCGGGCTCCGATTTTGACGAGGCGGAGCTAACCAGGGCGGAGGAGTCGAGTGAATCCTATCCCGGCTGTAGGAGTAGGTTTCTTGCTGAGCCAGGGCTGTTTGGACAAGTTCTCTGATCTTCCGGGTTTCCACTGTTGTCGGATCATCCCCATCTACCGGGAGAGCCGACAAACGTGCTGATGCTGCGATTAAGTTCTCCATGGGGTTTGAGAAGTGACCCTGCAGTATTGGTACATAATTGGGCGGTGCCATATTGCCGTGAAGTGGTGCCATCCCCTGAGGCCGGACTGGACCTCCCGCTCCGGATGTAATAAGCTGATTCGCACCTGGCGGGTTACTTGGGCCAGCCCCGGGTGTAGCAAAGAGATTCCGAGGATCATAATTCTGAGGTAAACGGGACTGAGTTTTCTGATGTCTCCTCCTCATTACCTCATTAGATGCGTTCAGGCTCAACGTGAGCTGCAAGGCTTCTGCCTAAAGTTGCTGTGCTCGTACGTCCAAAGCCACCCGCTCTGCTGCTAATCTAGCGTCCTCAGCTGCTAAGGTTTCTTTGACCCGGGCGATCTCGTCGCGAACCTGGGCCACCTCAGCCTCATGCTCAGATTGGTTCGCAGGGATGACTGTAACAGTTAACAGAGCCGTGAGCTTATCCATGAGATCCATCAGTACCTAAGCCGGTGAGCGCACGGGGCCTCGTGCCCCGGCTGCTCCTAACCCGGACATTATCGCCGCTGAAGCCGTAGAATTTTGATCGGGTTGAGTACCAGCCATGAAGACTCCTGCCCGGTTTGGCGACTCTGAGAGGTCAGGAATAGTGCTGCCATCGGAACAGCCCCCAAGCACGCCATCTTGAACTTGATACAGCGAATCTATTGAGCCGACGGATGAATCACCGTCCGAGAGGACGGCCGGCTCACCATCACCTTTAGATCCTTCAGGAAGTTCACCTCCATGGATGCAACCCACAAAGGCACGCTTCACGACGGGTTGAGCTCGGGCAGGTTTCGCACGCTGAGCCGTCTCGACGAGGTCGGTGCAGTTGTCCGGCTCAGGGCCTGGCTCACCAATTCGGCCGATGAAGACGTGAATTCTGCCAAAGGGGACCTGGTAACCATACTCAACTGAACCGGCGTCAGGGCCCCAGCCTTCGTCATCAATGTAGATCTTGCCGCGACAACTCTTGGTCATTCGGCTGACTGCGTATCCCTTGAGCCCTTCGAAGCTGCCCTTCAAGAACTCGAATCCACCGTGCGCTGGCCCCATGGTGGGCGCCAACCGTCATGGAATTGTCACGGCAGATGTCCTCTTGCAAGGACTTGATTGTGGAGCCATCGCAACTAGGAAGCTTAAAGGGGTTAATCAGGACAAAGGACACGCGAGGTTTATACTAGTTTAGCCCCTTACGGTGAAGGAAGGCCTACGTCTAGTTGGGTTGGAATTGCTTGATGGTTTCGATGACCAGGGAGCGAGATACGCTATGCCCGGTTCTCGATCTCTTGTTTCTTGCCCTAAGCCGCCGGTGGGTCGTCCCCTTATATACACGGGTTGACGCCCTGCGGCCTGCAGAGTCCCTGCCAGCTCATAAACAGTGTCCGGCTCGGTGACTAGTTAATTCTACCTTATGATACAAGTCATGCCATCATGGCGGTTTACCACTATGGGCCTTAAGTCGCCTGTGGGCTTTAGACCCTTTATTGAACCGCCATCTTCATGCTTGATCTTGGGCTTCTTCTGATGAGTCCTTCTTTGCGTAACCCGGCCCCTCCTGGGTGGCTTACACAAATAGTTATATCCCCAACAGTTCTTGCTAAGTTACTACTGTTATCGTTATTGTTGCACTTGTTACAAAACTACTGCTATCACCGTTACCGTTACCATTGCTACTGCTACTATTATCAAAACTATCATACTACTTTGCTACTGATCACTTTGCTGCAGATAATTAATCTCCAGGTGTGGTTGAATTGATAACTCAGCTGCTAATACCTTCAAATATTCTTTGGCTCCCCTTGTGTCGAATCTATAAATTTGTCTTGAATATTCTACCCTCGAAAACTGTTGCGATCCCCTATACTTGTGGGTTATCATGCATCTTCAGGACCTCAAGACTTCAAGACCTCAAGAATTCGAGACTCGAGACAAGAATTCAATACACACTACTGGGTGAAGGACGAATTTGATGGGCGGCTTGGAGCAACTAGTGGATGGCCGGGATGCATGGAGAAGCGCCATTACATCTTGCGGAAAGCTTCACCCAGACTCAAAGAGATGGAAGAATACTTCATGCCCGGAAGCTTACCTGTGCAACCGCAAGTCACTATGGGCTCTGGCTTGGTTGACCTTAGTTGTGACTCTGGCTGGGACGGTGCTAGCAGATGTAGAGCTATGGTAGGATTGGATGAGCATTGGACAGTGGTCAGAGGAACTCTTCAAAAGACCATGTTTCGGTCATCTTGTTCTCAAACACCCTGAAGTGTGAGAACGTAAAGAGAGGGATGGAATCTTTCGTGTAAAGTGTACAAACCTCTACAGAGGGTTAAAACCTAAACGATTAGCCGTGTCCCCGCACTACAAAAAAAATCACATCCGTGACATTTTGGGCCGGACGATTTTTTTCTATCATGCTTATGACACTTCTATGACGATAATTGTGACAAAATATGGTATCATCATAGATGTGGCGGGCTACTATTTCTATGACAAAAAATCATGATACAAAATGGGCTTTTCGTCCTGGGCGGGCCGGAGACGCAGCTGCATGACATTCTTTGGGCCGTCCATGACAGAAAAAGCCGTGGCAGAAGTGAGGGCGAGGAAAATATCGGGAGTTCCCGGTTACAGTGGGTGGTCGGGGGCCGAGCGATGCGCGTTTCTCTCATACACGTACGCGCGTGGGTGCAAGGCGTTGGGATCTAACTGAACCCGAGTGAGGCGTTCGCCTACTGAACCCGAGCGATTGCACTGCAGGCTACGCGTTACTGAACCCGAGCGATCAATCGTTGGCTGTTAACTGAACCCAATCGAGTGGTTCCTTCGCTACTGCTGCTAACTGAAGCTGATCGAACCTGCTACCTCTTGATGAACAGTGAGCATTGTTGGGGGGTGGGTTGGATAAACAGTTCGGGGGGGATGAACAGGACCCGGGGTGGTAGTAGAGGTCGTTGCCGCTGGATGTACAGGACCCCGATCGATCGAGCTGGTTGGGGGTGGATGAATAGGACCCCGTGGAGGGCTGAATGAATAGGACGACCCCGTGGAGGGCCGGTTGAACAGTAGCCGGTGGAGGGCTGGATGAGCAGTAGCCCGTGGAGGGGTGGTTGAACAGGACCCCGTGAAGAGGGCTGGTTGAACAGTAGCCGGTGGAGGAGCGGTGGAGGCTGGATGAATAGGAGTCCGTGGATGAACAGTCGCAGGTGGAGGCTGGAGGAGGTCGACGGTGGAGATGAACAATATCCCGTGGAGTCCCGTTTTGCGGTACGCTACACCCCTCCCGATTAATAGGACCCCCATTTCGACCGTAGCGCTCCAACACAAGTCTGTTTCCTCCATTTTGCGGTACGCCACACCCCTCCCGATGAACATGACCCCATTTCGACCATAGGAGGTCCAAGAGAAGTCCATTTCCTCCATTTTGCGGTATGCTAGACCCCTCCTGATGAACAGGATCCCATTTCGACCATGGCCGGTCAAACACAAGGTCGTTTCCTCCGTTCTGCGGTATGCCAGGCCTCGTTTCGATTGGTTGTTCCATCAAAGCCGGTTGGCTCCTGATGAACAAGACATATTTCTTTGCCTCCCGATGAACATGATGATGATGCAGTTTCTCCGTTCTGACCCAGCCATGTACACGAGCCCTGGCCGTACGTATGCACGAGTTGGCGTTCGAGACCCTACCCGTATGTACGTACGTGGCCGTATTTTTTGGCGTGTGGCTGTATGTACGTGTACACGGTTTAGATGGGACATCCTGAATAGCTATGTGGGGGGTTCTACTATGACATGTGCCGCTACTTACTCGGCCACGGTTCATCGTTGGAGAGCGACCGATTGACCAGTATGTACGTACACGTTCCGACAAGACAAACAACGGTATGTACGCTTCGACCGGGTGGGTGCCAGCTGTCAGGGAGGATAAGGATGCACTTCCTTGCGTGCGTAGATACAGATGTTGGGTCCCAGCTGTTAGGGGGGTATTTTTTTGCCCGTAATAGGGACGCACTTCCTTGCGTTCGAAGATGTAGCTAGTGGGTCCCAGTAGTCAGGGGGAGAAAACATTATTTTTAGGGTAAAAAGGATGCAGTTGCATGCATGCGTCCATGGGCATGGCGCGTCCCAAATGTCAGACTCTCACGTACAGTCATCTTCCGACGACTCTCGTTTGTTGACCACATTGACCACACCGTGCCGAGCGCACCAAGGCCGGTGGACGACGGCGAGGACCCAGACTGGAATGACCCAGAGATGGGGAAGACGCGGCAGTGGAGTCGCAGATGGAGAGGAGTAGGAAACTTGACTGGTTCGGGTGCGCGGCAGCACTGCCGCAATGCCGCCCATGGGAGACAGGAGCAAGAACATATGTTGAAGATGGAGCATGGCTGTTGGATTAACATCCAATGGTCCAGTTGGTAGAATCATCTATTGATTAAGTTAACAAAGCCCTGTGTACACATCCGCTTAGTAGGCCCACAAGTCAGCCACCAAATCTGATGGGTCCCAGCTATCAACGGGAGGAATAGTTTTTTCGCATAACAAGGAGGCAATTCCTTCCGTGCGAAGATACAGCCGGTGGGTACCAGCTGTCAAGGGGAGGAAACATTTTTTTCAGCTTAACAAGGAGGAACTTTCCTTGCGTGCGACCATGGACCTCGCGGGTCCCAGCCGTCAGGCTCTCCACGTATAGTCCTCTTCTGATGACTCTCGTTTGTTGACCACGCCGCGCCAAGCGCAGCGAGGCGGTGGACGACGGCGAGGCCCCGGATGGGAACGACCCAGAGATGGGAAGACGCGACAGTGGAGTCGCAGATTGAGAGGAGTACAAGGGTTACAACTAGTTCTGGTGCGGCGTGGGGCTGCAGTCGGTGGAGAATAACAGGAGGTGTGGAGGGGTGGAGGGATAGCCTAGCCGACGGTGGGGTAGCGCTTCACAGCGATGCATGCTAAGTAGAGCCGCTAGCCGCCGAAGGCCGGACCAGGTGGTCCCGGCGACGCTGGAGGAAGAAGACGAGAGATTGAAGGTGCACGCCGGTCGTTGGATATAAATCCAATGGCTATGGATGTCATAATCATTTGTTGACCAAGTTGACAACGCCCTACGTAGGCTTTGACCTATTTGCCCACATGTCAGCCTGCAAAAATGTGGCATATATTTAACCCATGTTTTCTAAAAAGTACAGTCCATTTGCTGGGTTGTGTGAACAAATAATTTCACGTCAATGCGGCCCATTTAATATTTTCTAAGAAATCCCATCCCATTTGCACTTTCTTGAAATACACGAATTAGCTGGGCTCGTTCTATGTATAATGTTAGGTTAGAAGGATAAATTAATATCAAAAAATAAACCGGAGTGACACATTATATATATATAATTAACAAATTAGCGAGTTATTGCTCAAAATAAAAATGAGCGCATTATTATTACATTGGTCCTTAAAATCTTCGCAAGCTTTTGTACGCAATCACCAGGATTTTCCTTGTCTGTGAGTCAAAAACAACCAGGATTTTCCTTGCCAACTTCTGTTAAACATTTACTTTATAAGTTAATAACACGTGGGATGTTTTTATAATGTATATATAAGTCTCTATAAAATATACGATAATAGTAATAATACAAATATATATAATGTGGTTAGAAGGAGAACATAAATTGGACACAACATTATTATTCTTATATATAGATAAATACAACAAAGACCTGCATTTTATTAAAAAAATACATTGTGTTACCGATCTTTAAGAAAAAGTAAAACCTACGCTGGGAGGCCCATAGGCTGGGATGGACCTCAAAAAATAAGTTGAAACCACTGTCTCTGTATGCCGTGGGCTATGCATGTTTAAAAACAAAACCTAGGCCTAGCTGATACTTGTTCGTCCTCTGAAAAAAAAAAACATGATATCATCTAGATCCCCGATAGAACTGGATTAAAGAGGGGGGCGGCGGCGCGACTGAAGAAGCACACCAGATGTGATTTTTTTTCTTCAGTGGATGGCTCTCGATGGCGTTTTTTTACTTGCCTCTACACCATACAACTTGTATTTTTAGCCTCCCGGTCCGTGGTGGACCAGTAGCCCATTTGCTGGGCGAGCCAACCTACAGAAACCAGCACTCGATTTTTCATCAAGCCCCCAAAACAACACAGTACTATGTTTGTTTTGAGGCCAAAAACATTACAACAGGGGTTGAGCGGGGGAGGGGGGAAGACAGAGCAAAAATATTAAAAAGAGCTGATGCATCATTGCTACCCTAACAAAGCAGGTGAAATTCTTCTCTGGAAGAAGGTGTGCCGTCGACACCCACACGTCACAAATCCCACAGTAGACATACTAACAAGTTCACACACAAGTACAACAGAAAAGGTCAACATTCGTATCAAACTGAGGTTCACAGGACACGTTCATATTCATAGCCAACATTCACAATCAACAACTCAAAAGATTCATACATACACAAGTTCATCATGTGTATGCATCCAATTGATTGATAGATCACACGACAATATTCATAGATAATTCACAAAAATATTCAGATATACACATGTTTAGTATGTTTGAATCCAAATGATTGAGATCACAACCAATATCATCCATGGACGAACTTTAATTACCTAGGGTACAGACTGGTAAATGGTGTTCAGTCGGAGGTACTTCTTGCTAAAATTAATGCTTGTACGAGTAGAATTTCAAGTACATAAGAGGCAACACAGACATATGAACTTTGCTTGTAGGTTTATCCTCAAATAGTGGCCTCGTGCCGAGGGAGGTTTGAGCAACTTGGCCACTAATTTCATCCAACTAGTTTACTGTCTCATCTTGGTCCTGTAGCTCGCCAAAATTCTACATTGCAGACAAGAAACGAGGCGGTTGAGAAAATGAACCACCCAATTTTTGTGTGCAGTTCAACTAAAATGGAGCATCCCTGGCATGCAGTCGTATTAAGTGCCAGACGAATATATGCATCAACCAACTTGTCTGGAATCTTTAGACTCCATGCCATACAGTTCGCTACCATATGTGCCGATAACCAAAAGGCACAAGTTGGGACCAAAGACTGGACTACGTTTTTCTGGGCTATGCACCAAGCAATATTTTTGGCATTCACTCTCCTAATACTTGGAGTTTGACAACTGGTTGACGCTGGTTGATACTCGAATGAATATAGGCACTTCTTCATGTCAACATCGATGCTTGTCTGAGTGAACTTTGAAGTACATAGCAGCAGCATAAGTATATGTCCATCTGATCTTTTTGTGCAGTTCTATTGAAATCGCCCAATGTAATGATTTGCCTGTGAGTTCAGGCTCCAAGTTACTCCTTCATGAAATCGACAAACAGTAGCACAATACCAAATTACCAATACATATGACAAGCACAATAAGCAGGATAAATACCAGTACCAACCTGTGTGAGGTAGCATATCAATTACTATTTCCTTTGACTGGAAGCCGAGATAAGCGAAGCGACTGACAGCAAAGGAAGGAAGCAAGCCTAGATTAGCGACTGACAGGAAAGGAAGGAAGTTGTCGAGGCAATGAAGCACCCAAAGTTTTTGTGCGTCGAGCATCCCTGTTGGCACATATATTGAGAGAGTGAGATTACTATAATAGTGGGACTAGTTGATGAAACATACACTAACAAATAGAAGCACCCTCATTATCTTAATGGGCAAAGTTAGCAACATAGTAGTCTTGCTTAAAGAGAGGTATTAGTTTATTTAATCAGTGCCAATTAGCTCAACACTCAAAGCATTGCCATGTATCATAGGTTGCAAAACTTTAACGTGCAAAGATAAAGGAGTTTCTCATGACAGTAGCACGATACAAATAGAGATGACAGCAAACTAATATGGATGAAGGCCTTAGGTCGGTACCAACCTGAGGAAAAAATCTTATTCATGTAGTCCTAGAAGAGATGATAAAGCACTCATTGGAATCACTCAATAGTATATATTTTTGTGCACTTCAAATGTATGGTTGAAATCACTCTTGTTTACCAGTGCTGAGATTATATCGAAAGATTATCAAGAACTTCCAGCAGAGTTAAAGCACTGGCTGGGATATAGTTCATTGTATTTTCTTGTGTAGTTCCACTAAAATGTATGATTGGCATAACATGATCCTTGTTTGCACAAGTAGGAACAAGGTGAAACCTTCATTAGCTTAATGAGAAAGGATAGAAAGACATTAGCATATTACTCTAACAGTAGCAGCAAATTCATGATGGACAATACGCAAAACGTTGCCTCATTGAACCAATGGCAATAAATTGACATGCAAAACAATAGCACTATTATGTCATGACACTACCAAGATTCCCTCCCTTCTCCACCACATGATTCACCTCCACCACTACAAAAAAAGACACATCCGTGACATTTTGGGCCGAACAAATTTTTTTTCTGTCATACATATGACACTTCTATGACGATAATTGTGACAAAACCCGGTATCATCATAGATGTGGTGGGCTCCTACTTCTATGACAAAAAATCATGACCGAAAATGGGCTTTTCGTCCTGGGCGGGCCGGAGATGCAGCTTCATGACATTCTTTGGGCCGTCCATGACAGAAAAAACCGTGGTAGAAGCGAGGGCGACGAAAATTTCGGGGAGTTCCCGGTTACGATGGGAGGTCGGGGGCCGAGCGATGCGCGTTTCTCTCGTACACGTACGCGCGTGTGTGCGAGGCGTTGGCTCTAACTGAAACCAAGCGAGGCGTTGGGCTCTAACTGAACCCGAGCGATTGCACTGCAGGCTATGCGTTACTGAACCCGAGCGATCGATCGATGGCTGTTAACTGAACCCGATCGAGCGATTCCTTCGCTACTGCTGCTAACTGAAGCCGATCGATTGGATGAACTGTGAGCACTGCGGGGGGGGGGGGGGGGGGGGGGGGGTGGATGAACAGTGAGCGGTGGCGTTGCCTCTGGATGAACAGGACCCCGTGGTGTGGTGGAGGGCTGGATGAACAGTAGATGGTGGAGGGGTGCCCGTGGAGGGGTGGTTGAACAGGACCCCGTGGTGTGGAGGGCTGGATGAATAGTAGACGGTGGAGGGGTGGTTGAAAAGTAGCCGGTGGAGTAGCGCGTGGTGGAGGTTGGATGAACAGGAGCCCGTGGAGGCTGGAGGAGGTCGACGATAGCCCGTGGAGGCTGGAGGAGGTCGACGGTGGAGATGAACAGTATCCCGTGGAGTCCCGTTTTGCGGTACACCACACCCCTCCCAATGAACAGGACCCCCGTTTCGACTGTAGGAGGTCCGCTTCATCCATTTTGCGCTATGCCACACCCCTCCCGATCAACAGAACCCCCGTTTCGACTGTAGGAGGTCCGTTTCCTACGTTTTGCGGTATGCCACACCCCTCCCGATCAACAGGACCCCCGTTTCGACCGTAGGAGGTCTGTTTCCTCCATTGTGCGGTATGCCAGGCCTCATTTCCATCGCATGTTCCGTCCAAGCCCTCCCGATGAACACAACCATGCATTCCGTTCCGACCCAGCCGGTTGGCTCCCACACGTTCCGTTGCCTCCCGATGAACACGACGCATTCTGTTGCCTCCCCATGAACACGATGCATTCCGTTGCCTCCCCATGAACACGACGACGACGCTGCCTCGCCATGAACACGACGACGACGCTGTTTCTCCGTTCCGACCCAGCCATGTACACGAGCCCTGGCCGTACGTATGCGCGAGTAGGCGTTCGAGACCCTGCCCGTATGTATGTATGTGGCCGTATTTTATTTCTTGCACCCTGGCCGCTGTACGTACGTGTACATGCTACGTGCGCGCCTACACGTGCGCGCCTCTACATCGACCAGTATATATGTATGTACACATTCGCGACCAGAATGACAACGCTATGTACGCTTCGACCAGGTGGGTCCCGACTGTCAGGCACTTCCTTGCGTTCGAAGATGTAGCTGGAGGGTCCCAGCAGTCAGGGGGGCGAATCGTTTTGTTTTTTTTGCCCGGACACCCTTCCTTGCATGCGAAGGTGTAGCTGGTGGGTCCCAGCAGTCAGGGGGAAACGTTTTTTTCGTGAAATACGGTGGCCCGTCCGGTGGGTCCCCGCTGTCAGGTGGAGGAATAATTATTTTGCACGTAATAAGGAGGCACTTCCTTCCTGCGGCCGTGGACCCAGCTGTCAGCCTCTCCACGTACAGTCCACGTCTGATGGAAGCTGTTCCTTGACCACGTTGACCACGCCGCGCCGAGAGCACCAGGGCAGTGGACGACGGCGACGCCTAGGAAGGGGACGACACAGAGCTGGGGAAGACGCGGCAGTGGATGCCCACGCGTAGAGGAGTACGAGGGTTCACTGGTTCGCTGCGGTGTGAGGCTGCCGTCGCCACAGAATAACAGGGGTGTGGGTGAGTAGAGGGATGGCCTGGCCAGCGGTGGGAGTAGTAGGGGGCGATGAGGCCTCCGACACATCGCAGCCGGCCACGGGAGGCAGGAGCACGAGGCACGACCGGCGCTGGTTTGGGCGGCTGGAGGAAGAAGACCAGAGGTTGAAGAAGCACTACGGTCGTTGAATGGACATCGTACGCTCACTTGAGCTAGAATCGTGCATATTGACTAAGTTGACAAAGTCCTCCGTCCCCGTCAACTTAGTAGGCCCACAAGTCAGCCTGTCACTATACTGGGTCCCAGCTAATAGGGGGAGTATTCATTTTGTGTGTGCGTAATAAGGAGGCACTTCCTTGCATGCGAAGATATAGCTGGTGGGTCCGAGCTGGCAGCGGCTATAATGTTTTTTTCGTGAAATACAGAGGCCCTATCGGTGGGTCCCTGATGTCAGGTGGAGGAATCATTATTTTGCGCGTAATAAGGAGGCATTTCCTTGCGTGCGGCCATGGACCTAGCTGTCGGCATCTGCACAAACAGTCCACTTCAGATGCATGTCGGTCGTTCACCACATTGACCAGGCCGCGCCGAGAGCACTAGGGCGGTGGACGGCGGCGAGGCCTAGGAAGGGAACAACACGGAGGCAGGGAAGACTCGACAGTTGTTTCCCACGCAGAGGGGAGTACAACTGTACAAGGGTTTACTGGTTCGTCTGTCGTCGCCGGAGAATAACAGCAGGTGTGGGTGAGTAGAGGGATGGCTAGGCCAGCGATGGGAGTACGGTGGGGCAGTGAGGCCTACGCGGCAGCAGAGCCGGCCGCGGGGAGGAGGGAGCAGGCAGTCCCGCCGGCGCTTGTTTGAGCGGCTGGAGCAGGAAGAGCAGAGATTGAAGAAGCACGACGGCCGTTGGATGACCATCCAACAGTCACTGCTTGTGCGTCAACCTTTTTTTTAGGAAAGCCTCAAATCTGTGGAAAACAGCATACAACCCATCTGCCATTATTTCTAATAATTTACAACCCATTTGCTAATTATTAAGGTTTTTTTGGAGCCCATATTCTTTTTGTTAGCATTACAGCCCATATTGTGGCCACGGTTAAAAAATTATACAAAATTTTGCATATTTCGGTGCGGTTCGAACTGTTTTTAATCCCGAAATTTCGACTCACATTCAAACTGATTTTAAAAATAAATGTATACCAAATAAAATCCAACAAATTCTCCACGCATAAAAATTAATGTAATTTAAAATCTTGAAATGAAAAAGATATTTGAAACTAATTGCCGGTTTGATGTGTTTTAAAAATGTATAGCCCATTTCTCATTACTGATGGGCCATTTTCTCGGCCAGCCGAATGAAAGCTCTCCTCGTCTTGAAAGATTTGCAGCCCAACAGGCCTGACAAAGCAACTTACTTGGCAAATCACAAAAAAACTGGGCTGTGGCCGTGGACCCAGCTGTTAGCCTCTCCACGTACAGTACTCTTCTGATGGAATGTCGTTGACCACGCCGCGCCAAGAGCACCAAGGCGGTGGACGACGGTGAGGCCTAGGAAGGGGACGACGCGGAGCCGAAGAAGATGCGGCAGTGGATGCCCACACGGAGAGGAGTACGAGGGTTCACTGGTTCGGCTACGGTGTGAGGCCGCCGTCGCCGTAGGGCCTGGCTAGCGGTGGGAGTAGTAGGGGGCGATGAGGCCTCAACGGTAGCACAACCAGCCACTGGAGGCAGGAGTAGGCGGTCTTGTCGACGCTGGTTTGGGCGGCTGGTGCAAGAAGAGCAGCAATTGAAGAAGCAGCAGGACCGTCCGATTCAAATCCAACGGTTACTGCTGCTAGAATCGTTTGTTGACTAAGTTGACAAGTGATACGTCTCCAACGTATCTATAATTTTTGATTGCTCCATGCTATGTTATCTACTATTTTGGGCAATATTGGGCTTTATTATCCACTTTTATATTATTTTTGGGACTAACCTATTAACCGGAGGCCCAGCCTAGAATTGTTGTTTTTGCCTATTTCAGTGTTTCGAAGAAAAGGAATATCAAACAGAGTCGAAGTGGAACGAAATCAACTGGAGAAGTTATTTTTGGAAGGAAAACTACCGGATGGACTTGGACCCCACGTCAGGAGCCAAGGGAGGTTCTCACGAGGGTGGGGGCGCGCCCTCCTGCCTCGTGGGGCCCCCGAAGCTCCACCGACGTACTTCCTACACCCATATATACTCACGTACCCTAAAACTTCCAGAACAGAGATTAGATCGGGAGTTCCACCACTAGAAGCCTCCGTAGCCACCGAAAGCCAATCTAGACCCGTTCCGGCACCCTGCCGGAGGGGGCAATCCTTCTCCGGTGGCCATCTTCATCATCCCGGTGCTCTCCATGACGAGGAGGGAGTAGTTCTCCCTCGGGGCTGAGGGTATGTACCAGTAGCTATGTGTTTGATCTCTCTCTCGTGTTCTTGAGGTGATACGATCTTGATGTATCACGAGCTTTGCTATTATATTTGGATCCTATGATGTTTCTTCCCCCTCTACTCTCTTGTAATGGATTGAGTTTCCCCTTTGAAGTTATCTTATCGGATTGATTCTTTAAAGATTTGAGAATACTTGATGTATGTCTTGCCGTGCGTATCTATGGTGACAATGGGATACCACGTGATTCACTTGATGTATGCTTTGGTGATCAACTTGCGGGTTCCGCCCATGAACCTGTGCATAGGGGTTGGCACACATTTTCATCGTGATTCTCCGGTAGAACTTTGGGGCACTCTTTGAGGTCCTTTGTGTTGGTTGAATAGATGAATCTGAGATTGTGTGATGCATATCATATAATCATACCCACGGATACTTGAGGTGACATTGGAGTATCTAGGTGACATTAGGGTTTTGGTTGATTTGTGTCTTAAGGTGTTATTCTAGTACGAACTCTAGGGCTGTTTGTGACACTTATAGGAATAGCCCAACAGATTGATTGGAAAGAATAACTTTGAGGTGGTTTCGTACCCTACCATAATATCTTCGTTCGTTCTCCGCTATTAGTGACTTTGGAGTGACTCTTGGTTGCATGTTGAGGCATAGTTATGTGATCCAATTGTGTTATTATTGTTGAGAGGACTTGCACTAGTGAAAGTATGAACCCTAGGCCTTATTTCCTAGCATTGCAATACCATTTACGCTCACTTTTATCATTAGTTACCTTGCTGTTTTTATATTTTCAGATTACATATACCTTTATCTACCATCCATATACCACTTGTATCACCATCTCTTCGCCGAACTAGTGCACCTATACAATTTACCATTGTATTGGGTGTGTTGGGGACACAAGAGACTCTTTGTTATTTGGTTGTAGGGTTGCTTGAGAGAGACCATCTTCATCCTACGCCTCCTACGGATTGATAAACCTTAGGTCATTCACTTGAGGGAAATTTGCTACTGTCCTACAAACCTCTGCAGTTGGAGGCCCAACAATGTCTACAAGAAGAAGGTTGTGTAGTAGACATCAATCTTTTTTCTGGCGCCGTTGCCGGGGAGGTTAGCGCTTGAAGGTATATCTTTAGATCTTGCAATCGAGTCTTTTAGTTTCTTGTTTTATCACTAGTTTAGTTTATAAAAGAAAATTACAAAAAAATGGAATTGAGTTTACCTCATACGCTTCGTCTTTTTAATATCTTTCGTGAGTATGATGGAAAGGATAATTGTGCTCAAGTGCTAGAAGAAGAATGCATTAAAATGTTTGGCACTAAATATTTGAATGATGAGCATGATTGCAATGTTGTTAGTACGAATTCCTTGAATATCCATGATGCTAATGATATGCAAAGCCACAAGCTTGGGGAAGCTATGTTTGATGAACATGATATTTTTTGTCCCCCAAGTTTTGATGAGAAAATTTATTATGATGAAAGCATGCCTCCTATCTATGATGATTATTGTGATGACATGTATGCTTTAAATAATAATAATAACAATGAAACTTGTCATCTTGATTTCAATTTTCAATCCCATGATAGTTACTCTGTTGAGTTTGCTCCCACTATTCTGATTGAGAAGAATTTTGCTTATGTGGAGAGTAGTAAATGTTCTATACTTGTAGATCATGAAAAGAATGCTTTAGGTGCTGGTTATATTGTTGAATTCATTCATGATGCTACTGAAAATTATTATTAGTGAGGAATATATGCTTGTAGGAATTGAAATAATATCAAGTTTCCTCTCTATGTGCTTAAAGTTTCAAAGTTATGCTTGTTTTGCCCTCCTATGCTAGTTGATTATTGTTCTCATAAGTTATTTTCTCACAAAATCCCTATGCATAGGAAATGGTTAGACTTAAATGTGCTAGTCATATTCTTCATGATGCTCTCTTTATATTTCAATTCTAATCTTTTATGTGAGCATCATTGAAATCATCATGCCTAGCTAGGGGCGTAAAACGATAGCGCTTGTTGGGAGGCAACCCAACTTTATTTTTGTTCCTTTACTTTTGTTCCTGTTTAGTAATAAATAATTAATCTAGCCTCTGTTTAGATGTGGTTTTATGCTTTTAATTAGTGTTTGTGCCAAGTAGAACCTTTGGGAAGACTTGGGGAAAGTCTTGTTGATCATGCTGTAAAAAAACAGAAACTTTAGCGCTCACGAGAATTGATGCCATTTTTATTTGGAGAGTGATATTTAGTTAATTATTTTTTCAGATTATTAATAGATAAATTGCTCAGGTCCAGAAATTTATTTGAGAATTTTATAAGTTCCATAAGTATACGTTTGATCCAGATTACTACAGACTGTTCTGTTTTTGACAGATTCTGTTTTTCATGTGTTGTTTACTTATTTTGATGAATCTATGGCTGGTAAAAGAGTTTATAAACCATAGAGAAGTTGGAATACAGTAGGTTTAACACCAATATAAATAAATAATGAGTTAATTACAGTACCTTGAAGTGGTGATTTATTTTCTTATACTAATAGAGCTTACGAGTTTTCTGCTAAGTTTTGTGTTGTGAAGTTTTCAAGTTTTGGGTAAGGATTCGATGGACTATGGAATAAGGAGTGGCAAGAGCCTAAGCTTTGGGATTCCCAAGGCACCCCAAGGTAATATTCAAGGACAAACAAAAGCCTAAGCTTGGGGATGCCCCGGAAGGCATCCCCTCTTTCGTCTTCGTTCATCGGTAACTTTACTTGGAGCTATATTTTTATTCACCACATGATATGTGTTTTGCTTGGAGCGTCAATTTATTTTGTTAATATTTGCTTGATTTTATTTATAACAATGTTTTGCATCTTTTATTTCAATAAAAGTGGCATTGATAGCCTTTACTATGCCTATTTTAGAAGTCCACATGTTGCTGTTTGAAAACAGAAAGTTTACCGCTGTTGTAACAATTCCCTAGAAAATTCAGAATGTGATAAAATGTTGAAACCTTTTGCATATTAAGCTATGATAAATTTACTAAAGTTGGATTTTTCTTTCATAATTTTTGGAGCTAGGGAAGTATGGATGTTGCAGCATTCTTTACAGACTATCCTGTTTAGGCAGATTGCTGTTATGTTTGCATTGTTTGCATATGTTTGCTTCTTTAATGATTCTATTTGAGGATAGGACTATTAAATATGCAGAGGAATTTAGTATGAAATGTTGAATAATAATTTTAGTGATTTGCTACAGTAGAGTATGATAAGGTTTTTGCAATGGTTTATACTAACTTATCTCACGAGTCCTTGTTGAGTTTTGTGTGGATGAAGCTTTTGAGATTTAGGGAGACCTTGATATGAGGGGAATTAAGGAGACAAAAAAGATCAATCTTGGGGATGCCCAAGGCACCCCAAGATAATATTTCAAGAAGTCTCAATCATCTAAGCTTGGGGATGCCCCGGTTGGCATCCCACCTTTCTTCTTCAACAACTATCGGTTAGTTTCGGTTGATCCTAAGTTTTTGCTTCTTCGCATGATGTTTGCCGTTCTTAGATGTCATTTTATTTTGTTTTGCTTGCTGTTTGAATAAAATACTAGGATATGAAATTATTAAATGTTAGAGAGTCTTCACATAGTTGCATAATTATTCAGCTACTCATTGATCTTCACTTATACCTTTCGGAATAGTTTGTCGTTTGCTCTAGTGCTTCACTTATATCTTTTAGAGCATGGTGGTAGTTTTATTTTCAAGAAATAGATGAACTCTCATGATTCACTTAGATTATTTTGAGAGTCTTAAATATCATGGTAATTTTCTTAAAATCCTAATATGCTAGGTATACAAGATTAATAATAAAACTTTCTTATGAGTGTGTTGAATACTAAGAAAAGTTTGATGCTTGATGATTGTTTTGAGATATGGAGGTAATAATATCAACGTCATGCTAGTTGAGTAGTTGTGAAATTGAAAAATACTTGTGTTGAAGTTTGCAAGTCCCGTAGCATGCACGTATGGTAAACGTTATGCAACAAATTTGAAACATGAGGTGTTATTTGATTGTCTTCCTTATGAGTGGCGGTCGGGGACGAGCGATGGTCTTTTCCTACCAATCTATCCCCCTAGGAGCATGCGCGTAGTGCTGAGGTTTTTGATGACTTGTAGATTTTTGCAATAAGTATGTGAGTTCTTTATGAATAATGTTGAGTCCATGGATTATACGCACTCTCACCCTTCCATCCTTGCTAGCCTCTTCGGTACCATGCATTGCCCTTTCTCACATTGAGAGTTGGCGCAAACTTTGTGGTGCATCCAAACCCCGTGATATGATACGCTCTTTCACACATAAACCTCCTTATATCTTCCTCAAAACAGCCACCATACCTACCTATTATGGCATTTCCATAACCATTCCGAGATATATTGCCATGCAACTTTCCATCATTCCGTTCATCATGACACATTCATCATTGTCATATTGCTTAGCATGATCATGTAGTTGACATAGTATTTTTGGCAAAGCCACCGTTCATAATTCTTTCATACATGTCACTCTTGATTCATTGCATATCCCGGTACACCGCCGGAGGCATTCATATAGAGTCATATCTTTGTTCTAGTATCGAGTTGTAATCATTGAGTTGTAAATAAATAGAAGTGTGATGATCATCATTATTAGAGCATTGTCCCAAGTGAGGAATAAAAAAAAGAGAAGGCAAAAAAAGGAGAAAGGCCATAAAAAAAGGGAAGGCCCAAAAAATGAGAGAAAAAGAGAGAAGGGACAATGCTACTATCCTTTTACCACACTTGTGCTTCAAAGTAGCACCATGATCTTCATAGTAGAGAGTCTCTCATGTTATCACTTTCATATACTAGTGGGAATTTTTCATTATAGAACTTGGCTTGTATATTCCAACAATGGGCCTCCTCAAGTGCCCTAGGTCTTCATGAGCAAGCAAGTTGGATGCACACCCACTTAGTTTGTTTTGTTGAGCTTTCATACATTTATAGATCTAGTGCATCCGTTGCATGGCAATCCCTACTCCTTGCATTAACATCAATCGGTGGGCATCTCCATAGCCCATTGATTAGCCTCATTGATGTGAGACTTTCTCCTTTTTTCTTCTCCATATAACCCCCCTCATTATATTCTATTCCACCCATAGTGCTATATCCATGGCTCGCGCTCATGTATTCCGTGAAAGTTTATGAGTTTGAGATTACTAAAGTATGAAACAATTGCTTGGCTTGTCATCGGGGTTGTGCATGATGAGAGCATTCTTGTGTGACGAAAATGAAACATGACTAAACTATATGATTATGTATGGATGAACTTTCTTTGGCCATGTTATTTTGAGAAGACACAATTGCTTAGTTAGTATGCTTGAAGTATTATCATTTTTATGTCAATATGAACTTTTGTATTGAATCTTTCGGATCTGAATATTCATACCACAATTAAGAAGAATTACATTGAAATTATGCCAAGTAGCACTCCGCATCAAAAATTCTGTTTTTATCATTTACCTACTCGAGGACGAGCAGGAATTAAGCTTGGGGATGCTTGATACGTCTCCAACGTATCTATAATTTTTGATTGCTCCATGCTATGTTATCTACTGTTTTGGGCAACATTGGGATCTATTATCCACTTTTATATTATTTTTGGGACTAACCTATTAACCGGACGCCCAGCCCAGAATTGCTGTTTTTTTGCCTATTTCAGTGTTTCGAAGAAAAGGAATATCAAACGGAGTCGAAACGGAACGAAATCAACTGCAGAAGTTATTTTTGGAAGGAAAGCTACCGGATGGACTTGGACCCCACGTCACGAGCCGAGGGAGGTGCTCACGAGGGTGGGGGCGTGCCCCCCCTAGGGCGCGCCCTTGCCTCGTGGGGCCCCCGAAGCTCCACCGACGTACTTCCTGCACCCATATATACTCACGTACCCTAAAACTTCCAGAACAGAGATTAGATCGGGAGTTCCGCTGCCAGAAGCCTCCATAGCCACTGAAAGCCAATCTAGACCCGTTCCGGCACCCTGCCGGAGGGGGCAATCCTTCTCCGGTGGCCATCTTCATCATCCTGGTGCTCTCCATGACGAGGAGGGAGTAGTTCTCCCTCGGGGCTGAGGGTATGTACCAGTAGCTATGTGTTTGATCTCTCTCGTGTTCTTGAGGTGATACGATCTTGATGTATCGCGAGCTTTTCTATTATATTTGGATCCTATGATGTTTCTTCCCCCCTCTACTCTCTTGTAATGGATTGAGTTTCCCATTTGAATTTATCTTATCGGATTGAGTCTTTAAAGATTTGAGAACACTTGATCTATGTCTTGCCGTGCGTATCTGTGGTGACAATGGGATACCACGTGATTCACTTGATGTATGTTATGGTGATCAACTTGCGGGTTCTGCCCATGAACCTATGCATAGGGGTTGGCACACGTTTTCGTCGTGATTCTCCGGTAGAACTTTGGGGCACTCTTTGAGGTCCTTTGTGTTGGTTGAATAGATGAATATGAGATTGTGTGATGCATATCGTATAATCATACCCACAGATACTTGAGGTGACATTGGAGTATCTAGGTGACATTAGGGTTTTGGTTGATTTGTGTCTTAAGGTGTTATTCTAGTATGAACTCTAGGGCTGTTTGTGACACTTATAGGAATAGCCCAACGGATTGATTGGAAAGAATAACTTTGAGGTGGTTTCGTACCCTACCATAATCTCTTCGTTCGTTCTCCGCTATTAGTGACTTTGGAGTGACTCTTTGTTGCATGTTGAGGGATAGTTATGTGATCCAATTATGTTATTATTGTTGAGAGGACTTGCACTAGTGAAAGTATGAACCCTAGGCCTTATTTCCTAGCATTGCAATACCGTTTACGCTCACTTTTATCATTAGTTACCTTGCTGTTTTTATATTTTCAGATTACAAATACCTTTATCTACCATCCATATACCACTTTTATCACCATCTCTTCGCCGAACTAGTGCACCTATACAATTTACCATTGTATTGGGTGTGTTGGGGACACAAGAGACTCTTTGATATTTGGTTGCAGGGTTGCTTGAGAGAGACCATCTTCATCCTACGCCTCATATGGATTGATAAACCTTAGGTCATCCACTTGAGGGAAATTTGCTACTGTCCTACAAACCTCTGCACTTGGAGGCCCAACAACGTCTACAAGAAGAAGGTTGTGTAGTATACATCAACAGGCCCTGCGTACGCGTCAACTTAGTAGGCCCACAGGTCAGCCTCCCAACTGGTGCGCCCCAGATGTTAGTGGGAGGAATCATTTTTTCGCGTAATAAGGAGGCAGTTGATTGCGTGCGGCCAGGCCAGCGGAGGGAGTAGGGTGGGCCGGGGAAGCCTGCGCGGCATCACAGCGGGCCACAAGAGGAGGGAGCAGGCAGTCCCGCCGGCGCTAGTTTAGGCGGCTGGAGCAGGAAGATCAGAGATTGAAGAAGCACGTCGGCCGTTGGATGGACATCCAACAATCACTGCTGCTAGAATCGTGTGTTCACTGACAAAGCCTTGCGTAAACAAGTCAGCCTCGAAATTTGTGGCGTGTACAGCCCAGTTGCTATTATTTTTATTATTTTTACTCATTTTCTTATTCATATGGAATTTATTGCAGCCCATTTTCCATTTTTAGAATTGCCGGCCATTTTCTGGTCAGTTCCAGGGTCAAAAAATTAACTAAATATGTGGGAAATTTTGAAAATTCGCAAATTTTTGCTGGGGGACGAAATATTCTTAATCCAAAAATTAATAGCCATACTAAAACAAATTTAAAAATAAATTAGTACTATGTCATGTTAAATCCAATGAAATACGTATAAGATATCAGTGAAGAACAAAAACAAAAAAAGAAACTTATATCCCATTTGCTATAATTTTTTTGGAATTTTCAACCCCTTTTGATATTACTTTTAACAGACATTGACCATACTCTTAAGCCAGGCCAAAATGCATCCCTCCTCATCTTGAAAGATTTGCAGCCCAGTAATTCGGAGAAAACAAATAGGGCTAGCTTGGGTATTTTCAAAAAGAAATACTGGGCTACCAATTTTCCCAAAGAACTGGTGCATGAGCATTTAGCTATATTTATTTATTTACTTATTTATGTTTAGGGGACCACGAGCATGTAACTGGGCCGGATTCATGTGAGAGCCTCCCTTCCAGTTAATTATGGGCTTCTCTATTGGGCCTTCATCGGTGGGCTGCATGTTATCAACAAGTGGAAAATGTGTTCCATACGAAAAATAGTATGCGCTACGTACGGTACGGGGCACTAAAGGATCGAACCGTGCAACAACTTCCAAAGCATTGTGTTTGTCGTTCTAACAACACATTTATTCAACCAATAGATGAAATATACTACTGATTGTACATTGAAAACAGCAGAAGCAGTAACCAGGGCTAGGGGTGCAACAGAAGCAGTAAGCAGGCCAGAAGAGTGAAGATGCAGCTCTCTCTTCCAAACCAAACATCAGCCATCATTACAAAAGGGCTACCAAAAAAGAACAAGTGTATGCATCAAACTAAATAAAGATCCTACTACACCAAGTGTACGCATCTAACTAACTGGCTCAGTTAGACGTTACTATTTATTAAGCTGTGGAGATTGGCTGACGGCTTGAACCAGATGGGTGCCTGACGGGGGAAACTCCAGCCAGCAGGTCGAAGTATGATACTTGCGACCCTCTCTCCTACTTTGGGCTGCAGAGTGTGGCGGCACATATCAGGGTATGGTGCATGCAGAGACGCATGGTACGCTGTGTACACACAATTTTGCCTGATGAACGAAACCGCGCTGCCATCATGATCCTTGCCGTCGATTATCTCCTGGTTAATCAGATAATTCAGTCCGACAAACAGAGAGTGTGTACCAAGGCTACTTACCAGCCTCCAGTCAAAAATTCCTGAAGGCCTAGAGAAGCTGGGATCCTACTCAAAGACTTTGCAGTGACTGTGATTGTATTCTGCGAAACAACACGTCCAGTACGTGCGAACGATCATCAATCTTTCGCCATCGTCTGATCGAGCCAGGAACCACCTGCAACTGCCATGCCGCTTTTCTTTGAAAGGTTCTGGGATTAGGAAGGGTAGGGACACCAGGCGACCTACAACATCATATCAAGTTGGAGTCAAATAAAAAAGGGCTCTTGATTTAGTCAATCTTAAGAACAGCATGTTATGAGCATGAATATTTTTTCAGCAAATGTTGACAGTAATATAAGCAAGCCGTCATGATATCATAGGAAAGTAACATACTGCTGCAACAGTCGTTTGTAGTGATGACTGGAGTAGGCCAGCAATACATCCAGCCATAGAAGGAGTCAACGGCGTAAATGAAGCCCTTGTGTTCAATGACTTCAGAGAACCATGGAGGATGTATGATCCTGCGATGGACGTGCAGATTTATCCACTTACCGCAGTGACCTGTCAGATAGGCGAGACCGCGGTTGAAGAATGCAATTAGCCTGAAGTATTTATAATTCGCAGATCTTGTGGGCACTTGGCAGATTACAACCTTGAGCAAATCAAACTTGGTATCATGTTGGCTACTGTAAGTTCCGAGTATTTTGGGCCGTGGTGCCAAAGCAGTGCAGTGTTAATCGAAGGAAGGGGGATCAATCGCCGGGTGTAGACCTCCACGAGCATCCAGCTGCCGCGACCGTCGACGAGCACCATCCAAGACGTGTTCATGCCGACCCAGTACATACCGTTAATGTAGTTGAGGCTGACGGGGATCAGATCATAGTCAAGGGGGTCGATGCTCGCCACCCTACGATCGTTATGCTGTGTGACACGCCGTTTCTGAAGATCAGGCGGCATCAACAAGCAAGGAGCTAGCTTAAAAAGCTCTGGCCTGAGGGCTTTGAGTAAACGGTACATCCCCGACGAGCACGCGGCGAGCGGCATGGTACTGAGATTTTCCACACGCGAAACAATGAGCTTGATTACCTCTGTGGGGAGCGAATTCCGGCCACTCTTCTGGCGGATGCTGCTCAGTTTTGCCATTGTTAGTGCTTGGGTTTCGACGAGGGGGGGGGAGGCGCCTTAGCAGGGATGGAAGATTGGACGAGATTATGTGCGGACAAAGATGGAGAAGCGAATATGTGCTTCGGGAAATGGACAGGTGATGATGACTACAACACGCCGCTTGACTTACGAGACACATACCAGCAGCGTAGGGTCATGTCGATGCCAGACAACTTGCTTGAGTGATCACAGTACTGGTACTCCCTACAGTGCTATGCCCTAACTTGCTTGAGTAGAGTAGTAGAGTAGGACTCTGCTCTACTACTAGCACCAAAGGAGTAGTATATTCTAATCTAAAATAGTTACAAACTTCAATGCCTGAGCGTGGAACAACTACGAACCGTGCTCAAAGACCGTGTCTACGTGGTGTTTGGACATGGGCGACAACCTCAACGCCAACGGTGCTGCTCCCATTGCACCGTATGTGTTTCTGTCCTTCCTATTCGAAATCGTGGTAGAATTCATGATTTATTTTGTGCTTATTCGGATTAAATCTCGTAGTAACTGGCTCATATATTCAACTGGCGCAACGTCCCCTACAGCCACTCCCGTTTCATGGACGGCCTGGTCGATGCCTCCAAGGAGCCCTTCGTCCACTTCTATGAGTGCCCGATGCCGTTTTGTGGCTCGCCGGCGGACATGGTGCATCACCTCATGGATGCGTGCAGCGGTCACTGCTGGCCCTTGGTGGAGAACATCAAGTACGAGACGTGCTACCCGTTCACCATGCCGGAGTTGCTGGAGGATCGACATGAGAGGGAGGTGGAGGAGATAGCGATGAATGTGAACGTGAGGGGGAGGAGATAGCGATGTCGTGGGAGGCGCAGTATTTATAGCAAGCAATGGTACACGTACGTAAGATATGGACTGAGTTGCACTGACTTAACTGCAGGTCCAGTTGTGTCACTGACATGTGGGCCAGACCCTTGTTGGTCCCACATGTCAGTGACCCAATGCACATGCAGTTAAGTAACAGCTACATGGGCATATTTGTTGGAGTAAATTACGGGGGAGCGAAGGGGTGGAAATATTGCTGGTCACAACGGATTGGACGAGCGTGGGGGAGGAGAGTCATGCATGCAGATTTTTTCACACGGGTGGAGTGGTGGGACCGCCGGAGGGAGAAGGAGAGTTTGGCACACATATTGTTTCCACACATGGAGAGGAAAAGATTTGGAGACGGACGGGCTTCCTGCAGGTATGGGGAACGGTGCATAATAAGTCATCTTGCATGCCGGGCTAGGTATAGTCTCAAGTCATTAAAAACATACACGCCCCACACATGTTCATATTTCAAGGTGCACTAAATTATTGCATGCGATGATCAAGGCTGGCCATAATGGTGGTATCTTAGCTGGTATCATGCACACGGGAATAGCAAACATGCTGATGTGGCAAAGAATTAAAGAAGAGAGGGGGGTTAGAGTAACTAGTGTTCATGCATGCATTGGTAAACACATTTTTTTGTGAAGAACGACAGCACTAGTTGAGTACTTTTGCAGACTTCAAAAACTATTCCACCGCCTCTACTATCTTGCTAAGAGTAGGTGAAATTTTTGAATCGAGCCCTTTAAACTAGAAGGGAGGTAGTGGTACTCTAATAGCTAACCTTGTTGTGATGACAAGATAGGACATGGCACGCACCTGGATGGAGGAACTAGTCTGCATTGTGCATTTAAGTTTTGCCTGAAGTCAATGTACCTCTACTTTCACCAGACTTATAGAAAAATGTGTCAACATTGACAATGTCAAATCAATATTTTTACACTCATTATAAAACATAGTTCTTATACTCATTATAATCAGTATTGTAGATATTGATATTTTTAGTATAAATTTGGTCGTGGGATTTCATTGATGCCTGTCAAAGCGTGGAGGAAGCGGAGCTTAGGGCTTGCATTGCCGGTCTCTACATAGGTATTTCTCTTCATAATCCTGTAATTTTAGAGACTGATTGCGCTTTTGTGGTAGCGTCTCTTCCATTGGGGGACTATGACAGGTCTGCTATGCGTGACCTAAAGATGAAAGCATTGAGCATCTCGAAGTTGATCAGCAATCTTCAATTGTCAAAGATTAGTCGTTCGGCCAATAAGGTGGCACACTTAATCGCTAAGTATAGTTTTGAAAATAGATTAGATGGTATTCTTGTAAATAACGTACTGCCCTGTGTGGTGAATATTATATCGAATGAGTGTACTGGTGTGGCTGGTTAATTAATATAAGGTGGTGTTCAAAAAAAGTATAAATTTGGTCAAACACTTTGCAAATGGTTGACGGGAGTAAAAAGGACAAGAGGGAGTATCATGCATGCGGAGTAGGCAAAAAAATTGCTTGTCTAAAAAAAGGCAAAAAAATTGCTCATTTATAGCCGGTCGAAGTCTCAAAGGGCGCGACCGCATGAGGGAGGCGAAGGTCATGGGAGGCGCGACGTTTGACGGAATTAAGTGAATTTACATCCACGCGCTGGCATGGCGTGCGAACAGGCAGAAGCTATACCATCAGGCCTACGATATGGGTCTAGTAGACATGGCATCTAGTGGGTCCCGCATAGTTCTCGAGAACTCTTTGGGGGCTTGCAGCCGTTTATCCACCGGGCAAGCCAGCAACCCCACGCCATTCGCACGCCCTACTCATCCCCGTCTTCTACCTTACAACAGTTCGATCCGAGTCGTCCCGTCCTTTCACATTAGTTCGCTCCCAGTTTTTTTGCGGGGTACAACAGTTCAAATTCTCCTAACCCTCCTCCAAAATCTATGGCCTCCCAAATCTCCATGGTCGCCGCTGAGTACCAGGTTAGAGCCATCACCGGCGATCAGTTCATGGTCATCTACACATGTGGATCCAAGACGGTGAAAGCATGGCTTGCTCGCTTCCTACGCATGTTCAATAGTTCAACGGATGAATGGGTCGCTGGGCTAGATGTTGAGTACACCACAGTCCTGGGACGAGAGAAGGATCTAAAGGATGAAGAAAGGAAGAAGCCCGCCGTGATCCAGGTTTGCGTACATAACGTTTGCTTGGTCTACCACATATGCCATGCCGATGTTGAGTGCCAGGATTTTAAGAACTTCCTCAAGGACAAAAGAGTGAAATTCGTTACTGTAGGCTTTAAGAACGACGGGGATGTCCTACGTCGGATAAGTCTCATTGTAGGCCAGCCATTCGATATCCAGAAGGCAAGCCTGGTGTCCTCCTCTCAACCTTCAATGCTGACCCTGGCAACAACCATGATTGATCCTTCATACGCTAAACTGAGGAAACCTCACCACGAGTTTCATCATGCATGGGAGTTGAAGACATTAGATGAAGATCACATCTTGTACGCAGCAATGGATTCCTACCTTTGTTTAAATATCTACAAGGGTTGGATGAAGAAGCAGAGCCCAGTGTCCGGTTCAAGCAAAGAAGCGTCGGCGAAGAGGAAGAGGAAGAGGGACGAGGACGAAGTCGAGGACGTGGACTCAAACTCCGAGTAGGTGGCAGTACTGTCGCTCATACTAGTTCTACTGCAGTGTCAAGCAGACTAGTTGCTTAGTTTATTTTCAAGGGTGTGTTGTGCGAGGCCCCAGCAGAACTATGTTTATGTTCTTTCTCGTTATTTGAACTCTTTAGTACGTACAGTAGTACTAGTACTCTGTCTTACTACTGTTCTTCTTGCAGTTGGTACTACTGACTGTATCTTCATGTTCCTACTGTACTTAATATGTTCTTACTAGTAGTATAATTTGGGTGAGTCGATTTGTGAAAGAAGTTCGACGGAGCGAAGGAAGAAGACAGCAGAAGAGGTGGAAGAAGCCCTTCTAGCCATCCATGTTGCATCAAACGGCTCACATGAGTCGACTGACCCAAATTGCTCCTTCAGATTGCAGGATCCACGTGGCATTCAACGTCTCGAAGGTAGATTCCGCGTCTGCACCCGGTTTGCGGGCTCGACGCGCGCGCGACCGGCTTCCGCCGCGACAGCCACCATGCGCGCCTCCTCCGCGCGGCCGAAGACGACAATGACACGGTAGTTCCTCCTCGCCGGCGTGCTGGAGCACGCGCTCGTCCTCCTCTTCATACGCTGCGTGCATAGACGCGGATCCACCAGCTGCTCGCATGCTTGGCAGCGCGGCGGCATCACGAGGAGGGACTGTAGACGACGTGAGCGGGCGAGCCTTCGGCTTCATGGCACAGGGATGGCGGTGACACGGCGGTGATGGGCGAGAAATTGTTGGCCGGAGCAGGCGGGCGCCGGCATGCGCAACAGCGGCGGCGGCATATTGATGAGTGCGCGTGTGGAAGCTTACTTTAGCTATATATATATAAGGTTGGTCAAACTTAAAAGAAAACTGTACTAGTACACGTAAACATTAGACTTAGGCGGCGCTTTTATTAGTTAGTACCATAGCCACGATACGGAATCCTGTGCAAGTGCGTGAACCGCGGCCGCGCGGTGGATCGAACGGTGCGTCACTGTGTCACGCTCGAAGGACATCCACCGAACCTTTTTGTGTGTGTGAAAACAATCCTCGAATATTACTCAACTTTTTTTCCCGTGAAAGTTCTTGACGCTGCAATATTTCCATATATTTGAATTTAGCTCCAGTTCGTGTTTATTTGGATTTGGACGTTTTAGGTGCGCCCTAGTTTTTTTAATACTGATTTTGTGTGTGTGTGACTGAGAGAGAATGTGTGTATGTGTCCATATGTGTGTTGTGGCGGAAGGGCAATGTGGAGACGGTGTGCGTGTGATACAGACATAGAGAGGTCTGAATGTGCAAATGATCATGCATGAGTGAGACATAGACAGATGCCGATATGTTGTGTATACATGAGAGAACGGTCTTCTAGTTTTACTTGTGTGTGTGTGAGAGAGAGAGAGAGGGAGAGAGAGACAGAGAGAGGAGCACCCATAACACAACAACCATCTCTCTCGATTCGTCCGTCCCTCGCAGGGTCGCATGCAACACATGCATCAACGCACACATTTTGACACTCTCACCCGGCCCCTGCCCACCTCAAGGCCCGCACAATCTGTTCGTGAATACCCATTTCTCTCCTTAGGTTTGTTTTCTCTCAATATCTGACACACACACACAGAGAGAGAGAGAGACACGCAGCACAACACACACACACACACACACCCGAGCACACAATTCATCCCCATCCAAGGTTATACGGCGACCACTCTCGCTTGTGCTTCTTTGCACCCCAACATGCACAACACCTCAATCTTCAAAGAGGGCATCGAGCAGATCGAAGACGGCGACCACACCATGCTAGAGAATGCGGGGTCATTTGAAAGCAGGGTGATGTGATGACGGCTGACTGACTCCTCCCCCCACCCTCTCTCTCTATTGCACAAAATTACCAATCCCTCTCCCCTCGCACAAAATTGTCAATCCCTCAACCCACGAGATCCTTCCCCTCTCGTCCATGTTTTTCCAGCTCTGTCACCAAACATGTTGTCTCTTCTCCTTCCACATATACAGAATCCAGATACGCACGCGTCTCATGTATATTACATGTATCCATCTTTCTCACAAACCTAACTTCTTCCTCTCTCTTTCTCTCTGTATCTCTCTCTCTCTATCTCGTTAGGTTTGTCTCCTACTCTCTCATCCACATACATACAATCTTTCCTGCCCTATCTGTTCCATCTTCAAAAGCTCTCTCTGCACATTTCATTCACACATTGGGATATGTCAAAATGTTGCTTCTATAATGGCTTATGTAGAGTTATGGTTGTTTTTGTTGCATCCTACAAAGTAATAACTATGAAATGCATTTAGATTCTCATTTGACGGGGATTATGTGAGTTTGAGCATGTTGTGAAGTACTATAGACCTTGTATACATCTTGGGATTCGACAATGATTGTAACTATTGAATTGTATAGACCATTACATTCGAAGTCAATAGCCTAATATATTTATTTCACAATTTCAACAAATGATTAGTTCACTACAAACTAAGAAAACAAATGTGTACTCCCTCCGTTTTTATTTAAGTCTGCGTATTAGCATTGGTCAAAGTCAAGTTTTGTAAACTCTCAGAAAGCTTATAACAAAAAATATTAACATATACAATAACAAATAAATACCATTAGATTCATTATCGAATGTACTTTCACATCATACATATTTGTTATGGTAAATATTTATACTTTTCTATAAACTTGGTCAAACTTTAGGAAGTTTGACTTCGGTCAAACCTAATGTGCAGAGTTTACTACTACTACTACTCACTAGTTGCTTAGCCGAATCACTCAACACGCCACACGGGGAGTCCAGTGTCACAAAATTTTGAGGTCGGGGGGAAAATCTCCCGTGACCCTGATTCGAGCAGTGGGAAGTTACCATCATAGCCTTCAGAACATGCCTATGGATGATGCTTGGTAGGGGCTGTTTTCGTAACTTCAGGTTCACCCTACCCAGCCAACCCCACCCCGGCACCCAGAGTAGTACACCTGAATACTCCCCATTTTCTATCCCCACCGCAAAATAGACTTCTCCACGGCACCGCAGCCTTCGTGCTCCTCTCCTTTACATCGGCGCACTCGTCCACCGCAGCGCATCTGCCTCATCGACGACCTCGTACGCCGCACTGGAGCCGGTCCACCATCGTCGTCGTACACGGAGCCTCTTCCCCGGCATCGTCTTCCACGGTCTCGGATCTGCTTCCTGGAAGCTGACGCCAAGTGCAGAAGTACCACCGTCGTGGACAATGAACTGACTCCCGTTGCCGACCATGAGTCACAGAGGCCGCCGCGACCATCGTTCTCCTCCTCGATTGGTAATGTGTGTATTGAATCACTTAGCAGTACATGTGCAGTTCCAATTTTGTTCATACCTACCCTTCAAATTTCCTGGGTGCTATTGTTCCCGTAAAGTAATTGGTTATAGCCTCCATTATCCAACAGAATATCAGCTTGTAATTGTGCGTCGCTCCTGTATCACGCTGTGCTTGGCTAGGTTTTTCATCTGCAACCAGTAGTGTGGCAAATGATGGAAAGGTTTTTACTAGCAAGATGCCCATGCGTTGCACACATCAAGATGCATTTGTATGAGTATTTTATCTTGTGGGAGAAAAGGATGAACGAGGGAAGGCCTTATTTGCAAATCTGGAGAGGGGTATGGGTATCTTTTTGCAAAATTCCCATTTGTTTCCTTCCTATCTGTCAGATATAAATCGGACGGCCTATATTGCAAGAAAAAAAGTATAGAGAAAAAAAAGTAGACAGTAAAGGAAGTAGAGATAAATATTATATATTAAATATAAAATAAATATAACAGTAGAGAAGAGAGTAGAGATAGCATGTTGAGATTTTTAAAGCGCCGCGCGTTGCGATTCTGTTGGAGATGCTCTAACATGGCAGACGAGTGCTTTAATGTTGCCCACAAGATGCGCGAGTATTACTAGTACTATATTTTTCTTGCCATGTTGAGACTTTAAAACCACGAGTGCGAACAAGCAGAGGAGCAATGAAGACCAAACACGGGATATTCGGGACATCTTCAAGGAGCGTGGCAAGTTAAAGAGGAGCTGCACCAAACCTGTAAAACGAGCTTTGGTAAGTAACACCCTTTCAATTACTTTCGTGTAGCCTTGTGTTCTTCGATGTGTATATGTTGTAGTTTCTGTTTCTCTTAAGAGTGGTGTTCTTCGATGTGTAATAAGAAGAGTCTTAATCGTCCTAATGCTTTCGTTTTTAGCTTGATGTAGGAAGTGGGTGTTCTCACCTTGTAGTCTATTTTTATTATTTTTTTCCTTTTGAATTCACTTCTCCGAGTTCTGTTTATCTGGCTTCTACTAAATGGATCTGGGTTGCTCTGAATATTGATCTAAAAAAGAAGTAACTGCATGTCAGGATGCAGTTCCTGCGAATAGGGAAGTATGGTCAACCTCGAGATCATGTTTCCAAAATGAGGCTGGATTACACACAAGGTGCCAGTTCCCTAATGATGCTGGATTAGACACAAGGTGCAAATTCCCAGATGATGCTGGATTACACACAAGCCAGGTGGAGTCGTCAGCTGTTCGTGTCCTCATGACACTAGTAAAGGCTGAAAGAAAGCGTGCAGCCACCCTTGAGAATGTAGCTGAGTTCCTGAAGAAGCAAAAAGAGAAATCAGATGCTCTCTTCACCCAAGCCAAAGAAGACATCGAAGAAGCCAGAAATAAGCTAGCAGAGGCAGAGTAGGCTAGGCGTCTCCTGCTATCTAAAACTGTTGTCAATACAAAATTTCCTTCATAATAGCTAGGTTCAAATGTTTATCCAGTCAGCATGCCTGTTGTGATGTCCGTGCATCTACCGATGTGGCACAAAATGTATTTTTTCGGGTCATGTAATAACAGCAATTACTCTCCAAACAATAACAGACGAAGCATTGGACATGGTATAATTCACGCGCAAGCCCGACATTCCAAGTTCAACTTCCACATCAAACTCATGTTCACATATATCTACACATTCATACATAATGTCCACAACCATGATTCACTTCAAAGCCAAAAAAATGTGAGGAGAGTTATAAATAAAGAAAATCCTCTACTAGTTCTTGCTACCAGTGCGAGCACAACAAGTCAAGACCATGCATAAATTAATTATATTTTAGTCATTTTTTGTGTTCTAAAATGCCTCCCGGCTCGCGGAAGGACGTGTTGCCGACACACGCGCAGATTCAATTGAAGGAAATATGCCCTAGTGGCAATAATAAAGTTATTATTTATTTCCTTATATCATCATAAATGTTTATTATTCATGCTAAAATTGTATTAACCGGAAACATAATACATGTGCGAATACATAGACAAACAGAGTGTCACTAGTATGCCTCTACTTGACTAGCTCGTTGATCAAAGATGGTTATGTTTCCTAACCATAGACATGAGTTGTCATTTGATTAACGGGATCACATCATTAGGAGAATGATGTGATTGACTTGACCCATTCCGTTAGCATAGCACTTGATCGTTTAGTTTGTTGCTATTGCTTTCTTCATGACTTATACATGTTCCTATGACTATGAGATTATGCAACTCCCGTTTACTGGAGGAACACTTTGTGTGCTACCAAACGTCACAACGTAACTGGGTGATTATAAAGGTGCTCTACAGGTGTCTCCGAAGGTACTTGTTGGGTTGGCATATTTCGAGATTAGGATTTGTCACTCCGATTGTCGGAGAGGTATCTCTGGGCCCTCTCGGTAATGCACATCACCTAAGCCTTGCAAGCATTGCAACTAATGAGTTAGTTGCGAGATGATGTATTATGGAACGAGTAAAGAGACTTGCCGGTAACGAGATTGAACTAGGTATTGAGATGCCGATGCTCGAATCTCGGGCAAGTAACATACCGATGACAAAGGGAACAATGTATGTTGTTATGCGGTCTGACCGATAAAGATCTTTGTAGAATATGTAGGATCCAATATGAGCATCCAGGTTCCGCTATTGGTTATTGACCGGAGACATGTCTCGGTCATGTCTACATAGTTCTAGAACCCGTAGGGTCCGCACGCTTAACACTACGATGACAGTTATATTATGAGTTTATATGTTTTGATGTACCGAAGGAGTTCGGAGTCCCGGATGAGATCGGGGACATGACGAGGAGTCTCGAAATGGTCGAGACGTAAAGATCGATATATTGGACGACTATATTCGGACTTCGGAAAGGTTCCGAGTGATTCGGGTATTTTTTGGAGTACCGGAGAGTTACGGGAATTCGTCGGGGAGTATATGGGCCTTATTGGGCCATACGGGAATAGAGGAGATAGGCCAAAAGGAAGGAGGCCTGCACCCCCCCTCTGGTCCGAATTGGACAAGGGGTGCAGCCCCCTTTTCCTTCTCCCTCTCCTCCTCTTTCCTTCTCTCCTACTCCAACAAGGAAAGGAGGAGTCCTACTCCCGGTGGCAGTAGGACTCCCCCCTTGGCGCGGCCTCCTCCTAGGCCGGCCGCCTCCCCCCTTGCTCCTTTATATACCGGGGCAGGGCCGGGGGCACCTCTAGGCACACAAGTTGATCATCTCTTAGCCGTGTGCGGTGCCCCCCTCCACCATAGCCCACCTCGATCATATCGTAGCGGTGCTTAGGCGAAGCCCTGCGTTGGTAGAACATCATCATCGTCACCATGCCGTCGTGCTGACGAAACTCTCCCTCAACACTCGGCTAGATCGGAGTTCGAGGGACGTCATCGAGTTGAACGTGTGCAGAACTCAGAGGTGTCGTGCGTTCGGTACTTGATCGGTCGGATCATGAAGACGTACGACTACATCAAATGCATTGTGCTAACGCATCTGCTTTCGGTCTAGGAGGGTACGTGGACAACACTCTCCCCTCTCGTTGCTTTGCATCACCATGATCTTGCGTGTGCGTAGGAATTTATTTTACTATGTTCCCCTACATCAATGAAGGCAGACGGGGCAGTCTTAAGCTGGTTGCACACGGGCACGCGGCGAGGAGGCGTGCTCAGCCGGGCCTGCAGCGAGTGCGGCCCTCTTGGCCGACGCGGCGGTTCAATGCCTGCGCTATGAGAGGTCACGTCTGTGTTAGAGCAATTACGCGGCGAGGAGGCATGCTCAGCTGACTATTCCTACAAAGGTGCTCCACCACGTACCCGGTACCCGCGAATGCAGCAATCGTGCACCTAGGGTTTTAGGGTTTATTTGTTAATGTCGCCTTTACGTAACACTCATGTGTACGAGACAGCGAGAGGCCGACTGTGTGCGTGCGCCTCTTCTCTTCGTATATGTACTCCACCTTTTGTCTGGTGTCCAAAAAATTAAAATAACTACTAGCAATGTGCCAATGCGTTGCCACATGATCAAAGTAGATTAATACATATTCACCGATTTGATAGAAAAAAGTCTAGTTTTGAATTACGTATATCACTAAAAATATGTTATGTTTCACTCAAAATTTATTCCTTTGGTGGTTTTCATGAGATAAGGGAGGAATGTTGTTGGTTTCAAGATTCGAGAAGTGGTATATGTCAAATTCCTATGCTTACTAGCAAGATGCCCGTGCATTGCACGGAACATCAAGATCTTGTGGGAGAAAAGGATGAACGAGGGAAGGCCTTATCTGCAAATGTGGTGAAGAGTGTGGGTAAATTGCCATATTTTCCTTCCTATCCGTGAGATATAAATCGGACGACCTACATTGCATGATGGCAGGCCCACCATAATCACCAACTCTATTTTTATCCCTACTCTTATAAAAAAGCATTGTCGGTGATGATCGTGTGCCTGCCATCCTGCAATATAGGCCGTCCGATCTATATCTGACGGATAGGAAGGAAACTATGGCAATTTTGCAAAAAGATACCCACACCCTCTCCACATTTGCAAATAAGGCCTTCCCTCGTTCATCCTTTTCCCCCACAAGATAAACTACTCATACAAATGCATCTTGATTTTCCGTGCAACGCATGGGCATCTTGCTAGTTGTTGCAAAAAGCCCATGTGTGTGTGAGAGAGAGGGAGAGTGGAGGAGGACTGAGTGCATGTGTGACAAAGACACAAGGAGTGTGTGTGCGATAGGTATCAGCTTAAAATGAGGCAATAGTGTGTGTGTGTGTGTGCACGATCGAGAGGGCGTGTCTCAAGAAGGGAAGAAAAATCTACATAGATACAAGGAGTGGGAGAGAGACATGTATGCGATGGTGGAAGCACGAGTGTGCGGGTGTATAAACCTATCTAGAGGCTAGCTAGTCGATAAATGATTGTGAGAGAAATATGAGTCGGGGTGCGAAAGCGAGAGTTTTGTGTGTGTGTGAGAGAGAGACGGTAGTCGGGAAGGGGAGTGGAAGCAGGAGTTGTGTGTGTGTGTGTCTGTGAGAGAGAGAGAGGAGATGGTAGTCGGGGTTGTCTGATCGGTAAACAAATGAATAATGTCAGCCTGGGATGGAGACGAAAAGGAGACCGCAACAAATGTTGTGTCTATAGGAGAGAGAGAGAGTAATTTTAGTGGTATAAGTCATATGCAGAGACATATAGGGTGTGTGAGAGAATCCCATAGAGAGAAAGACAAAGTGAAAGACGAGTGGAGACTGTGTGTGTGGCGGTGAAAAAGAAAGCTTAGGTACCGAGTGATACCAGAGAACAGTAGAGACGTGAGAGATAATGAAAACCGTGTAATGTATAATGATAGGGAGAGTGTGACACTTCTCAAGGGAGACGTCGAGAGACCATGTTTGCGAGGATAGGAGAAACATGAAGTGAGCGTGCGGGTGAGCTGGAGAAAAGAGAGTGATAGCTACTTGAAGGAGCATGCATGCGAGAGAGATGGGCTTGAAAGGAGTGAACAAAAAAGGGATTCAAATATTTGAATTCGAGATGATGATACATGTAATCCATACTCGAACCAAAATTGATCTATCAAACATGCATACTCATATGAATTCACGCACATCTATGTTATTTAATATGTAGATATTACTGATCCATACATTTTAGTAGAACATAATTTGGTTAATTTTTTCGAATTCAACCTTAAGATTTCGAGATCGTTGTATTTGTAAATCATATTATACATATAAAGGAGCAGAATTCTTTGTTGTGCTTTTGAAAGTATATATAAAAAATGATGTATATAGAATGTAATTCCAATTGAAAATGGATCCCTCCCCAAAAAATAGAATACAAACGGGATTCGAATTGAGTTGGCACGGTAAACGTGCGCTCTTCAAAATTTGAACGAAGCGGGGAAAGTGGCAGTAACCGCCCGAAACCAAAATCTGCGAGATGGAAATCACTACTGCCTATCTCTGCCACGCAAAGCCTATTTGCTGGATTTCTATAGGTTTCGATAGGGGTAGGTTTGTAATTTCACCCAAACGTGACGTAACCGCCTCTCACCCGGATTCATACACGGTGGGCGCCAAAACACAGTGTGTCCTCGGCCGAAATCGACTCCCTCCCCGATTCATATTCATACACGGTGGGCGCCAAAAACAAACTCTCGTCGGCAAATATTCGGTGTATGCGAGATTACCGTCCTATCCCCAACCGACTAATGTTGCTGTGATGTAGTAGAAATTTGAAACAGGGGCTAAGTTTATAAATTTCCTCGCATTTGAGACAAGCGCGCCCTGAATACATGGTTCCCCCTTCCTCTCTACCTCCCTTTTCCCCATTCGTACTCCATGGGCGCCAAAACACCCTCTCCACCCCACACTCCTCCGTCTGCCGCCATCCGCCACCCCATCCACCGCCGTCCTCCTCCACCATGCCGGAGCTGATACCCCGACACCGCCGTCCATTACAAGAGATCGACCTCTCTCATCCACGGCTTCGGACCGAGATCCTTGCATCTCGCCCTCTCGCTTCATCCCCGCCGTCGTCCACCTTGACGGCGTCGCTCCTACGACCGTCTCATCCATCGCGCCCCACCGCCACCGTCTACCCTCCTAGATCTGCTTCCACGCTGGCGACAGCCATCGCTACCGCAACACTGTCAAATTCTCAGCAGATGCGTACACGGTGCCGCACCAGAGGCGGTACTCTTTCGTATCTGCTCAACTTATTTATCGCAGCAAGAAAATAGATCGCCACTGCTTTACTCTGATTTCTTGTCTTGGTTGCGAAGTTTCCTTTGTCCGGTTTGCACCTTCAGATCCTCCATGGCACGCTCAACACTATACTCCCAATGCTTATGGTTTTCCCCTTTTATATTCCACACTAGTTAAATCACAGTAAACTAAATTTCAAAATTGGGTCAGTCGATTTTCCAGAGCTCGCCGGAGTTCGCCGGTGCGATCGAAGGGGCTCGGGTGGTTGTGGGCCTTGCCGAATGAAGAAAACTTCGACGCGGGTGGGGTTGGGGCAGGGGTGGGGGTGGGGGTGCCGGAGGAACATAGGCGGTGGGGGCCGGTGGTCCGGCCGGCGGCCCGTGCGGTGTTCTGTATGGGAAGAATCAGAGACGAGGAAGAAGAAGGGTTAGGAGACGTAGGATCTTCATCCAACCGCCTGAAATGGTCGAGAGACAGCTGGGAGTTGCTTTCTTAATGCGCTCTGGTTCATCATGTGTGGGCACTGTGCAACCAACATTTTATTATCCAAAATCTGCTTGCTCTTCTTTACCATGTTCCTCTTCCGTTCTTCTTTAATATGTACTCTCTCCGTTCCTAAATACAAGTATTTGTATAGATTCCACCATGGACTACATATGGAGAAAAATGAGTGAATCTACACTCTAAAATGTATCTGGATACATTTGTATGTGATCCATAGTGGAAATCTCTACCAAGACTTATATTTTGGATCGGAGGGAGTATGATAGTAGTACAGTATGTTCCTTGTACTGAAGATGAGCAGGGACATTTGCAGTGTAGAGGTCTATACAGTCGGTTGTGATGGACACTTTGAGCCTCTTTGATTCGTAGGATCTTGTAAACATAGGAATAGGATTTATAGTGGCCTGCCCACTTGAATCCTATAAGAATAGCAATGAAATGCGGGGAGCTGTGTCGCCTTTGAGAGTTACACTGATATTAACAGTACCGCACCTTCACTTGAAGAGAGCTGGTATCCGAAGCCTTTCTAGCCGTACCGGCAATACTAGCACATATATTCCAGCAAGTTCCACTTTGCTGATTTTACTCTGATGCTTAAGGTTTTCCCATTATATCTACACTATGATCTATGTAGCTGCTTTGTGTCGCACTAGCAGCAGTCCACTCTTGAAGCTAAACACTGCAATTACTTACAAAATTGGCACCAAGGCATTGAGTGCCATTCTAGATGCAATGAAACTCATACGCTCCCCACCTGTTGATTCTTGTTCAGAATATGATCCTAATGACTATTCTAACCTCGAGGAGTCAAAGGCAGATGGCCTGTCCTGTTCACCCATCCAGGTGCCTGTTCTAATTTGGCAATGTTTTATCGATTACGGGTATCTTGCATATGTTGTCTTGCATTTCTTCTACTTTGTTGCACCGCCATCTGCTTAGTTTACCCATCATATATGTTGAGATGCCATGCCCATCCATTATCAATACATATTCCATCTGTCATCATACCATGTTTTTCCACTCAAATGTTGTTCTTGTGCATCAGACATCAAAAAGGAAGAGGGTGATTGCCGAACCTGAAGGAGCACCAGCAAATTCCTTAAAAACGTGGTGGTGCCGGAGAAATCAGACAACACCCCACTTATATTGGCTGTACAACCAGTGACACAAAACGTAGGACCGACTCTAGCAGACTGTACCCATACTTCACTGGCCACACCACTAGCCCCACCACACAGGACCTGCACTCCAGCAAAAGGTATACCAATTTCATTTGCCATAGCACCAGCTGTACCACAGAAAAATCCCACTCCAGCAAAAAGTATAGCAAGTCCACCGGCCGAAGACCTATCCCAACTGCAGAGATGGCCAATTCCTACAGATTGGAACCCCATTCCATTTATTCCCAGTTTAAAAGACAATGCTTTCAATGTTGTTAGCGACTAGGTGCATATATTCCCATCGAGAAGATTATTGTGAAGAGAAACACCATTTTCACATCTTCCTGTCCAACTTACGTGTAAGTACTATTATTCATGGTTATTATTTTCCTATTTTCTGCTGATTGAACACATCAATGATTTACATTACATTGTTGTAACTATGCGAGGGTCAATCTGGATAGTCATGACGAGCAAAGCTTGCTTGTGCTTTTCAAGGAAGCATTGCAGCAGTATCGGTGTTACATGAGGAAATCACACTTTGATGGCAAGTCTATAAACGAATTTCCGGTGAATTCTCCTGTGCTAAATAGAAGACGTTGAATGGAAAACCCTTGTTATGCGCTGGTCTCGTTCCCAGGATGAGGTACTGTCTATGAAATCACATGACAATTTGAACTTCTACTTTTTCGCATGTGCCTTACAGATCTTTTTTGTAGGAAATCTGCTCGAAGAAGAATTCTGGTTTGACAAGAACGACAGGACATCACAAATATGCTGCCCGCTGCTTTGCTCTTGTTAGTACCTGTTGTCCTGTATCACTGTACTTGCATACATACCTGGTTCATTATGTGACAGCAGTATGCATGATAGCTTGCTTATTAGTTGTTCGCTCCAAATTATCTAATCTGTATGAATGGTTACATTAGTGTAGAATATATCCAATGCCAATGTTTTTTTAGCTCTGCATTGTTCTTGTAAGTACATGCTGTCCTTTATCAGTGTACTTATAATGACAGATAGTTGTTCATGTACCATCACTCTGCAGCTTATTTTCCTTTGCCCTCCATTTTCTACACATCAGATCTATATTTACTCTTACCATAAGGTTGGTACTGAAGAAGTTTAGCTGTGCATTTCTCTTGGCTGTACCTTTTGCCTGTATCGCTGCACTTACATTTATAGCTACTTGGTTATGTAGCATCACTCTTCATCCTATCTTAAATATTCTCCATTTTTTCGTATATTATCACATCTATATTTACTCTTAACAAAATGTAGAATAAAGGCAATGCTTTTAAATAAGATTCTGTGGTAAACTTCTTGAATTGCCCCCCCATCAGCATGGACAAGGACTTTATAGAGCCTGTCTTCACCAATAATGTAAGTTTGTCCATCTCAAGCCTTCAAACTTTGTTGTATATATTTGGTTAGGCATGACTGCAACAGCTGTTTATTTTTGGTGTTTGCATCAAATTGCTTGTTTAAATTTTATTATCTAGTTCATAAACAAAAGTTTGTCCTTTCTCAATTTAAGTTTTTAGTTGTACAACCAAGTTGCTTCTTCATACCATGTAAATTAAACTATACAGAGCAAGTGATCTTCTTTTGCACTGCATGTATGCTTCTGTTCTTCATCCGTAATCCAGTGGTGTGGTGAACCTACCCACTACAGCACAATGTCATATTCTACATTGTCTTAACTATGAACAATGTCATATCATTCTACTATTATTTAAAGCATCTCTTTATTTGCCAATCTGAAATGGTATAAATTGACAGCACACTAACCATTGATACTTGTGAGTTCTTGATCTGTAATCCAGTGGTGTCATGAAGCTGCCAACTCCTTCACAATGTCATTTCCTGCCATGTCTTGACCTGAACAATACCATATTGTGTTAATGCAATTCTAAACGGTGTCACTTTATTCGTTAGTAAGAAATGTGATGAATTGTCAGCACCGATACTTTATCTGCAAAACCTGTCATCTGTCTGCTTGTTTATCTTTCAGAGTGAGGAAGATATAAGTGTTGAACAAGCGCAGTCTCATCATCTTGCTCAGCTGCTTGCGCTGCAGCTCCCCAGCAGGGCTAACCTTTCTTGAACTCTATTGAAGTGCTGTCGGTTTTGTATATTATTTTGTCGGCGTGTTCATTTGCACTAGTGGCGATCTTTGATGCCCAGTGTATGTATTCTGCTGTCTGCTTGTGCTTTATTATCATAGTGGTGAACTTTGATGCCCAGTGGATGTAATATGCCGTAATTTCTTTATTGTATAGTCTAGATTTTTTCTTATTCATGATGATGCAGTTATTTTACTGTATATATATATCCTGTCTTCGCAGTAAACCGGCCAAACCGTAAAATTACAGTACATAATCGAGCCGTCATGCAATCACGATGTAGGTTGGGCCTGAAACGTGCCGAATAGCTCACGGGCCGGCAGCAGCCCGAAATGAACCCCAGCCCATGATTGTGCGAATCAAATCACGGGCTTTTAACAGGCCAAAATTGTCTCGATCCTTGTTTGGCCCAATCAGATATTGGCTGTGAGCAGGCCGGATGCAAACCGGGCCGTAGTTAGGCCCAACTATATGACGGGCTTTTAACACACCGAAATTAATATAGGGCCGAAATGTTAAACAGGCCCTTAACAAGCCAAAACTAATATCAGGCCGAATTACTAAGTGGGACTTTAGCAAGTGGTCCCAAAAGCATAGTGTCCAGTTGACGGGCCGAATCTGATATGGGCCATAATTGAGCCCAAAGCCTCTTAAAGGGCCGGACCTGATCTGGGTCGTCATTTGGCCCAGAACGTGGTAGGCTTTTAACGGGCCAAATCTCATATGGGCCACTATTAGGCCCGGAGCGTGGCAGGCCATTAATGGACCGGATCAAATATGGGCCGACATTTGGCCCAAAACATGGCAGCCAGTTAATGGGCCGGCCTACTAGGGTCCTCAAAATCTTGTGGGCCTACAGCTGGGCCGGCCCATTAATGTTGACGAAATCTCATGGGCCTTTAGCTGGGCCGGCCCATTATGATCCGCAAGAATCTTGTGGGCCTTTACCTGGGCCGGCCCATTATGGCACACAAAAATCTTGTGGGCCTTTACCTGGGCCGGCCCATTATGGCCCACAAAATCTTGTGGGCCTTTAGTTGGGCCAGCCCATTATGGTCCACAAAATCTCGTGGGCCTTTAGCTGGGCCGGCCCATTATGATCCACAAAATCTTATGGGCCTTCAGTTGGGCCGGCCCATTTAAACTTGATGGGCCGGTCCACGTGTCAACATATCATAGGCGCATCTCGCCCATTGGATGAGTGACACCTGTGCCAATGCGGACCTGACACGTATCTCCTCCAGCCAATGATGATTTTCCACGTGGAAAATGCCCATTGGCCGGGGCTGTTAACGGGTTATCGGATCCAAAACCCAACCCGATAGCTTAATGGCGTTCCGTTACGGTGGATGCCACGTGTCGGTCACCCTTAACGAAAGCACCTCTGTGACGCGTGATTTATCGTCATGGAAGTGGACACTTCTGTGATGATAATTTTGGTAATGTCATGGAACACTTCTACGACAGCACAGGCATGACTATCTTGATTCTGTCATAAATTTGTCATGGATGTACATGCATGACAAAAAGCGCGACGTACTATGACAAACATGTATCATCACAGAAGTGTATTTTTTTGTAGTGCACGGACACACATACATAGGTGCATGATTCAGCATAGGGTGCTAGTAAAGATTTGTTTAACTCCGACAGGAAAATCAGGCAGCAATAAATCAGTGGTACTTAAGTACTCCTGATTAATTAAGTGACCTTGCAGGAGAGACAACAGAAGTGGAAGGGCTCCCTAGAGGATCATCTCACATGTAAGGTAGACGTTATCGGAGCCCTTGAATGGCCTCGACCGAGGCCTCGGGCATCAGCAAGATCACCTTGGCACTGTTTATTTTTCTTATTCTTCTTCCTCTTCATGCTCTATTTCTCTTTCTCCTCACCAGTTGGTGAAACCAAGTACATGACTGGCCTTCTATTTCAGAATTGGTTTTGTCAGTGAGGGAGTACAAGTGTACTAGTAAACAATAGCATTATTTTCTCATGGCAATCACAAAATAGAGATGAACACATGCATTAAATATAATTCTTACCTAAAGGAAGGTTATTGTGCCAATATGGATGATGAGGATTGGAACACAGATCTCCCTCTGTGCAGTTCCACCAAAATGAACCAACTGTTCCATTCTGACATTCCAGTTAAACAGCACAAAAGTCACTTCTTTTAAGAAGTGTTTTGTGCAGTGCACCAAAAGGTCACAACAGCAACCAGGTGAAATGGATATCCCTGTTTGCACAAAAAGCTACAGAGGAAACAGTCAGAGTCTCAAACAATTACAGGCAAAAACATTTGGCTAAACTTGTCATGGCTTATAACAGTGGCATGGCTTCATTTTACCTGGGTCATTAGATTAAGAACATCTGAATATTTGGTATAAGGGCATGGGACAGTGGGTGCACCAGCAGTCCAGCACCATGTACCTAAACCGGGGCATAAAGTGGTGATTCAGAGTTTGTTGCCCCGATAAACAAACATCCAAGAAACATATCTGGGTTGGTCCCATTTTTGTTCACTCTAGCCACCTACTCCTATGTGTGGATAGCAAATCTAGTCCTGGTCATACCAGTGTGTACTACAACATTTCCCCTATATTTCCCTTTTCGACCAAGAGACCGGTTGGATGACCAGTCTGTACTATTTTCATCCCCTTTCCTTCCTGTTTGTACCAAGTCTGATGAACATACTAAATTCCCCCACCCCACTTTATTTCTTGTTTGAACCAAGTACAAGTTTGACTCCATGAAGTAGCTTTACCTCTAACAATAGAAAAAAAATAGGTGACATTGGACCATCCGATCGAGAGGGGCTGGTATGTAGAAAATGATGCACATCCAGCGACGTAGCGAGCTGGGGAAGTAGAGCTAGGGCGGTTTCAAAGGAAGATATACCTGAAGGTTGTCGGGATGTGGATAGGTGGGCGGCGGGAGGTCGGATCCGCCCACACTAGGGAAACGACAAAGGGATCGGAGGACCTCCCGCGTTGGCGCTCGGCCAGAGATAACGGTGCGGCCAGCAGTGGGTCTCCTCCCTTGCTGTCGACGACGGCCTAAACGCTGCCCCCCTCCCCTTCACCGGCGGAGGGGGATACATCCAGATCTGTAACCAACGGTGAGGATAGAAAGATAGTGTTACCACCGCTATCTTGTTTAGATCTGGAGAGGATGAGAGTGTGTGAATAGAGCAACCCTAGCAAGCAAGCGCGGAGGCTCCGGCCAATATATACGTAGTGGGGTATTTTTCCTTTTTCACTCCATCCAAACAATCGTTTAAAATTGTGTACGTGCCAGGTCGCCGTTTTTTTTTGAGTTGTCGATTGTTTTTTGAGATAGGTACCCGCTTATTCCAAGTGGTGTTACGGTATGCCAGGTCGCACTTTGTATCGTTCAAGTCTGGTACAAGACCCTCCATTAAATGAACAACCACCTCCTCGTAAAATTTGTGAACAAGCCCACGGCTAAAATTATCGGAAACGTGGGCTGCCCCAACATGTAGTATTATTTATATTTTCTATGTGGGAGTATCCTCAAAACAAAATGTGAGAGTACAATATTTATTGGGCCCCTCTGTAATTGGTGCTAAATTTTGACCAAAGATTTAACTGACAAAATTTTAGTGCATGTTAACAAAAAATTATATCGTTTGATTTGTATTTGAACATAGTTTTCAATGATGTATTTTTTTGTGACATGCATGAACATTTGGTTAGTTAAATTTATAGTCAAAATTTGGCAAGGTGCATTAAATCAACACATGCAAGTATCAAAAGGAGAGTCGCGGCATGCATGCATGCGTTGTAATTAATGCATCGGTAAACACAAATTATTGAAATATATCGAGTGTAGTCCTTTGATGTGTCGCGTCAACTCATACAACAACGAGAAGTTTGACTACTACAACGCCCTCTTCCTCGCTGACTGAGCTCCGGTGCCTTAACTGCACCTGCCTTTGGCTGTATGACAGGTGGGCCACCCACCTGCTGGGCCCACATGTCATACATGCAAAGGCAGGAGCAGTAAGTCAATGAAGCCGCGTCACTCCCTTGCCCATGAGCGTGGTGGCCGGCAGGACTAGGAGAAGCTTTCACTACACGCTCTCCCTCCCGCACATGGTGGACATGCAGCAGTTCATTCGGTGTCAGATGACCAGAAGCATACTGTAGTACTCCTCCACTGCAGTAGTACTCCATCATTGTTCGACTTCCCAAAGAGGCGAAGAGCCAAGCGCAGCCCGGACGCTCGTGTGGCAGTTTCATGTGTAGAGTAGTCTAGGATAGCGTGTACCCTGCCTCTAAGCTTAAAATCGTTGGGGTCGGCTCCATGCTATGAGGCTGTCTCGAAGCATTTTTTGATTAAAATAATCTTCTGCCCTACCTTTCATCCTGGTGACTGTAGTTTGCACGCTCATCTTATCAAGACAGGAATATATTGTGGTGGGGTAAATGTTAGAGGTTGCAGCAAATATATTATACACTGCGGGTCTTTCAGCCAAGTTTAGAGGCAAGCATGTGGGGCCAGTGCTATGATGTGTCGTGTCAACTCGTACAACGAGGAGAAGCTTGATTTTACTACTACACGCCTTCTCCCTCACCCATGCGTGCGGTGGCTCACAGACGAGGACAAGCTTTTGCTTATACTACACAAGCTATCCCCCCCGCACGCAGTGGACGGACATGCAACAGTGGATTCAATACTGTAGAAGTATTAGTAACATCATTATTCGTCTTCTCGAAGAGGCGAAGAGCCAAGCGCAACCCGAACATGGCAGTTGCGAATGCTTGCGTGGCAGTCTTTGTGTAGGGGTGGGGTGGGGTGCGGTGCCTTGGAGCACGCATATAGGCAGGCTCTTGCATGAGACAAAATTGCTATTTGAGCCCACTATTGTAGTACTCCTTTCTAGTACATCCCTGTAAACTGGAAAGGAGTATTTGCCTTTCTAGAGATTTCAACAAGTGACTAGACTACACCCTAAATGAGTAGTACATATCGAGCAAAATGAGTGAACCTACACCGTAAATAAATACGTAGTTCTCTCGTTTTCCTCTCTGCCTTGGTCGAGGTGCACAATGTTGAGTACTCATATATGACTAGCTGGTCTATCTACATGCGGGACATCAAAGCATCCGGGCCCACGTGCCATCCACCAAATCACAGCGAGGTGCTACAGTCGAGACTCACCGATCACCCCGGTGTGGCCGTCATGACCCATCATATCACAAAACCCACACCTTTACCAGCAATGGTAAAGTGGCCTCGAAGTGGCCTCAAAGTTGGACTGGACGAAGCAACCATCATTTCACTGGAACCCTCGTTGAAGCCCTTTCTCCCCTTTCTTGAAGAAAACCTCACTCCAGGCTACTCACTTCTGCCATTTTTCTTCTGTACCGACGAAAGAAAGGTGGGCGAATCAGTGATGCTACTGTATTTTCATTCCAATAATCTTCTTTTTGCGAAGCACTGACCGATTCTCATAGCCTATTCTTTTCCCATTTTCATTGCAATTGTGGTTTCCTTTCGATTGCTTTTTGTTTGCCAGTTCATTGATGGATCCTGGAGCACTAGGCAAAGAGTTGTCGATGGACAACCCACAGGAGACAACAATCTCCAAGAAGCGAGCACCGACCAACGAGTTGACCATGTTGGCAGGCCAATCCATGGAGATGAAGAACTCCACGAAACAAGCACTGGCCAAAGAGTTGACGACGTTGGCGGACGAATTCCTCAAAGAAAGTTGGAAGAATGGCAAGGGCCCCACCGTGCCTACCCCAGATACTCTAATGGCCACCTATGAGAGGCTCAAGGCCGAGTTTGAGGAGATAGTCGCTGTTGAGAAGCAGTATTCCCCTGGCAAGGTTATGGCCCCCATCGAGGACGAGGAGATGGCCCCCGGAGGGATGGGATCCCTCGGTGAGCTGCACAAGGTAAAAAATAATGGCTTACCATAGTTGTGGTTTTTGATTATTTGCAATGCGCTTGCTAATATGTTAGGGTTGTGCAGGTGCCGGTGGACGTCCTTGATGATTCCGATGTCGCGGCCCGTCCTGTGGACAACAAAGGCCATCTCGGCGATGAAGCAATGCCATTTGTTGAGCGCTGCCTCTGCGAGGACCACACCATCCTCACACGCCTCCGAGCGGTTCAGAGCACCATTAAAACAAAAACGGTGTGGGGGGGACTTTATTCCATGCAAATTGCTCCACCATTGTCTCGCCGGCATCGATCAAACGAAAATCCTTAGCTATTCCTACCCCTATGGCTACTGGACCGAACCCTTGGGTCCTGTTGCACCGACCGCCGCCGGAGCGACAGAGGGGGGGGGGGCGTTGACATCGCCCAGGAGATCGATTCCAATGCCGCTGTCCATCCTGTGGACATTTCCCCAGAGATCGATTTCGATGTCGCGGTCCGTCCTGTGGACATCGCCCCAGAGATCGTTTCCCATGCCGCTGTCCGTGCTGTGGTCATTGCCCGAGAGATCGATGACAAGAAATAGTTGGTCGCGCTAATCCTTCAGGGTAGCTTGCATTGTGTTTAATTACTAGAACGATGCGTGTTATCCAACCATCTTAGGGCTAGCGCACTGTCTTGTGTGGGCGGTACTTGCTACTTTTGTCTGATAGTGAATCATGCGAACACTCTCCGAGTTATGGAAACATATGTATCCTCACCAACTTTTGATGTAATATATGGCATGCTTAAATGTAAGTTTGAAATGTTTATCATATCAGCAGGGCTTCTTTGATGATTCTTGGTGTTAGTAGGCCAGCTACTGTGCGAGCTATAGTACTTGCAAAACACTCACCGAAGAGAAATGTTGGGGCTGATGAGCTCGTGGTACGCTTATACTGATCCGTCGTCGATTGGCCAACAGCCCGAGCTCCTAAAATTGTAGGCTTAGCGATCGATCAGACAATAGTCGACACGGATACATTCATGCCTCATTTGGTTCATAGGGTAGGAAAATCGTAGCAAAAGTACAGAGATGTACAACACAAAATCATAGCGGTACAGAGACGTACTCCCTCCGTTCCAAAATAGATGACTCAACTTTGTACTACTAACTTTGAAACGGAGGGAGTACAAATCCTAGGCGGGCTAGTTTGGCCTAGTGGGTTTCAGTGATATGACGTGGTACAGTGCAGTTCAGTCTCCGCGTGTGGTAGCAGTATTGCGGGTATAGTAAGTTTTCTTAAAGAAACGGAATTCAACAAAGTCATGATGGTTCCTTCGTCCGACCAACTTACAGTGGTAAAGGTTGGGCCTGCGCTACGACCGGGGTGGACCAGGATAATTTTGTGCATGGCAGGTGGACCAGGATGGTCAACGTCCCACATGTCGGTGAATGAAAGTATTCTTTCTGATATAGAGGACGAGCAAGGAGTATTCATTGTTTATTTTTGATGAAAGCTATTGTCTCCACTGTTACGACGAAGGAGTGTGAAATACGGTAGCCTAGTGAACTTGGCATGTGCACCACTCACTCCTTCCTCATGTAATACTACCATAGTGTTCACTATAAGGTTGGCTATAAGGTTACAACTTTTTCTCACTTTCTCTCTATATATTTCCTCTCAAATTTTTTTTACATTTCTTTTTTAGACACAATTGTTTTTATGCCTCTTTTTTTAGAATTAGTTTTTTATACCTAGGAGCACATGTAGAGACGGGCTCTTGCATAGCCCACTTCTTGACTTTGTCAATGCCTCTCTCTCCTCCACATAAGTGGGCTTATAGCCTAGTTTTTTACTAGTACTAGTTCCTACGAATGCAGGCAGCTGGCGTCTGAGGGGGAGCGCATGCGGGAGGTGGAGGGGTTTCTGGTGGGCCAGGGTGGTCAGAAGCGGGCTTGGAAGCGGTCCGGACTCCCGCATGTCCCACCTCACATTATCACCATATATTTCTTAGAGTCCTTGCGCGGAGGGCGGGCGATCTCTTCTCCCTCCCCCATCTCTCTCTTCTCAGCCGACGCCCACCAAGCGATTAGATTTCGGCTATTGATGGTTTATTCAATTGCAGTCCCACATGTTAGTGAAAATGCAAGACAACGCGTGTCCTCTCTGGTGAGCGGCGTGCGAGCCATACTGTCGGGGGTGCGACGCGAACGTGACGCGTACGAGACGTAAGTGTGCCGCCTTTTCCTTTTGAAATTGCAAAGCGTAACAGTTTCATGCGATCGGTCGATAGAAATCCAGAACAAAATGACGAGGGAGGTGCTTTCCCGCGCGTTAGGCGGGCTAGTTTGAGTGATATGACGTGCTACAGTGTCGTCCACTTGCTCCATTCTTATGTAAGCAAGAGTCTACACTCTTACGTGGGAGGAGTGTGAAACACGACGGATCTGATTTTGATCGAGGGATAACTGTTCCCTACGAAATAATGGAGCACTGTTAGCGATTATAGCATGATAGTTAGGCCTCTCCCAATGCTCCACCTTGTATAGGTGCTAAGGTTGCCAACTAAGCAAAAAATCTGATGTGGCATGCTAATTAAGAAGAGAGAGAGTAGTATGGTGGCCTCAGCAAGAAACGATGCTAAGCACGTGTACCTAGGTGGAATCATAATTCTGAGTCTATAAATGATTAAATGCATGAAGCTTACGTATCACCCAAAAGCTTAGCACCAATGCATTGGGGACTTTGGTAGCTAAGGCATTTAATATACTTAGCACCTCATCTAAGCACCTTTGCATTGGAAGAGGTCTTAGGGCATCTCCAGCACTGGCCCACAAATTTACACCGGCATCTGTCCAAGGACACTGATGGATGCCATCCAATGCTTCCCGCATACCTTTCAACAACTATATGAACTAACTGGACGAAATTCATGCAAACAAAGAAAATTTCAACTTAACCAGATGAAATTCATTACATTTTGAAGACTTTTCCTATAAACTGGACGAAATTCATTACATATTTCACACAAACCATACTAAAACCTACTGTAAACCTATTCTAAGTGATCACCGGTGCCTGACCACCATGTTCGGCCATGAACCTGAGAAAGCCGACCATTGCCTTTACCTCCTCCTCATCCGCCTCGATAACCTCCTCCTTCGGAGCACAACGTTCTAAAGATTTCCGCCTCCACATCGTCATCAAGCGGCTAATCGGCCGCCAAAGTTTATAACACCAAGCTTGGCGTCGACTGAGTGGAGGAGCGGTGGCCTTCCTAGGACTAGAGCGGCGGTGACCTACCGTGTACTACCCTTCCTCGTTGCCGGCTACGCCCGCGCACGCATGCCTACTTCATGGTCGTGGCGGCAGAGGGCGGCCGGGGGAGAGTTGGTGATCTCCTTCGTCTGCTCCTGCAACAGTACGTCCAAGAGAGCTTTGGAGCGCGCCCGGAGTGGAGCCGCTGATGTCCTTCGTCTGCTCCTGCGATAGTATGTCCAAGAGAGCTTTGGAGCGCCAGGAGGCCATGGTTGGAGTGGTGCCGACAGAAGGAAGGGACCGGAGGAGAATGAGTGTGGGTCTTTGGCTATAGCTGGGAGCTGGGGCACAAGTTAATATAGCGAGCAAATGGCAATGACCGTGGCAGACAGATGGACGGCTGGCACCGGAGTAGGTTCGTCGGCAGCCGCGTGTCATTAATGTGGGAGGCGGACGGAAGTATGGCCGTGGTGTCGTTAACGTGGAGCAGTCGCTTGCACCGGATGCCACGCAGGTGGCACTCTCTCGGCCGTCGCGCTGCTGCAATGCTGGCGCCAGTGAGAGGCCGCATCAGGCATGAATGCGGACGCTGCTTCAATCACTTAACTGCAGGGTGCGTTGGGTCACTGACATGTGCGCCCAATGGGCATCTAGCACGCATGTCAGTGACACACCAACTGCACCTGCAATTAAGTCCGGTGAATGTGGCATTGATGTTCTGGAGAGACGGTGACTATTTCAGGCGGGAAGCGCATGCTAGCGATGGAAGGGGTTTAGGTAGGCCAGGGCGGTCAAACGCTGGCATGGTGGTAAAATGTGAACTCATGGATAACGAGCCTTTGAAGCATATGCGGCACATATTGACAACCAGGCGTCCATGCAACCGCTCTTGTCGCCAACTAGCCTTTGAAGACCACCATTAGACACCACACAACCATGCATAACTTACGAATAATGGACGAATCGATCAGACACACACTCGTGTGCAATGGTACTATGATCGGTCGCTCACGATAGTACATCCTCCGTACCATACACTACAAAAAAATACACTTCCGTGATGATACGTGTTTGTCACAGTAGGTCGCGTTTTTTGTCATGCATGTACATCCATGACGATTTTATGACAGAATCAAGATAGTCATACCTGTGCTGTCGTAGAAGTGTTCCATGAAATTACCAAAATTATCATCATGGAAGTGTCCACTTCCATGACGTTAAATCGCGCGTCACAGAAGTGCTTTCGTCAAGGGTGACCGACACGTGGCATCCACCGTAATGGAACGCCGTTAAGCTATCGGGTCAGATTTTGGATCCGATAACCCGTTAACAGCCCTGGCCAATGGGAAATTTCCACATGTAAAATTCTGATTGGCCGAAGGAAACACGTGTTTCCTCACCGTTGGGACAGATGTCATCCACTCATTGGACAGGAGGCGCCTATGATAGGTCGACACGTGGCATGGCCCAACAGTGGCCCATTTTGGTGAAAAAGGCTGGCCCAGTAAAAATTAGCAGGCCGGCCCATATAAGGCCTACTTGTGTCAGGTCCATTTAAGCCCACGACCCATACGAGATGTGCCAATTAGGCCCATCAATGGCCCGTTAAAGATTTGACACCATTGCAGCCCATCGTCAGTGCGAGCCTGTTAACAGCCCGCTATACATTTGGGCTCAATATCGGCCCGATGAGATTTCGGCCTGTTAATGGCCCATTTCATGGATGGGCCAATTTTCAGGATGTACATCTTTCGGCCTTTTAGCGACCCATTTTAACGTTGGGCTAATTTCCGGCCCGGTGTGTCTTTCAGCCTGTTGACGGCCCATAAATCTTATGGGCCATTTGTAGTCGGGCCTGAGTTTCGGCCTTTTAGCGTCCCATTTAAGTGTTGGGCCAATTTCTGGCCCGGTGTCACTTTCAGCCTGTTGACGGCCCATAAATCAGTTGGGCCATTTGTAGTCGGACCTAAGTTTTGGCCTTTTAGCGACCCATTTAAGTGTTGGGCCAATTCCTGGCCCCGTGTGCCTTTCGGCCTGTTAACGGGCCATAAATGAGTTGAACCATTTGTAGTCGGACCTTAGTTTTGGCCTTTTAACGACCCATGCCCTTCATAGTCCAATACCAGCCTGGTTTCTCTTTCGGCCTGCTAAAGGCCCACAACACAGTTGGGCCGTTTACAATACGACCTAACTTTCGGCCTCTTAGCGGCCCATGCTCTTCATAGTCCAGTACAAGCCCGCTGTCTCTTTCGGCCTGCTAAAGGCCAACAGTATAGTTGGGCCATATGTAGCCCAAACTTAGTAACGGCCTGTTAACGGCCCGTGAAATAAATTGGGGCCACCTGTTGCCTGCTTCGATGTCGGCCTGTTAACGACCCTAGAGGTAAGAGGGCCGACCATTAACTTTCGTCCTTGTAACGGCCCATTAACTTAATGGGCGCAGTAAAGTTCGTTCATGTCTTTAGGCCAAATTAGATAATTTGAGCCCATTACGACGACCAATTATGCACAGGACCAAAACCAATCAAGCAAAGGTACGGCATACAGGGAATAACGTTGCACATCCAGCATATATTATAGGAAATTACATCCACTGGGCAATCAAAGATTGATGCCAGTGCAAATAAATGAGCAGAACCTAACCATCTACAATGTCACAATCTGCAACCTCAGCACAGATGACGCCCATAAGCATGTGGGCAAGTTCTTGCTGCTTTGCTACACTGTCTCTAAAAACATTGATCAGTTGTTGTGTCGCACGACTCTGCACCTCTGATTCATCCACCATTTCGATCATTGCTTCAGCCATTAATTGGTTCACAAACATACATTTATTCTGTTGCATTCGAGACAGAGGATACTGAACAGATTCAGATGGCGATTTTGGCAGGCTTGTATTATTGATAGTGGAGAGTGTCTCAACCACTGCATCATAACATAAATTAGGACGGGAACCAAACAGATTAATCATGAGTTATTACCATATTACCTGGACTAGATTTACTGGAAAGAAATAATGGGGTTGCCTTGCTGTTTTCAGAGTTTGTCTTCTTATCTTCAGAAGCCTGCACAAAATTAACACACTAGCATTGCTATCATTGACCAAGTCAGATAATAGGAAATCAACATTGACACAACGAACGTTTGGGCAACTAGCCTACACCAAATTAACACAATATGGCACAGCTATCATCAGCCAGATAAGGTAATACGAAAGCAACATTGACACAATGAATGAATGGGCAACCAGAGAAGCACTACAATTCAGTAATGTGCGTGATATGAGATAGTACATTCATGCAGCTCAGTATGCAAAACTACCAGGCAGTTTTCCTTACAAAAATCAACATTGGTGCCTTTAACATTTTGCTACAACTAATTTTAGATCAGATTAAGGTTAGATTCACGCCGATTAACAAAATACATGCTGATGTAAAAATATAGTGATATACAACACGTACTTACATCAGCATTGGAGCATAGAGAATTCCCGCAAGATATTTTCCTCGAATACGGTCCCAATGGAGGAAGTCTTGTATCGTTTAACCTTATTTTCTAAAAGAGAAATGGGTAAGAAACATGTAGAAAATATGATCAGAGTGCTATAAAATTTCATGATGCGAGGGTACGCACGCACTTCTTAGAATGGAGTTGACATTCTTTTGCTGGACTAGAGCAGACTAGTTCTTTGGCCACTGGAATCTTCTTATTATCAGTGCGAGTTGGGTTTCTCTATGCTGGAGCAGTATCTATGAAAAATGGAGTTGGTTTATTATCTCCTGGCGTTTGGATCCTTTGCAAAGACCTGGTTTGTAACCCTTCAGATTCTAACATAACTGTCTTCCCCTTGCATGCCTTATATAGAAGAATGGTGATTCAATTATAAAACATGCTACAGCAGAGATGGAATAGGCACTGAAGAATAGAAAGGCATGACATATTGACATGTATTCCCTCCATCCGGAAATAAATGGATGTGTCTAGGCGTATTTCAGTTCTAGATACACCCAGTTTTATCCATTTATGCGACATTTAATCCAGATGGAGGGAGTATGATGTAAGAGCTAGGGATATGACAGGACAACACAGTAAAAAACACTGAAAAACCCACTACAGAACCAAAGTATTCAAACCCACGGATATGAGATAGTACACTCATGCAGCTCAGGATGCAAAACTACCAAGCAGTTTTCCTTGCAAAAATCAACATTGTGGCCTTTAATCATACATTTTGCTACAACTAAATTTAGATCAGATAAATGTTGGATTCACGCCGATTAACAAAATACATGCTGATGTAAAAATATAGTGATATACAATAGGTACTTACATCTACATTGGAGCATAGAGAATTCCTGCAAGAATCTTTCCTCATAAACGATACCATTGCAGAAATTCTTCTATCTGTTAAGCTTATTTTCTAAAAGAGAGATGGGTAAGAAACATGTAGAAAATATGATCAGCATGCTATAAAATTTCATGATGCAAGGATACGCACACGCTTCTTAGAATTGAGTTGACATATTTTTGCTGGACTGGAGCGGACTAGTTCTTTGGCCACCGGAATCTGCTTATTATCAGTAGGAGTTGGGTTTCTCTGTGTTGGAGCAATATCTATAAAAACTGGAGTTGGTTTATTATCTCCTGGCGTTTGGCTCTTTTGCAAAGGCCTTGCTTGTAAACCTTCAGATTCTAACATAGTCGTCTTCCCCTTGCATGCCTTGTATAGAAGAATGGTGCTTTATTATAAAACATGCGGCAGCAGAGAGATGGAATAGGTACTGAAGAATAGAAAGGCATGACATATTGACATGTATTCCCTCCATCCGGAAAAAAATGGATGGGTCTAGGCCTATTTCAGTTCAAGATACATCCTTTTTTATCCATTTCGGCAACATGTAATCCAGACGGAGGGAGTATGGTGTAAGAGCTAGGGATACGACAGGACAACACAGCAAAAAAACACTAGTTGAATTTAAACTGTACGCTAGCGGAATACGTACAGAAATAACTAAGGCAACATACACGTGTATGATTGGGAAAATAAGATGGCACTGCAATAGAGCACTAGAACAACACTTCAATGTAAAAAAACATGGTATGGTAGACAGATGAAGTACATACTGATGAATAACAATGCATAAGATATTCAGAAGCATGATGTCCAAATTAAGAAGATGGCATTGCGATAGGGTAGAATGACAGTACTTAAATTTGAAAACATGTTATCATGAATGGAATAGGTACTGAAAAACAGGAAGGCATGACATATTTACATGCATGATCAGCATGCTAAGCACATGGCATTGCAACAGAGTAGATACACTCCAGGACATTATATGCATGTTGTACCCATATCACAGGCCAAGTTAGAGCAAGGACCTTGTGGGGTGAAGAGGATTCATCATCTTTCTACAAGTCTTCTGAAGAACTGCCTTTACATGTTCCATCATATTGGGTATCATTGACATCAAGTTTATTGGCCTTTACATTGCTCTGTGAGGTTCTTGTGGATATATCATTGTGTGCAATTATATCTAACATGCATGGAAGACAACTAGTAGTTAGATTTATGTAATGAGTGCCTGTAGGAGATGACATAAATAGTAGGACTGGGGTTAACTAGCAGCAACAGGTCTCATAAACTAAAGGGAGAACACATATGAAAGCTACAGAATATGTATCGTTTGTACTCGAGATTAACTAGATGGCACGCAAAAGTATTAAAGAACAACATAGGTAATACTAGAAGTGGTATAATACTATAATCACCAGCCTGTGGGATAGCATTGGCTGATGCATGATAACTATGGAACAGCATTACCTAAAGAACAAGTATCTTAGCTAAACTATGGAACAACGTTAACTCCTGAACAAGACCCGTAAGTGATCAGCATGAATATATAGTGAAATGTGATGATCTATTTTCCATGCTTAGATGAATAACGAAGCCATAAATGTTGCACACAAGTAAGATGAGGGTACAACCTATTTGGCTGCCATCCATAGGAGTGAGCATCATGTGCTGACTTGTCGATGGCCCTGCAGTTGTTGTGGCTGTCCATGTCGGGCACGCGCATTCGATGCAGGGAACTGTGGAGTGGGGACTATAGCTCCCTTCTGGTGTATGCTTCCCTTGTTGGAGCAGCTGCGGTGAGTCGGAAGACGGTGTGTCTGAAGATGCAGATAACACATAATGTTAAGAACGACATATCTCTTTGATCTAAAGAAATACACTAAGAGATCAACAACAAGGTACGAGAGTGGTCACACGTCTGTTGACTGAAAACTAAATTGGGGTCACATGATTTTATTTTATTTTGGTACTGTCCGATCTACGCCGGATGGCTGGACGTCTTGTGCCTCCCGGCTGACACTGTTCAGAATCTTCCCCGAAGAGCTAGCGACCAACGACAGAGCAGCCTGCCTCCGCCGTCCGTGGCCCCGGCCAAAACCCCGCTCCCCGCCCCACCGCACTGCCGTGGTTGCGCCGCCCCCGGTCCAATCCACAAAGACTCCCCGTCATCCAGATCTGGCGGCGGCAGTACCTTCAACCCACGCAACTCTAAAAGATACCCATCTAAGTGTTGCTTCCGCGGCGAACTTGCGGCCCCGCATCCTTACGTTAGACACCAGCCAACCAGCAGGCTAGGAGCTCCACCGCCTTGAGGGGTGCTGCTTCCCATTGGGAATCGATTGGCCCAAAATAAAAATTCAGACAACTGACGCCTAAATAAAGTGATTTGAGATGAGTGTGCGACCTGTCTGGCGGCATAGTGAAGTAGGCAGGTCCAGCTGCCGAGTCGGTGAGGCTGGCGCGGTTGAGGTGGCGACCGGCGGCAGGGAAAGAGTGATGTCGCGATGGTCGACGGATATGCGGAAGCAGCGCCAGGACTCTGGACGGATCCAAAGTTGGAGCCGCTGTAGGATCGAAAGTATGTCTAGAGGGGGGGTGATTAGACTACTTGACCAAATAAAAGCTTAACCTTTTCCCAATTTTAGTTCTTGGCAGATTTTAGCTATTTTAGGACAAGTCAAGCAATCATCACATAATTCAAGCAAGCATGCAAAGAGTATATTGGCAGCGGAAAGTAAAGCATGCAACTTGCAAGAATGTAAAGGGAAGGGTTTGGAGAATTCAAACGCAATATGAGACACGGATGTTTTTTCCGTGGTTCGGATAGGTGGTGCTATCCTACATCCACGTTGATGGAGACTTCAACCCACAAAGGGTAACGGTTGCGAGAGTCCACACAGGGTTCCACCCACAGGGTAACGGTTGCGCGAGTCCACACAGGGCTCCACCCACGAAGGGTCCACGAAGAAGCAACCACCCACAAAGGGTCCATGAAGAAGCAACCTTGTCTATCCCACCATGGCCATCGCCCACGAAGGACTTGCCTCACTAGGGTAGATCTTCACGAAGTAGGCGATCTCCTTGCCCTACAAACTCCTTGGTTCAACTCCACAATCTTGTCGGAGGCTCCCAAGTGACACCTACCAATCTAGGAGACACCACTCTCCAAAAGTAACAAATGGTGTGTAGGATGAACTCCTTGCTCTTGTGCTTCAAATGATAGTCTCCCCAACACTCAACTCTCTCTCATAGGATTTGGATTGTGGAAAGAAGATTTGAGTGGAAAGCACTTGGGAAGGCTAGAGATCAAGATTCATATGGTAGGAATGGAATATCTTGGTCTCAACACATGAGTAGGTGGTTCTCTCTCAGAACATATGAGTTGGAATGGTGTATGTGGTTCTGATGGCTCTCTCTTCGAATGAAGAGGAGGTGGAGGGGTATATATAGCCTCCACACAAAATCCAACCGTTACACACAGTTTTCCAATCTCGGTGGGACCGAATCAACAAACTCGGTCGGACCGAAAATGTAAACCTAGTGACCGTTAGAGATTTTCGGTGGGACTGACATGCAACTCGGTAGGACCGATATGGTTAGGGTTTGGGCATAACGTAATCTCGGTGAGACCGATTACACAAACTCGGTGAGACCGAATTTGGTAATTAGCTAACCAGAGAGTTGGTCAGGCAAACTCGGTGGGACCGATTTGCTCTTTCGGTGAGACCGAAAAGTTACAAAAAGGAAACACTGAATTTACATTGCAATCTCGGTGGGACCGATTCGCTCTTTCGGTGAGACCGAAAAGTTACGAAAGGGAAACAGAGAGTTTGCAATCCCATCTCGGTGAGACCGAGATCCCTATCGGTAGAACCGAATTGCTAGGGTTTGGCAGTGGCTTATGACAAGTGAAACTCGGTGGCGCCGGATAGAAAGAATCGGTAGGACCGAGTTTGGCTTAGGGTTTAGGTCATATGTGGATATGGGAAAGTAGTTGAGGGTTTTGGAGCATATCACTAAGCACATGAAGCAAGAGGCTCATTAAGCAACACCTCATCCCTCCTTGATAGTATTGGCTTTTCCTAAAGACTCAATGTGATCTTGGATCACTAAAATATAAAATGAAGAGTCTTGAGCTTTTGAGCTTGAGCCAATCCTTTGTCCTTAGCATTTTGAGGGTTCCACTTTCACATCCATGCCATGCCAATCATTGAGCTTTCCTGAAATAATCATCTTGGAATAGCATTAGCTCAATGAGCTATATGTTGTTATGAATTACCAAAACCACCTAGGGATAGTTGCACTTTCAATCTCCCCCTTTTTGGTAATTGATGACAACATATAGATCAAAGCTTCGACAAATGATAATAAGCATGAAATATATCGTCGCTTTGAGAAGTATGTGATAAGTAAGAGCTCCCCCTAAATTTGTGCATATTTAAAATTTGCTTTGGACTGCAAATGCACAAAGAGTTAGAGTCATGGGTTACTCTTCCATGTCACATACATCTTGGTGGAGCGCTTAAAATGATAAGAATGAAATACATGCACTCATCACCAAGAATAATGAATGATCACATAAGATAGATAAAGATAATAGCATTAAGCAAGCATTAAGTGTAGCTTATGATCAAACACATGATCATCAATGTCTCACAAATAATGACGTAGTATCTCAAGCACTCAAAAGATTGAAAAACCACCAAATAAAGCAAGAGAGAAAAGCAACACTCTCTCTCTCGAAGCCTATGATCTATACATTTTCTCCCCCTTTGGCAACAAGTTACCAAAAAGTTCCTAGAAAATGCATAGTACTAGATCGACGCTCAGGCTTGATCTTCTGGTGGTGGTGGAGTCCGGATCACTCCAAGGACGAAGGCTTCTGTAGACGCTGAAGTAGACGCTGGAGTTGGAGCTGAAGTAGATGCTGGAGCTGGTGGAACTGAGGCTGTAGCTGGTGCTGAGGTGGTGGCTCTTGTGTCAGCAACTGGCACGGCAGACGACCTCGGACCTCGTGGCACTCTGGCAAAGGCATGAGTGGTAGTCCTGCCTCTCCTCTCCTGCATATCATCTTGGAGCTGCTCCACTGCAGTCTGAATCTCCGTTACCTTGACATCCAAGTCATAGAACTTTTGTTCCATGATTCTCTCTAGGCTTGCCTGGTTTTGAGTTAGGGTGGCTAGTCCTTTCTCAATCCGCAGGGTGGATGCAATCAGTAACCAAGCTGCTCTTGTTTGGTCTTCAAGAAATACTCAGATGCCTCCTCTTGAGTTGGCATCTTGGCAGCTTTCTCCTTCCTTGCCTTCTCCTTCTTTGCGTATGCTTGGGCAGATGATGGCTCGTTCTCAGTCATGACAACTTGATTGTCCTCAAAATCTGGACGGATGGGCAGGTGTTCCTTGTCCAATAAATATATGCCCGTGCCCATCTTGGAGTTAATGAGCTCCTGGATCTGAGGGGCATATCCGCAACTCCTCTTCTGATCTGCTGCAGTCCTTTTGATAGTTTCCACTATGAGGCTCATCACCTTGAACTTCTGAGGCACATCAAATACATGTAGCAAGTTGATAGCATGGCCTCTGATCATCTTGTGATCTCCAGACTTGGGCAATAAGGTGTGCCTCAAGATCCAATTGATAGTTGGCAGCCCTGACAGAAGGTAATGCACAGACCCAAATTTGAAGGTGTCAAGAGCTTCATTGGGAATTTCCTTGTACATATTGGACATAGAGTTATGGTCCATCTTCTTCTTGGCATATATGTCCAAGTCATCATCATGCTCCTCTGGGGCATTAATGATCTGTGCCCACTCAGCAACTGTGGATTGGTACCTTGTACCCTCAGACATCCATGTGATCCTCCCATCTGAATAAAAATGTGCTGTGGAGTAGAACTGCATTATAAGCTCCTCATTCCACTTTGTGAGCTTCTGCCCAACAAAGTCAGCTACTCCACAAGCTATGAAGCTGTCTTGCACTCCAGGATAGTGCTCCTCATTGTCCTTGATGTACTGCCAGTCAACCCATCTCATATCACAGACTATTGGCTTCTTATCAAGCAGCACTGTCTCATAGAAGTCCTGCTGTTCCTTAGTGTGGAATATGTAGTCAACAGCAGTCCTCCTCCTTGAAGCATACGGGTCTGCTTCTCTCCACTTCCTCAGCCCTGAATCTCTCCTGAGCTTCATGTCCTCAGCCACAGGATGCGCATCGTTGTGGTCTGGGATCTTGGGCTTGAGCTTTCTCAGAACTTGCTCTTCATCCTCTTCTTCAGCAACAGTCTCAGGCACTGGGGCCTTGTTCTTCTCAGCTGCAGGAATGCTCCTTGTATTCCTCTTTGGTTTTGGCTTGGAGGCAGCTTTGGGCTTAGATGCAGTAGCCCCTGATCTTATGGCATCACCCATCAGCTTGGGTGCCTTGGGTGCTGGTGCAGCTACCTCTTCTTCCTCTTCCTCTTCCATGATGGAAGCCTTTCCTAGCACTCTGGCTACGGTCTTCTTGACCCTTTCCTTCTTTTCTTTCTCAGCAGCAACTGGCTCTTTAGGTGTAGGCTTCTCAGTTGAAGCTCTTGCCTTTGACATGGGCTGCCTGCCTGCTGGCCTTTTCATTTTCATCCCTGGCTTTGTGCCTTGAGCTGGCTCAACTCTCTTTGATGTGGCCTCTTCCTCTGCCACATAATCTTCATCTTCGGAATCAGAAGTTCTCTTCTTCCTCTGTCTGGTGGCAGCTTTTGGCAAGTTGCTAGGGGTGCTCCTGCGGCCCTCATCTGAAGAGCTGGAGGGACGAGTGCCCTCACTCATGTGCAATTGCTGCTCTGACATGTTCTGGCTGTCACTTTGATCAGACATGCTGCAAACTCTGACTGCTGACCCTGTGAACAGTTTATAGATGAGGTAGAAAAGATGAGCATCACAAAATGCAGAGATTTTTGCAAAAGAATGATCCAAAAACTTAGTTTTAGTTTCCCACTGAAATCATCTCGGATCTACCGATTTTCAAACTCGGTGATACCGAAGCAGTTTTGGAACCTAAACTAGTGAACTCGGTAGGACCGAGTCACAGTTCGGTGGCACCGAGACTGCTTGGGTTTCATAGAGTTCCAAAATTAATTCTCGGTAAGACCGAGTCTCACTTGTGCAATGGCATAAGCCAAATCGGTGGGACCGAGTTTTTCAACTCGGTGGGTCCGAGATGGTTTCGGCGGAAACCTAACCCTAAAATTTTCGAATCAAAGCTAATCTACGGGCGTATTGACTGGATAGGAGTGTTTCAATCGTGGCAAGAATCATGAAGAACACAATGTGCTAGGAATCGGACGGGGAATAGCACTGTGATCGAGTCCATACCCTAGTTCGGCGGAGACTCGCTACGGCGGCAACGGCGGGGCAGAATTCCCGTTGACGGCGACGGAGACCAGCGACTGGAGGCGGCTGGCGGCGAGAAGACGATCTGGAGACCACGTTGGCAGAGCAGGCTATCGCGCGGGCGAAGGGGTTCGGAGAAATTTCAATTTTGCCCGTGACTATATATAGCCCGACCCTGTCGGTGTGACCGAGTGGAACAACTCGGTGGCACCGAGATTCATAACTGCAGCAGTTACTGAAACTCGGTGTGACCGAAATGTTCAAATCGGTTGCACCGAGATCGAAAACCTAGATCAACTTAATGATCTCGGTAGGACCGAAAGTGGGGTATCGGTCAGACCGAGAATCATAAAGAGGTTTTGGAAGTTTAAGTCTATGACGAATCGGGACTCCGAGCGCTCCTCACACAGAGTGGTTCGAATTGACTTGATCAATTTTGTGATGCAGCATGAATAGAGTTTGAGACGAGAAAAGCATAGATAGCTAGAGGAGGTTCTTAGGCATTCTTGTCCATCCACTTGGCAAAAGAAATAAAACCAAACAATCAAAACAACAAGTGGATGTCCTCGAATGAGTAAAATATGCAACCAGCATGCTCACACAATAAGATGGCAAATGAAATATGTGGCAAGGCATGCACAACCAATTCTAGCATCTATCAAGCAATTTGCGATGACAAGGTCATCTATATATGAGTATATTGACTTAGGAGTCAAGTGAGAACACTTGATCATAGGTCATACTCATCGTTTAAGCTCAAGTGGGGTTACCACTTTTACATAAAGCATTGTTGTGTTCACATCTTTAGAGTTGCTTTAGCTCAAGTCTTAGAGTAAAGCTCCCCCTAGATGTGATATCCCCCTAAGAGGGATGAACTAACCTTGGGTTTTGTCGATGATGACTTCATGTAGATGTTGAAGATGTGGATGCTCAATGTTGATGTAGATCACTTGGAGCTATCCATTTGAGTGAATTGCACTTTCAATACCTACATGGGTTAGTCCCACAAGGAACAAACAAGGATATCCATAGACATAGAGTGATGCACACAAAATGATGTCCATGAAAACTTTTAGGTTACCTTGTCCCTTGTCTTACCAACAAGAGGGTTTGTGACTCCTTGAACTAGTGCAAGATGTGGAAGTTGATTGCACTTGTTCTTGCCAAAATGATAAGAGTGAAGTATGTTGGCGGAGTCACCCTCAAGAACTCTCTAGTTCTTCTTCTTTTGGATCCACATCATCTTGATGGGAATCCTTGGAGTTGTAGTCGTACTTGATGAAGTGGAACTTGAAGTAGTCTTGGGAATCCACTTGACTAAGGTCTTAGGAGCTTCTTCAAATGCGTCAATTTCCTCTTGAAGCTTGTCCTTGCCTTTTTGCTTGTAGTCTTGTGGTGGAAGATCATCTTGAGCTTGTGTCCCCTTGAAAGAAGTATCATACTTCTCTTGTTGAGGAACAAACTTTGTCTTGGGGTATTGATCTTCTTCCCACTCAACTCCATTGGCATTGAACTTTCGTTCAAAACCAACACCTTGATTCTTCCGGTGCATTCCTTGCTTGCGCACAATTTCCTCGAATTGCTTACTCCCGGCAAGGCTTTTGTACACTCCTTTCTCTATAATTCCCTTCAATAAGCTATTTTCTTGCTCAAGTGTAACTTGGCTAAGAGAATCATTAGTGGAATCAAGAGAACTACTAGAAGCAACAATATTGGATTTAGCATGATCATTGTTACTGCTAGAGGAAGAATCTTTCTTGTTCTTGTTACTAGACTTGACTTGAGGCATGTAAGTGGATAAGAGTAAACGCTTGGCAATGTAAGAAGAGCTTTTCTTGCGGAGATCATCATTGATTGCTTTTAAGAACTCATGCTCTTGCTCAAGATTGAGCTTTTCAAAGCGTAATTTCTCATGAGCTCTTAAAAGTTCTCGATGATCTTCGAAGATAGTTTCATGAGCTAACTTAAGAGTGTTTAGTTCTTTAGTTAGAGCCTCAATCTTCTCCTTATCATTGTCATTCGTTTTATCTTGATTAGCATGATTAATTGACGTTTCATCATAGTATTCATCACTAGAGTTGTCAACAAGCAAATCATCACCTAACAAGTCATCTTCATCACTATTGAAATCAACATACTCGGGGTGTGTTACCTTAGGACCTTTGGCCATGAAGCATCTTCCAATTCCTTCATTTGGTGAGTCAAATATGTCGTAGGAGTTGGTTGACACAAGTGCTAGACCGGCAACACCTTCATCTTGAGTATCTTCGGAGTCGGAGTGATAACTTCTCTCGGAGTGGCTGTCGGAGTCGGAGCCGGATACCCATTCACCAACATGAGCTTGATGTCTTCGTCTTGTGTAGCTCCTGATGATTTTTCCTTCCTTTCCGAATCCTTGCTTCTCCGTGAGTATCTTCTTTCATAACGATCATCTCTACTCCTCCTCTCTCTTGGTGGTGATTCTTTGCTTCTTCTTTTTGGAGAATCTTCTCTTCTCTTGTAGGGAGCCGTACACTCATTGGAATAGTGTCCGGGTCTTCCACAACTGTAGCAGTTTCGCTCTCGACTAGAAGATCTTTTGTCATTGTAGGACCTTGACTTGAAGCTTCTATCTTTGCTTCTACTCTTGTAGAACTTGTTGAAGTTCTTCACCATTAAGCTCAATTCTTCATTGAAGTCTTGTTTCTCACTTGATGATGTAGGGGCTTCACATGAGGCTTTGTAGGCACCACTTGATTTGTTGTGAAGTTCCTCTTTATCCTTAAGTGACATCTCATGAGCAACAATTCTTCCAATCACCTCCGTTGGCTTGAGATCTTTTTAATTGGGCATCATTTGGATCAATGTGCACACGGTATCATATTTTCCATCCAAGGCTCTTAGAATCTTCTTGATGATGAATCTATCGGTCATCTCTTCACTTCCTAAGCCGGCAATCTCATTTGTGATGAGAGCAAGCCTAGAGTACATTTCAGCGACACCTTCACCATCCTTCATCTTGAACTTGTCAAGTTTGGCTTTGAAGCACATCCAACTTGATTCCTTGACGGAGTCGGTACCTTCGTGCATATCAATCAAAGTGTCCCAAATTTCCTTTGCATTCTCAGCGGCTGATTTTGTTGAATTCTTCGGGGCACAATCCGTTGAAGAGAATATCACAAGCTTGAGCATTGTATTGCAACATCTTCAACTCATCGCGGTAGCTTCACGGTTTGGTTCTCTCCCATCAAAGAAGTCACCTTGCAAACCAACACACACAATAGCCCAAACGGCGGGGTTATGTCCAAGAATATGCATTTTCATTTTATGCTTCCAACTAGCAAAATTAGTACCATCAAAGTAGGGACCTCTATGGTGGTAATTTCCCTCGCTAGACGCCATACTCTCCTAGGTTGTGAAACCAAGGCTATGACCACCAAAGGAGAACCAAAGCTCTGATACCACTTGTAGGATCGAAAGTATGTCTAGAGGGGGGGTGATTAGACTACTTGACCAAATAAAAGCTTAACCTTTTCCCAATTTAGTTCTTGGCAGATTTTAGCTATTTTAGGACAAGTCAAGCAATCATCACATAATTCAAGCAAGCATGCAAAGAGTATATTTGGCAGCAGAAAGTAAAGCATGCAACTTGCAAGAATGTAAAGGGAAGGGTTTGGAGAATTCAAACGCAATATGAGACACGGATGTTTTTCCCGTGGTTCGGATAGGTGGTGCTATCCTACATCCACGTTGATGGAGACTTCAACCCACAAAGGGTAACGGTTGCGAGAGTCCACACAGGGCTCCACCCACAAAGGGTAATGGTTGCGCGAGTCCACACAGGGCTCCACCCACGAAGGGTCCACGAAGAAGCAACCACCCACAAAGGGTCCAGAAGAAGCAACCTTGTCTATCCCCACCATGGCCATCGCCCACACAGGACTTGCCTCACTAGCGGTAGATCTTCACGAAGTAGGCGATCTCCTTGCCCTTACAAACTCCTTGGTTCAACTCCACAATCTTGTCGGAGGCTCCCAAGTGACACCTAGCCAATCTAGGAGACACCACTCTCCAAGAAGTAACAAATGGTGTGTAGGTAATGAACTCCTTGCTCTTGTGCTTCAAATGATAGTCTCCCCAACACTCAACTCTCTCTCATAGGATTTGGATTTGGTGGAAAGAAGATTTGAGTGGAAAGCAACTTGGGAAGGCTAGAGATCAAGATTCATATGGTAGGAATGGAATATCTTGGTCTCAACACATGAGTAGGTGGTTCTCTCTCAGAACATACGAGTTGGAATGGTGTATGCGTTCTGATGGCTCTCTCTTCGAATGAAGAGGAGGTGGAGGGGTATATATAGCCTCCACACAAAATCCAACCGTTACACACAGTTTTCCAATCTCGGTGGGACCGAATCAACAAACTCGGTCGGACCAAAAATGTAAACCTAGTGACCGTTAGAGATTTTCGGTGGGACTGACATGCAACTCGGTAGGACCGATATGGTTAGGGTTTGGGCATAACGTAATCTCGGTGAGACCGATTACACAAACTCGGTGAGACCGAATTTGGTAATTAGCTAACCAGAGAGTTGGTCAGGCAAACTCGGTGGGACCGATTTGCTCTTTCGGTGAGACCGAAAAGTTACAAAGGGGAAACACTGAATTTACATTGCAATGTCAGTGGGACCGATTCGCTCTTTCGGTGAGACCAAAAAGTTACGAAAGGGAAACAGAGAGTTTGCAATCCCATCTCGGTGAGACCGAGATCCATATCGGTAGAACCGAATTGATAGGGTTTGGCAGTGGCTAATGACAAGTGAAACTCGGTGGCGCCGGATAGGAATAATCGGTAGGACCGAGTTTGGCTTAGGGTTTAGGTCATATGTGGATATGGGAAAGTAGTTGAGGGTTTTTGGAGCATATCACTAAGCACATGAAGCAAGAGGCTCATTATGCAACACCTCATCCCTCCTTGATAGTATTAGCTTTTCCTAAAGACTCAATGTGATCTTGGATCACTAAAATATAAAATGAAGAGTCTTGAGCTTTTGAGCTTGAGCCAATCCTTTTTCCTTAGCATTTTGAGGGTTCCACTTTCACATCCATGCCATGCCAATCATTGAGCTTTCCTGAAATAATCATCTTGGAATAGCATTAGCTCAATGAGCTATATGTTGTTATGAATTACCAAAACCACCTAGGGATAGTTGCACTTTCAGCCGCTCCTGCGCCGTGAACAACAGCGGGGGTGAATCGGCTCCAGTACGGTTCACGCGGCCGTCGTTGAGGCAGCACCAGCAGCACGGAGTAAGAGGCACACGGCCCAGTGCACGACGGCAAATGAACAGCGTCTCCGACATTAGGGAGGAGGGAGGCTGTGAAATTGGTGCGGTGGGGGTGCCATGGAGGTGGGGCTGAGGTTTCGCGGCTCGGGAAAAGGGAGCTTCCCGGGGAGAAGGTGATTTGGCGCCCACGAGGTCTTACAAACGCATTTGTCTGAAATGTGAGGGGGAGTTACAGTTCTACCCTTGCCTATAGGCTTCTCGGCTTGGGTCTATGTACTGAGGGTCGGGGATAGTAGAATAACTTTGCTTCTCCCCAAATAGTGGGCGGGAGCGATTTCGGGCGAGGAGGGCGTGTTTTGAACTATAGTGGGCGCGAGCGATTTCGGGCGAGGAGAGCGTGTTTTGAAATAGTGGGCGCGAGCTATTTCAGGTGAGGAGAGCGTGTTTTGCCGACCATGGTTTATGAATTATTCGGCACATGTCATTTCGGCCGAGGAGAAGGCGCGCTTGGATGAAGTTACGAACCTACCCTTGATGTACAACGGGCCAATTGATGCGTGTCCCACATAGGACGGTAATTTCGCGTCTCCCATTTATTTGCTCGAGCGAATTCCACCGAGTAGAGAGGATGTTTAACGGTTCGTTCAAATTTTGGGAGAACGAGCATCCACGTCTACCTTACCAAGTCGATTCAGATCAAATTTTGAAATATTAGCTTGCCACTTCTTTTTTAGATGGAGAGATGATGCTCGGGAGTAATGTGTTTTTACATGCTCGTTGCTAGCGATTTACTATATGACAAATAGTTGACCCACTCAAAAGTGCGAATCAAACCCAAAATGAAATATCTCGATTCAATGAAATAGCTCGTTCAGTAGGTGAAAATAGTGAACTAAATCCAAAATTGAACACCTCAATCAAGTAGCATGTTGTACAGTATTATAGTACTCCATGAACATGTTGAAAGTCAAATTAATGAACTTGTTTGATATACGCATATATCCGTTCATGTGTGGATTGCAGACAACATGTTCTCCAATTTAAATATTTGAATGCAAGTTTATATAGAAACATGGTTTATATCAGTCTTTGATGCATAAAACGCGACTTCCCCCTCTCCCGGGCTCATGTTCTCTCTCTCCCTCTCTCTCTCTCTCTCGCTGACAATCTTCAATTCTATCGCACGCATCCGACACAAAAACCTTGTTGGTCCCTCTCCCTTTCTCTCCATCTCTCTGTGTGTGTGTGTGGGGGGGGGTCTTTCTAGTTCGCATGCATATATACACCATCTATAGGTCTCTCTCGCACACTATGTAAGATACTCTAGCTAGTCCAAGCTAGATATCTTGGGTGCACTCATCGTACGCACACAAATTCCTTGGCTCTTTGCCCGTAACTCTCTCACGCACCACTATGTCGTCTCGGAGCTCTTCCCCCCTCTCTCTCAAACTCTCCATCCACCTGGGTCACACATACACATGCATATCTCACTCTCACTCGATAGTCCCATCTAAAACTCTATCTCTCACACACATACTCCTTTTGCACACTTACTCATTCTCCTTCACACGCACTTGATCTGTCTCGACTGAGGCACTCTCCTCGGTCCATACCATATAGATTTATTGAAAAGTCAAACATCACAAAGTTTGACCATGTACGTGGAGAAAAAGAATTACATCTAGTACGACAAACATATACCATTAGATTCACCATGAGATGTAGTTTTGTATGATGTATCTTTGGTATTGTAGATATAAATAACATTTGCGTAAACCTGATCAAAGTTCCCAAAGTTTGACTTCTAAAAAATTTACATGCACTGCATTATCGAGCGGATGGAATATCTCTTTCCCCCTCTCAGCTATCTGATGCACCACTCAGCCTTATCGAGGCTCCTCAATCTCTCTCAAACTTTATTGGTCAGTTTGGTTCGTGACCTGACCCTCATGCCTTGATGGCCAGTACTGCCTGGTGTGGACGTGAGATGTAAAATATTTCTGCCTGGCCAGGCTTGTGTGGTGCTGAAGCGTTTGGTTCATGCCTGGGCCAGGCAAAGCATCAACGTCCCATCAATCAATCCATGCATCAATTATTTAATGCTAATATCCATCCATGTTGCTGTTAGCCTCGTGGCCACACGACCAGGCATGGTCAGGCGTTCGAAATCGGTCACCTGGGCCAGGCTACTTGCAGTGTCTAGAGTTCAGCCAGGCTAATTAAAGTGCAAGGGAACCCATGCCAGACGGGCTTTCTTTTTCACAGGGTAGCAACCAAACAAGTGTGCATGAAATCCAGCCACAACCCCAGGCCAGGCAAAAGATGCTCAGGACGCAAGCCAAACTGGCCTTATATCTCCCTGGTTCACACATACACATGTCTCGCTCGTGCTATACATATAGACCCATCCAACACTCTCCGCCCTTATTCTCTCTCCATGTGACACGCACCCCCCTAAGTACCATAATCCCTCACTCCATCATAGGCGCAAGCACTCCCCCCTCCTAAGTATGATTATCTCTTACTAGCCATCAGGAACACACGTATTGTCTCCTTCCATCCATACGTCACGTCTATCTCAATATCTCTCGGGGCATCTTCTATGGCGCACACACCTTGTCACTCAATCTCCCACCCATGTAGTCCCATCACGATATCCAGGGGATCTCCCTATGACAAACATACACTCTCTCCTCCCCATGTCTGCATTTTCTCCATACGTCTCTCTCGACCTCTCTCCCTTGTTTGTCAGACCCCTCTTGGCCACGTGCTTGGGGTCTTGCTCTCTCGGTTCCAAACAACCACACACTATCTCCTCACCTTGCCTTCGCTGTCGAAGATGCATGTGTGATATGTTTGCATAAGACACGCACACTTTTTCTCTACTTTTATCGTGTGTTGTCCATGTCTCTTTCACACACGGACACACACTTTTTTCACACACACACTCTCTCTCTAGTTAGGGACTCTGTCACGTCCATAAGCATATGGATGTTTTGAAAAGTCAAACCTCAGAAAAGTTTGACCAGGTATATGTGGAGAAAAACATTTACATCTGGATCGATCATTAGATTCATCACAACTTGTACTTACTTCATACTATCATTTATCTTTGGTATTGTAGATATAAGTAATTTCTTTATAAACTTGGTCAAAGTTTCAAAAGTTTGACTTAAAAAATGTTGGAACTACATTATCGAATGAAGGGAGTAGCTCTTTCTATCTCTCTCTACTATCTCTCACGGGCCTCCCCTCTCACTCGAACTCTCTATACCGACGGATTATACGCTCACTGTGTCAGCGTATACCTCCGTATATTGTTTAGTTGACCGGTCAACCAATCCACATGCTGCCTTGTCAGCTCGTGTTTTGTATTTTCGTGTGCTGGCCCATGTGGCAGTGGGTGAAAATAAGTAAACTAGAGGCCCATCTGACACGCGGTGAAGTAAACAAAGTTGAAACCACTCGGGGTAGCACCCCGCACGCTGGTAAATTGAGGGCGCATTGAGGACAAACTTCTTGCGCGCGAAGGACGCACTCGCACACAATTCACCACTGCGCGGCGACATGCACAGAAGGACGCCCTCGCGTACACCCAGCACACAACACACACCAGCACACGTGTACACCGGCGTCGCCACCAGTTGAGATAGACGGCGAGGCAGCCAACAAGCGGAGGCGGATCGAGCCAAAACCGCATCCGGCGAGCCTGTACTTCATCAGCAGCCTCCCCGATGACATGCTTCTTGTCATCATCGGCCTCCTCCCCACAAAATCTTCCGTGCGGACCGCCCTGCTCTCCTGGCGGTGGCGCCCCCTCTGGCGCTGCGCCCCCCTCAACCTCACCATCGACAGCTGGCTCCGCGACGGGGATTGCAAACGCATGGCCGCAGTCTCCAAGATCCTTTCATCGCACCCTGGGCTAGCCAGACGCCTTGACATCCGCATGTTCAGTACCAACTGCAAGGTCCAACCCAAGTTTGACGAGTGGTTCTTATCCCCCGCCCTAGATCAAGTACCAACTGAAGCTGGACGATGTCGCTCTCTGCCGCCGTCCGCACTCCGCCTCATGCCAACGCTGCGCTGCGCCAGCTTCAGCTCCTGCTATCTTCCCCAGATTAATGCCACGCCCACCCTTCTTCTCCCTCAACTAAAGCAACTCGACCTCTTCGACGTTGTCATCTCGAAGAAGGCTATGAAGCACCTGCTCCACAGCTGTACTACGCTCGAGTACCTTCGTCTTGAGAAGATCCACGGGTTCATTAGCCTCCACATCACCTCAACGAATCTCCGATGGATTTAGGTGTCTTGCTGGCCCCGCAACAAGACATCAATTGGGAAGATATCACTCCAGCTGTTCCACGTTATGGTCATTGAGAATGCGCCTTTCCTTGAGAGATTGCTTGTATCGGATCTAGAAGGTCCAACAAAAATCAGGGTCATTGAGGCGCCAAAATTGACAGCGTTGGTGTACTCGTCTACCAAATTCTCCGAACTCTTTATTGGATCCGTAATCGTTCAGGTACAACACTCATCTTCTTCTCCGTCTTCTTGAAATTCACATTTTTAAATTTCTTCTTGATGTATTTACGACCGTCTTCCAGAAAATGATTCCCACAAGCTTGACCCAGTCCATGCGCATAGTGAAGATCTTAGCACTAAAATCTATCGGCCCCAATCTGGATCAAGTTTTTGGATTCCTTACATGCTTTCCGTGCACGGAGAAGCTACTCATCGAGGTGAAACTTCTTTCCTATAAGTAAATGGTAATCACAACATAGCTCAATTCTTTCGTAATTTTCCCAAATTAGGATGACAAGTGTAGTGTTCAAAACTGCATCTACGCACTGCACCAAAAGAAATGTTTTTATTATTTTTTCTCGCGTGATCACCTGCATCGTTTTTATGGTGTACTACTATAGTAGCCTAGGCTAGTCATAGTGGAAAGTAACTTAGACTATTCCAGTAACTCTATGGTTACCCTAAGAGCAAGTACTACCTCCGTCCTGGTTTACTCTTCCAATTTTGTAGCATCAAAATTTGACCATAGATTTAACTAACAAAATGTTAATGCATGTCACTAAGAACTATATCGTTGGATTCGTATTTGAACATAATTTCAAATGGTGTAATTTTTAGTGACATGCATTGGCATTTTCTTAGGTAAATCTATGGTCAAAATTTTATACTAAATATGAGGTAGTATTCCCTCCGTCCCAAAATTCTTGTCTTACATTTGTTTAGATACGGATGTATCTAAAACTAAAATGTAACTAGATACATCCGTATTTAGACAAATTTAAGACAAGAATTTTGGGACGGAGGGAGTACAAAAGTGGGCTATGTAGCCCAAAACATGTGCCAAATTCACTTGTGATGCATTTGGCATCGATGCCCCTCCATTGCTCACCTGGTGCCCCAATCTGGATCACCTACTTTGCTCCGGTGCCAAATTAACTCACGCAATGAAAAACACTTCGTGGGAGAGAGAGAGGACTGAGGCAATAAAAACACTTGTTTGGGAGAGTGAGAGGCTGGTGTAGTTGGTTTGGTTGATTTGTTTATAGATGTGGGTCTGTGTGCATAGCGGTGCCAACTCTCTCACATCGCGAGAGCGGTGCCAAAATCTTTTGATTTGACATCGATGCGTATTATGTGGCATACTTTTGCGAAATATGGCATCGGCCACATAGTGGAAGGCAACAAATGTCCAAGCTCTTCACGTGCTCCTAGTTAAATGGGAGGAAACAGAAAGAGAGAGAGAGAGAGAGAGAGTGAAAAAATATCACTAGCCAGCCAACCCTATCATATGAGCGAATGATATTGGTACCTCTTGATGACACGACAATCTTATGCAGCCAGCTGCTCTAATATGTTCTCTTCTTTTGCAGATAAAAAAAGACCTGAAAGTGAAAAATGTGCTGCACTATAACAATCTCATCGAATGCCTTGATCTGCATCTTACAGAAATTGATTTGATCGACTACCGAGGCAGCACATCTGAGATTAAATTGGCCAGGTTCTTTGTTTTGGAGGCAAGTGTGCTCAAGGTAATGAGGTTTGGCGTTCTCTGGCGCAACAATGAATGGCGTGCTAATCACCGCAAGCGTCTAAGCCTAAATGACAAAGTCTCCGCAGAAGCTGAATTTGTTTTTGAAACATCAAGTGGCCAGAGACTCGAAAACTTATTTGCCCATTAGTGACTTGTCAGGGCGGTGGATTTTAGTTTGTATGATAATGCTGCATCCACCTAAAGTAACAAAATTTCTTACGTAAACTTCCTAGTAATTCCCTCTTCGTAGGTGCAGCATTACTCCTAACATTTGTAATATTAGTTTGAAACTTGTAATATTGCCGTGTCCTATTCCTGCGTTTTCAAAATCCTGCGAATCAAACAGGTCCTGAGTTGGTGATGAAGTTGTGCCTCCCATCTTTCACCAATAGCCGTCGGATCTATATCTGACGCATACAAACCAAGCTTCTCCATTTTTGCAAAAAGATGCCCGCACTTGTTCCCTATTTACAAACAACTCCTTGTCTCTCACAATCAGCCTTATCTCCTCCCCACCACATCTAGAAGGCCGTGGAAAAATCTGGCGCGATGGCCGCTGCCGAAGCCGTCCACCCCCAATCTTGGTGTTCCGTGCAATGCACGGGTATCTACGCACGGGAAATTATGTCGAATGGGCTAGTTGTAAGCAGGATAGCTCAATAGCCATGATGATAGTGACTGCAGACGGTGAGGCTGACTATGGTATGCCGAACACGGCGCCTATACTCAGGTGTCATCTCCGGCACAGGGTCTTGTCACTTGACTATGAGGAGCAGCACGTAATAATTTGACCAACGGGTAGTACAGTGCTAGTACTCCTACTACTACATTGGTAGTACTACTACTAATACTAGTAGCACCACCGTATGGATTTAGGAGTACTACCACGTCCATCTGGATTTTAGTATTTGACTAGCAATATCTAGTAATGCATGTCACAAAAAATGTACTACTCCCTCTGTAAATAAATACATGGTGTTTTATTCCTATCGGCGAGAGAACTTAATGTTTTTTTGCTAACTAGAGTACTAATAGGATTACATGCAATGAACTAAACATTGCATGTCATGTTTGGTAGTCTCAAGTCATTGAAAGCATGCACGGCCCACATCTCTCATTGGTTGATATGTCACGAAATAAGAAACAAGGAGGGAGTTAATGCACCGTGACTAAGTATTTTGCGATTATTTGGTTTTCGTAAGGTGACTTACATAACATTTTTTTTACATGCATTAACATTTTATTAGTTAAATCAAAGGTCAAAACTTGGCGCAAAATGCAAAGGGGACCAATAAACCAGTAAACATCAAACTTCTCTCGTTTGGCCCCAACTAGAGGTCCGGTGAGATGACTATACTACACCGGCACAGAGGGGGACGCGGCTTCATTGACTTACGGCAACTGCCTTTGGGTGAATGACACGTGGGCCCAGGGGGTGGCTGGCCCACCTATCATACAACCAAATGCAAGTGCAGTAGAGGGCCGAGGAGTAGTACGAAATCCTACGCACCTATGCATGCTAACCAAGGGTAAGAGTGATCACTCGAATCGCAAGATCAGTTGACTAGAAGCTAAGCTAGACCCATGGAGGCGATGAGCGCGAGCATCAGCCGGCTGTGCCAGATGGTCCAAGACGCCAGCCTGTGGCCCGGCACCGAGGAACGTCTCCAGGTAGTATTGCTTGAGGCCGCCAGGGCGAGGGCCTGCTTGGACGACAGCTTCGTCTCCTTGTCCGACGAGGTCCTCGTCGGTTTCACGTCGACAAGTTCACCGTCGTCAAGAAGCTTGCGGTCGACTTTGACGTAAGCCTCCAGCCGACGCACCCAGGCTCTGCGATGCCCGCCACCCTCAACGGCCACTATGGTGACAACCTCTTCGACGCACTGGTGGCCCTGCGCCCGCCCACCGTCGCGCCGGAGAATGTCCACCTCGAGGTCGCGCTCGCCGCGCAACGCCTGGCGCATCAAGACACCATCGACATAATCACCCACGTCTATGCGCAAATCGTCCACAAGGACTACTACATGCAAGAGGAGGGCGATAGGACGCTGGCCTTCTTGGACCGCAGGGCAACCTTGGACGACATTGTTCAGAAGCACGTTGAGCTCGCCGCCAACACCGCTGCTCCTCACACGTCGGTTGGTGACCCGACGCACTAGGGCGTGAGGATGTCGTTGATGGATCCGTATGTATTTTTATCTTTCCGTCAAATCCATGTAGTAGTATATGATACTATAGTAATTATCTTACATTTCACATCAACTTCATAATTTTCATACGTACTCCATGCATGAACGGCGCCAGGACCAAACTTCTCATTACTCTAGGCAAAATCATTATTTTCTATCTATCGGTCGCGCCATGGAGCAGAACCAAATTTTACAAGTTACGAGTTCAAAAGGAAAAGCCTGCCATGTTCGCGTCGCACCCCCACATGGTTGGTCTGGCACACCGCTCAAGCAGGAATGTGTGCGGTGTTGCATTTTCACTTATAAGTGGGATCGCAGTTGAGCACACCGACTATCGGCAAACCCCCACCCCGCCCACCGCGTGATGGCTGAGAAAACAGGAGGGAGAAGAGATGGTTGTAGCATGGACTCCAATAAAATTGGTGTCGGATGGGACTCGTGTGGGTGGCGTGTGCCGTACTGCTAGACGTGAATGCTAGTTATGGCCCATGCCACCCCACTATATCGAGCCTATATCGAGGTACGTAGAACAAATTTCCTGCAGTCCATGCTCAGCCCTCCTCTATCTCTCTTCTCAGTCAGCCAGCGGACGCGCGGAGCCCATCGTCTGTTGCTCACATGCGGCCCCACATGTCAGTGAAAATGCAAGAGGACCCACTAAACCTGCACATCTCTCAGCTCGATGTGCTGGTGATGAAAAACAAATCCAATAAAGATCTTCGGTGGCCGCCTTTGGAGTTACTCAAGAGTAGTAAGATTCTATTTACAGTTTAAACCAAGATGCACATCTCGTGGCTTCAACTACCACTCTATTTTCTTTCATGAGACGACCTGGATGTTGGATGTCCCACGTGTCAGCAAAAGAAGGAAGAACCCGACCAAATCTTCGGTTGTGCTCTTGGATTAGACTAGTTGTGCTAACTTAAATTTTTTATTGTGTACTCCCTCCGTTCCAAAATACTTGACTTCCATTTTTCCAAAAATGGATGTACCTATATACTAAAACATGTCTAGATACATATATATTTTGACAAATAGAAGGCATGTATTGTGCAACGGAGGGAGTAGAATGGATGTAAGTTTTTGTATTGGGAAGAAGAGTACATCCATATATTGATAGAGCGCAATTTAGTAGATGTTCTATCACTTTTAGCTAGCACAGAGGCTAGAGATGAGATTAGTGCACTTGTTGATACTCCTACTAGAATAGAGGCTAGACATGAGACTAGATGCGAGGAAGCAACGTCTACTTCTTTACACTCGAAGAAGAAAGAAGCACGCAAGATCGAGCCTCCGCAGATCAACAATGAATGCATCGAGAAGGCACTAATCCAACTTACAGGAGTAGTAAAATGTATACTTGTGGTTCTTGTTTTCTTTGGTCTTGCTTTTCTAGTCAAAATTATCGTTGGAGTTCGTGCAAAACGGAGGTCCGTTTGGGGTCGTGCGTTGGAGTTGGCTTTACAAGTGGGACCACAGTTAAGGAAACCGACTATAGGCAAACCCCCACCTCACCCGCCGTGCGATGGCTGAAGTTAGAGAAACGACGAGGTTGAAGAGATTGCTCTAGCACGGACTCCAAGAAAAAATATGGTGTCAGATGGATGTCGTGGTGGTGGCGTGTGCCGTACTCCTGGACGTGAATGCTTGTTCTGGCCCATGCCACCCTACTACTCCTACTACTTACTCCTACTATATAGTACTAGTATCGAGGATTCAAGGTGCTGGTTACGTACAGCGAACACATTAACATATGGCTACAGTAAAAACACCCGCCCGACGCGTGAAGCATGTGAAGCTAGTACAAATAGTGTACTACTATTGTTGATTGGCCTCATCCGATAACCTGTTGCGATGCACGCACAATTATGTATTCGGAAAATATTTTTTTGCCTCGTCGCACCACTCACTCAGAGAAGAGACTCGAAAGCCATTCATAAATTTAGTAAGTTTATCGCAGGCATATCATTTTATTACATACAACAGGTCATCAACCCACATTGACAACGAGGATACATTATAAATACTAAAGTTTTCACCACACAACAAATAACAAGCAATGAAATGAACTTCAAATCAACCATTCCTCGGTGTTGGAAACACTTGCTTTGAACCACAAGTGATTCTCTGGGATGGGCCATCGATTGTCGATCTGGAAACCAATGCAGGACTGATCATCCAGGCTGAAGCGGCCTACTATATCAGTACTAAGGTAGGGAACCACCCAAATGTCCGAGGTATAGACACAATGCTTCTCATAAATGGTACTAGTAATGTTGTGTCAACAACAGTTGGATCGCCTTTCACCATCATCGGATAGTTTTGTCCAAGGAAGAGCAAGTTTTCTCCAAGACTATCAATTCTGTACCAGGGAGAAGGAGTTGGCGCTAGCACACTAGTATCCATCCCGAATACCATGCAATGGGTGTTGGAATAGGCCCGGAGAGTGCGACCATGGGAGACTACACCTGCTTCCTTAGCAGTAACATCATCAGTGGGCTGTATACACACAAGAAGAGGTGATCCATCGGAATTAGTTGTCATGCGCCACAGAGTATATGGGCGCTGCTCGTCCTCATGCTCGTGATCATCACCATCGTCATCTCCCCCTTGGTTATAAAAATTTTCAAGTATAGGTGGTGGGATGTTCACAGGACCTTGGAAACACAAGAAGAAGGTTAATTAGTAAAGGGAAACTTGCTAACCTACATGCATGTGGATGAAACAATTATAATTACGGTGGAAGACAAACATACCGAAACTACGAGGATCCCATGCACAAACAGTGCCACGAGTGGTGGCAGAAAACACAAGGCCCTCGTATTGAATTGCATCACAGTACTCTTCCGCGTACATAAACTGATTTTTGAGCAATATCCATCGAGTCAAACCACAAAGGACGGCAATAAGCTTGTCGAAGATAGCAACAAATTGATAGTTGTTGCAATTCCATGAGCGGTTGGGAACTCGACAAATTGCTATATTCCGTAGAAGACAGTCACCATGATCGTATTTGAACGTGCGTACAATACCGGTGTGCTCAACCTCTGGGCAGTCTGCTGAGATTTTTGGAAGTGGAACCCGGTCACGAGTGTACACATTCACAAGTTCCCACTCGCAGTTGGACCCAATGTAAACAACCCAATCTCCATTTGCGCCTACCCAAGCCTTGCCCTCAAGCGATGGCATCTTAACATCATATGTATCATTATCAAGTGGCATCAACTTGCACAGGGCGAGGCCTCCGTCGTGCCGGCGCCAGTCATCAGGGTCACGGCGAAGAAGATAGGGGAGATCAAACCGCTCCTTGACTCTTGGGTTCTTTGTAATGATGTTATTAGTTGAGTCGAGAATGGGCTTGAACAAACCTGCCATGCTAGCCGAGGTGATGCCGTCGCACCGATCAATGAGTTCCTCCACCACGTCATCTTTCAGATTGGGGCAAGAATAACGGGGTCGTTTCCGGCCTGTTCCCTCCATGGAGAAGACGATCGAACAATGGCAGAAGAAAGGGTGAAGGGCTGAAGGAAAATGGAGGAGGGAGAGGAAGAGCGTGCGACAGAAGCTCCAAATCGAGAGGGAAAGGCAAAGAGTCGGTGGACGGTTGCGAGTTTGCCACGGTTCATGAAGAGGTACCCCGGCCTACACGTCCGTTCGGAAATACTCCTACTACTCGCCGTCATCTCACTGATATGTTGGAATGGGACCACATGTCAATGAAACATGGTGTGTTATTTCTCGTGCAAATGCGATCTGGCCGCGTTGGCCCGAGGTGCCGCATTAGTTATCGACCTTTATTTTTTTAATGGCGTGCCGATCAGTTTTGAAGCACGACTAACTGGTACTGTACGTAGAGAAAATATAAACTACTCTACCACTACTCCACCTCCAGTACTAGTAGTATAAAAAAGATATATAGGCTGGAGCTTGAGCGCTTTCTTGCTAAGGGCTGCCCACTTGGTTCTCACACTACCACCCTCTCTCCAGATCTAAAAAAGACGGCCCCTCTCTCCCTCCTCACCGGTGGTCACAGATCCGCTGGGGAAGAAAAGGACGTGCAGCGTTGATGCACTCGTCGGCGGCGAGCGAGGTCACACACTGACGACAAGGTCGTCCTCTCAGACCTAGCGCCCGCGCGGGATGGCCTCCGTCCCCAAGCTCGCTGCCGTAGTGTGTGCAGAGGACGACGACCACGAGCGAAGCCACTTCCCGCCGACCCTCAGGTATGCTACCTCTTTTCGAACCATAACCTTGTTCTATTGCCCCATCTGCCACATCGTTGCATGTGGATCTTTTTCCACTCCACCATCTTCCCAATTTGCTATCCTCTGCTCTGCTGGCCACGCAGACGAAAACCATAATTTGCACTATTAAAGGAAAACCTACTTCATGCAGACTAATCCATGTCTGGGTTGAATAAGGAAAGGAAGGAAGACTGTACTGTCCAAGAGAGTAGGCATCGAACCCGCATCTAGGTTCAAAGGGGAAAATCAGTAGCTAAGTAACGAGTCTCGTGTCTCTTGGTTGAAGAAGGTTAGAAAGGCATGACAATGCAATAGAGAATGACTAGGTCGATCGGTTTGTTGTCCTCGCATAGGAAAAAGGTGGTTAAAGAGAACAAAAATGGGACGTAATCCACATATGCTACCTGGATATTTGTTGCTCTGGGCAACCATACCTCCCTCACCACTCTGCGTCCGTGGAGGTACATCGTACTGGTGCGCCCACTGTCCGAATGGGCCTCCCATGCTCTTATTGCCACTTTTTTTGTTGTTAGTATAACTCCAGCAGTCAAGTCAAGCAATGCTACTACTAAAGTGATGCCACATTTAACTAATGTCGCTCTCAGTCTAATGCCACCGATAAATTTAAGCAATGCCATTTAATGTCACTGGATTATTTCAGGGTTAGCTGTTGATTATGGATGTATTAAAGATTTTTCAGCTAAGGCATTCTAATGCTGCTGCACAGCCAGTATACCAACGATGAAACTTGTTACTACCTTCAGATTTTTGCACTGTTAATGCTTATAGATTACATACCTCACTTTCATGAGATAACTTTTTTTTTGTACAGTGTCACCAAAATGCCAAGGCGCTGATGTCATTTTATTTTGGTTAAACTGCACAGACAATTATGAAGACAAGAGGAAAGGTCAAGAGTGGGCACCTCCTCCTCCGGCTGTTCTCTTGATTCGTTCGATCAAGTTTTTATGTTTGATCGATTATCAAGATTGGGATAGCAATTTTTAAGCGCCCCCCCTGAGTTCGAAATGATATTTACCTTGGAGGTTCATGGTTTGCAATTTTTTTATACTGTCATTAGTTAATAATGCTAGTTACCTTCAGACTTTTGTATTTGGTTTAATGCTCATGCACAGCTATTATACCAATGCTGAAACTTGTTACCTTTACATTTTGTATTGTTAATTCTTATAGAAACCTTCCAGTGCTAGAGTTTATTGAAATCTGTTCAGTAAATCCATTGTACTGTACCCTGTAATAAACTAACTACTCTACTATTGCACTAGCCACTGGATTAGTGTATATTTGTAGTATTCGAATGGTGTTGCATTAGCATATGGACATAAATAAAGTGTGGCAAGCTTTCCCAGATATGTGCTCAAGAAAACTACTACCTATTTTTCTAAATACTAGACGTTTGGGTACTTTAAATTGAACCACGAAAACGTCTTATATTAAGGAACAAAGGGTGTAGAGTTCACTCAAATTATCCCGGTAAAGCTAGTCACACCTTGTTAAAATTAATGTTCATTATGTTATCGGAGGAGGTCTGTATGTTTGTCTCTAATGCCTGTCGACTACATACCTGACATCATGATGTAATGTTAAGTCATTTCCTTTTGTACAGTGTCACTGAATTGTCAAGGCGGTGATGGCATTTTTAGTAGAACTGCACAAAAATTGCTTAAAAGAAGAGGAAAGGTCAGGGATGGCTCAGTTTTTTAGAAAAAACTATGTATGCCTTCCTGACATCAGCCGATGTTGCTTTATTTATTCCTTCGAACAGGTGGTTAGAAACAGTCTTGCTACCTTTTCCCATTAAGAAATTGGAATGCTTATATTTGTGAGTCTATGCTTCAACTAGTGCCACTTTTTGAGCAATCACACTTTCAATATCTATGCAAACAGGGATGCTCGATTTTAGTGGAACTGCACAAAAAGTCCAACTGGTTCAACATTAGGAGCATGTTTTTTTAAAACCTTTATATCCAATTGGTGGCACTATGAGCTGTTCATTATGAAGGTACATGGTTTGCTACTATCTTGCTACTCTTTTTGTACTGTCATTAGATAGTAATACTAGTGGTTTGCATGTGAATTTATTGGCAGGGTGGACCTACATTGGAGGTGCAGGACAAGATTCAGTGATTGGATGCTCAATTTCGGTTGTATCGATTTCACCTCTTCCATCACTGCGAACATGGATATCCTTGGTCTGATGAAGAATAGGCGCTATATTTCTGCTCTGAACCAGCAAATCAATTCAGTATGAAATTGTCCAGGGCAAAACATAATTGTATCAGATTGTCCAGTGCAGAACATGACAGATGCTAAGCGGAAGAGACATGTTTAAACGAAAATACAAGGTGTGGTATATGTTTACTAGCTGCTTGATATTTGTGCAGACAGAGATGTCTGCCCGTTGATATTTGGCAAACAAACAAAGTGTCCGCAATTTTGGTTGAACTGCACAAGATAATAGTATAGTCACTGCATGCAGTGCCATTTGAAAATAGACACAGAAAGATTGGATAGTCACTTCATGGACTGCAGAAAAGTAGTACTGTACTATTTATTGGCCAACACTAGGTGCTTCATTGCTTTGGTATGATTATACAATGGGCGTCATTTTGCCTAAGTTAAAGTTTGTATTCCGAAAATAGTCTCGCGGTGTGATCGAGAGAAGACCAAATCATATTGCAGTGGATGTTCCTCCATCATGTGTGGTTCATTCTCATGGTTCCAGCTGTTGGTGAAACCACTTACGTTTGCAAGAGGAATTGTAGACTTCACAAACAAATTTGTCTTTCAGTCTCTATTGAATGTTGGCCAAGAGAAGCATCCATGTTAGTAGGAAGAACCGATGTTTTTCTAGATCTTTGCTTTTGGAGCTACATATTTGTATATGATCTGTGAATCATTGAGATGCATTAACATGTTGATCTTATGTATGGGAATCGTACTAGTTAGTTTTAGTTGCGATGCAAGATCCGAAGTGGCTGATCTTTGCTTTTGGAGCTACATATTTGTATATGATCTGTGAATCTGAGATGCATTAACTGTTACTTATTTCTGTTCACTCAGTGTTTACAAGTTACTGATCGATCATTGGCTAGCCTACAAATGCGCTCCTGGCAGTTTTATTTGCAACGCAAGATGCAATGTGGCAGTTTTTTTGAATAAAAATGCCTACCTCTGAAGAAACTACCAAGCTAAACTATCAATCCTACATGGATAAAAATGCCTACCTCTGAAGAAACTGACAAGCTACACTATCGATCCTACACGGATAAATAGCGGATCATGCACGTACTACCTCCTTTCCGGTTTGCAGGGCTCAATTCAAGAAACGACCTACTCGATCCTACATGAATAAATAGCGGATCACACACGTACTAGTACCTCCTTTCCGGTTTACAGGGCTTAATTCAAACCTCTCACCAACCAAGGTACTCCCTCCGTCTGGGTTTATTAGTCCCGTGAGCAAAGCAGCGAGACCAAAGCATGGCAATAATTAACGGCATGCAGAAGTTTAAGCCTAATTAATTCCAGCGATTTAAGTGGCTGCATGCGTGCCCTCGGTTGTGACTCGTTGCATGCTGCTTCGTGTACTGCCTGCGAGTGATTCTGAGTGCCTGCATGCAGCCAGCCGTAATTAAGGCAGCTAACTGATCCGAAAAAAGATACGCTTTAATTGTTGCGGGCTTTTCAAATCCGTGGAATCATTATTGACAAGGAGGGAGATGATTCGAGTGCACTCGTTTGACCGCCATGTCGGCGTGCGACCCAGACGATACGGGACAGCACAGTCATAATTTCAGTTTCTCTAGTTTTCCACGGCAAGCTGGCGCGCTAAGCCATTACGCATTTAATTCTGATGACCGTCGCACTACCTTCTGCCTATAAGTACTGTTTCCCGGCCTTCTCCGATGCCACCATGACCCAAATCGCCATATCCTCATAAGCCCCCACCGGCCCGACGTTGCTCGCCACGTCCGCCATGCCCCCGCCCGTCCGCGGTAGGCGACGCTAGAGGCGGTCACCGCCGGAACTAGTGTTCGGGTTTTCACCGGAAGGCAGACGGAGGGAGGAGGCATTCTATCTGTCTTTAGATGGCAATGCGGGGATCAAGGAGTTGTTGGAGCGCGACCGCATGGCGGAGGAGCAGGTGTTGTTGGAGCGCGACCGCCTGGCAGAGGAGCAGCGTATCGCCGATTTGCGCCGCCAGCGGGACATGGAGCAGCAGCGCACCGACGCTCTGAGTCGCGAGCAGAGCGCCCGCAACTGGGCCGAATACATGGAGGCCGACGCCCGGCAAATAGCCCTGGAGGCTGTCAGGCACGCACGCATTTGCGACGCAGATTTTTACTACTAGCTCGTCAAGTGGGTTTCTCGCTTGGAAGCTGAAGCTTCGGTGGACCACGCCAGCATGGAAAGGGCCAACGCGCGCGAGCAACGCGCCCTATCGCACCTCTTGCAAGTCCAAGGCGAGGCGCACGACGCCGGTGCCGGCGTTTAGCATGTACCACAGATGGTGGCCGGCATCGTCTAGTTAGCTAAGAGTAAGTTAGTACTTGTACGCTACTAGATTATTGGTGGGAGTAGATAGTTAACTTGGCTATGATGGTTGTCAACGTGGAAGTTCAGTACTCTATATGTGGATCGGACTTGTTACTTTGCTTTGAATGTTGAACTTTCCGTTTGAACGTATGGAATGGGCTGTTATTTTTTTAAATGGGTTGTATTTGTCCTCCACGGGTTTAGACGCTGACTTGTGGGTCTAGCAAGTTGACGTGTGCACAATCAGGAGATGATTGTACGTGGAGAGGATGACAGCAGGGACCCGCCAAGGTCATGGCAGTACGCAAGCACGTGCCTCCTTATTTCAAGCCAATAAAAAATGGTTCCTCCTAGTGGATTTCTGACATCTGGGTCCCATGCCATTGTCAACGTAGTCAATAAACGAGAGAATTGCACAACGAGCGGCTGACACAAAGGGACCCAACAGCTCGCCCAGTTATTTTTTTTTGGGTTAATTTGATAAATGCCACTCCAAATCTAGTGTATCCGAGAAATGCCACTGCAATTTCCAAACTTTGAAAAATGTCATTTCATGCCATTTCTAGTGGCATTTTTCGAAGTCTGGAGTGGCGTTTTTCAAAGTTTGCAAACTGCAGTGGCGTTTTTCAAAGTTTGCAAAAATTGCAGTGGCATTTTTCAAATTTTGGAAATTGTAGTGGCATTTTTATGACTCGCCATAATTGGAGTGGCATTTATCTAATTTGTTTTTGAGATGGAAGCAGGGTGTCAACTGGGCTGTGCGGGACACTCTGGCCTGTCTAGACAGCCTTTTCTTTTATGTTTACCACAGACCAGCCCAGTAGTTTTTTCTTTCTGAAAATGGCTAGCCCAGTTTTTTTGTGATTTGTCAAGTAAGTCGCTTTATTAGGCCTATTGGGCTGCAAATCTTTCAAGACGAGGAGAGCTTCATTCGGCTGGACGAGAAAATGGCCTATCAGTAATGAGAAATGGGTTGTACATTTTTAAAACACATCAAACCGGCAATTAGTTTCAAATATCTTTTTTTCATTTCAAGATTTTAAATTGCATTGATTTTTATGCGTGGACAATTTATTGGATTTTATATTGATATACATTTATTTTTAAAATCAGTCTGAATGTGACTCGAAATTACGGGATTAAAAATAGTTCATACCGCACCAACATATGCAAAATTTCGTATAATTTTTTAACCGTGGCCGCAATATGGGCTATAATGCTAACAAAAAGAATACAGGCTCCAAAAAACCCGTAAGAATTAGCAAATGGTCTGTAAATTATTCGAAATAACGGCAGATGGGATGTATGCTGTTTTCCACAGATTTGAGGCTTTCCACAGATGGCTTGTATACTGTTGGATGTCCATCCAACGGCCATCGTGCTTCTTCAATCTCTGCTCTTCCTGCTCCAGCCACTCAAACAAGCGCCAGCGGGACTGCCTGCTCCCTCCTCCCCGCGGCCGGCTGTGCTGCCGCACAGGCCTCACCGCCCCACCGTACTCCCATCGCTGGCCTAGCCATCCCTCTACTCACCCACACCTGCTGTTATTCTCCGGCGACTGCAGACGAACCAGTAAACCCTCCTGCGTGGGAAACAGAAACAACTGCTGAGTCTTCCCTGCCTCCATGTCGTTCCCTTCCTAGGCCTCGCTGTCGTCCGTTGCCCTAGTGCTCTCGGTGTGGTGTGGTCAACGTGGTCAACGACCGACATGCATCTGAAGTGGACTGTACGTGGAGAGGCTGACAGCTAGGTCCACGGCCGCACGCAAGGAAATGCCTCCTTATTACGCGCAAAATAATGATTCCTCCACCTGACATCTGGGACCCACCGAAAGGGCCTCTGTATTTTGCGAAAAAAATGTTACTGCCGCTGACAGCTCAGACCCACCAGCTATATCTTCGCACGCAAGGAAGTGCCTCCTTATTACGCACAAAAAATGAATACTCCCCCTGCTAGCTGGGACCCAGTATAGTGGGCCTACTAAGTTGACGGGGGCGAAGGGCTTTGTCAACTTAGTCAATATGCACGATTCTAGCTCGACTGACTGTACGATGTCCATCCAATGGTCGTAGTGCTTCTTCAACCTCTGGTCTTCTTGCTCCAGCCGCCCAAAGCAGAGCCGGTCGTGCCGCCTGCTCCTGCCTCCCGTGGCCTGATGTGCTGCCGCGGAGGCCTCACCGCCCCCATACTACTCCCACCGCTGTCCAGGCCATCCCTCCACTCCACTCACCCACACCCCCTGTTATTCTGCGGCGACGGCAGTGCAGCCGAACCAGTGAACCCTCGTACTCCTCTCCGCGTGGGCATCCACTGCCGCGTCTTCCCCGGCTCCGCATCGTCCCATTCCTAGGCCTCGCCATCGTCCACCGCTGTGGTGCTCTCGACGCGGCGTGGTCAATGTGGTCAACGACCGAATTCCATCTGAAGAATACTGTACGTGGAGATGCTGACAGCTGGGTCCACGGCAGCCGCAAGGAAGTGCCTCCTTATTACGTGGAAAATAATTATTCCTCCACCTGACAGCAGGGACCCACCGGACGCCCACCAGTGTTTCACAAAAAAATGTTTGCCCCTGACTGCTGGGACCCACCCGACGGGCCACCGTATTTCGCGAAAAAACGTTCCTCCAGCTGTCATCTCGGACCCACCGGAAGTGCCTCCTTACTAGGCACAAAAAATGAATACCCCCTGCTAGCTGGGACCCACCTTGGTGGGAGGCAGACTTGTGGGCCTACTAAGTTGACGGGGACGGAGGGCTTTGTCAACTTAGTCCATATAAATGATTCTAGCTCCAGTGACCGTACGATGTCCATCCAACGGCCGTAGTGCTTCTTCAACCTCTGGTCTTCTTGCTCCAGCCGCCCAAAGCAGCACCGGTCGCGCCGCATGCTCCTGCCTCCCGTGGCCGGATGTGCTGCCGCGGAGGCCTCACCGCCCCCTACTATTCCCACCGCTGGCCAGGCCCTGCGGCGACGGCACCCTCACACCGCAACCAAACCAGTGAACCCTCGTACTCCTCTCCGCGCGGGCTTCCACTGTCGCGTCTTCCCCGGCTCCGTGTCGTCCCCTTCCTAGGCCTCGTCATCGTCCACCGCCCTGGTTCTCTCGGCGCGGCATGGTCAACGTGGTCAAGGAATGACTTCCATCAGACGTGGACTATACATGGAGAGGCTGACAGCTGGGTCCACGGCCACAGCAAGGAAGTGCCTCCTTATTACATGGAAAATAATGATTCCTCCACCTGACAGCTGGGACCCACCGGACGGGCCACTGTATTTCACTAAAAAACGTTTCCCCCTGACTGCTGGGACCCACCAGCTACATCTTCGCCGCAAGGAAGTGCGTCCGGGCAAAAAAAACGATTCGCCCCCTTGACTGGTGGGCCCCACTAGCTACATCTTTGCACGCAAGGAAGTGCGTCCGGAAAAAAATGATTCGCCCCCCTGACTGTTGGGACCCACCAGCTACATCTTCGCATGCAAGGAAGTGCCTGACAGTCGGGACCCACCTGGTCGAAGCGTACATAGCGTTGTCATTCTGGTCGCGAACGTGTACGTACATATATACTGGTGGATGTAGAGGCGTGCACGTGTCGTAGTAGAGGTGCACACGTAGCATGTACACGTACGTACAGCGGCCAGGGTGCAAGAAAGAAAATACGGCCATGTATGTGTACATACGGGCGGGGTCTAGAACGCCTACTCGCACATACGTACGGCGAGGGCTCGTGTACATGGTTGGGTCGGGAGAAACAACATCGTTGTCGTGTTCATGGGGAGGCAACGGAATGTGCCGTGTTCATGGGGAGGCAACGGAATGCGTCGTCTTCATGGGAGGCAACGGAACGCGTCGTGTTCATCGGGAGGCAACGGAACGCGTGGGAGCCAACCGGCTGGGTCGGAACGGAATGCATGGTCATGTTCACCTGGAGGGCCTGGACAGAACAGGAGATAGAAACGAGGCCCGTCGTACCGCAGAACGGAGGAAATGGACCTCCTACGGTCGAAACGGGGGTCCTGTTGATCGGGAGGGGTGTGGCGTACCGCAAAACGGACGAAACGTACCTCCTACGGTCGAAACGGGGGTCCTGTTGATCGGGAGGGGTGTGGCGTAATGCAAAACGGACGAAACAGACCTCCTACAGTCGAAACGGGGGTCATGTTCATCGGGAGGGGTGTGGCGTACCGCAAAACGGGACTCCACGGGATACCATTCATCTCCACCGTCGACTTCCTCCAGCCTCCACGGGCTACCATCGACCTCCTCCAGCCTCCACGGGCTCCTGTTCATCCAGCCTCCACCGCGCGCTACTCCACCGGCTACTGTTCAACCACCCCTCCACCATCTACTGTTCATCCAGCTCCACACCACGGGGTCCTGTTCAACCACCCCTCCACGGGCACCCCTCCACCGTCTACTATTCACCCATCCCTCCACCACAGCACGGGGTCCTGTTCATCCAGAGGCAATGCCACCGCTCACTGTTCATCCAACCCCCCCCCCCCCGCAACGCTCACTGTTCATCCCAGAGGCAGCATCGATCGGCTTCAGTTAGCAGCAGTAGCGAAGGAATCGTTCGATCGGGTTCTGTCGTGGAATTGTCACGACAGATGTCCTAGAGCAAGGACTTAGTCGTAGGGCCATCGCACTAGGAATCTTAAAGGGGTTAATCGGGACAAAGGACACGAGAGGGTTTTTATAGTAGTTCGGCCCCTTACGATGAAGGTAAAAGCCTACGTCTAGTTGGGATTGGTATTGCTGAGGTTTCGATCTCCAAGAGGCTCAAGTCGCCGGCTTGGTTATCGACTTAGTTGTTTCTCGCCCTAAACCGCCACCGGGTCGTCCCCTTATATACACGGGTTGACGCCTGGTGGCCTACCGAGTCCCGACCGGCTTATAATCGTGCCCGGCTCGGTGACTTCCTTTACATGCCTTTCTTTCCAAGTCTTTCCTTACATACGGCGGTTTACAATATCGGGCCTTAAGCCGGCCCCAGGCCTTTGGGCCTTCTATATGTTTCATAACCTATCATCTTGAATATATATTGGGCTTCTTATGTAACCCGCCATTAGGGCTGACCCGGCCCCTCCTGGGCTGGTCATACTGTTGTAATATCCCCAACATTAGGCCCCAGGTTGACTTTGAATTTTGTTCTCTGTCAATCTTCAATACTTAGGTGGAATCCATCCTTTGTCTGAAAACTTCTGTAACCCGCCGTGACGTCATCTTTTAGAAACACAAAAAACCTTCATGACGTCATCTTTTGATGGATCTTTCATTTTTTTTAATGCCTTCCGAGAATCGAGGCGTCCGTTTATTTTGGATAATCATTATTCGGGTCTCCTTGATTTTCGCGCCCGCCTGTTCGCTTACTCCCTTATAAATAGGTACCACTTAGGTCTTTTTCATTTTGCTCCTTCGGTCGTCTTCCTCCTCTCACTGCTTCGCTGCCGCTCGAGCTCTGCCGCCGCTGCCGTAGATCTCCTCGTCTCCACCTCAGGCCGCTGCATCAACCTGACTTGTCCAGAAAAACGCGATGAACCTCCGCAGCGAATCCGCACCCGTAAGTCTCGCCTTCTCAATCTTTTTAGATCTGCATTAGGGCTTTGCGAGTTCGTCGGTGTTCTTCATCATTCTTCATGAACTTTCCTCGTAGTTCTTCCCCTGCAGCCTCTAGGGATCCAAAAAGGAGATATAACTCACGCGGTAGTTGTTTGGCATCCATTTTGATAGCCGTAGATCCCTTTTTCTCTGCATAGATGCTTCTTTATAGCCGACGAACTCATCTGTACCAGGTTTTTAGGTCTAGAATATTTCCTTTTTAGAACAGCCATTTGATCCAAAATAATAATGATAGCTTGGTGAAACTTGTTTATGCCAACACTTAGCTAAATCTGCTTTTTGATAAAATCGGTAGTCATGGTGGCTTACCGTTCCGGCTTTCTTTTCCATATATGTCATTAGCCCTTAGTTAAGCCGCCGTTACTTGTTTTACACCTTCAACCTTTAACTGTTAATTTTGCCGTAAACTAAACCGGCAAGTTGTTTTTTCTTTTTCAGTCCCTTGCACATCATGCCGTCAAAGACACCCACCATCTGCAATTGGGTCCCCTCAACCATAACCGAGGAGCGATTAAAAGAGTTCTTCCTCATCGGGTTTCTGCCCTCACAAAACATCATGTCTTATCATGCTCCTGACCCGGAAGAAGAACGACCAAATCCAAAAGCCGGCGAAGTGATTGTCTTTACTGACCACATGAACTGGGGCTTCTCACCGCCCGGTTCAAAGTTTTTTAGAGAAGTTCTTCACTTTTTCAAACTCCATCCTCAGGATATCGGGCCCAATTCCATATCCAATATTTGCAACTTACAAGTGCTCTGTGAGGTATATCTTCAGCAAGAGCCGACTGTGGAACTATTTAGTGAGTACTTCTATCTGAACCGGCAGAACGAGTGCACCAATGGCCTTAGCTTAGAGCTTGGAGGCATCTCAATTCAGCGTCGGTAGGGTGCTGTCTTCCCTCTCATAGTTTTGCCAAGTCACCCAAAGGATTGGAATCAAACTTGGTTTTACTGTCAGGACATCTCACCCGCCAATGAGAAGCCATGCCGGGTTACCGCCCCGATCGTCTTGATGCCAAGTTCGCACTGCCAGACAAACTTACCGTTGCTGAACGCAAGAAGTTGCTTCCCTCTATCAGAAGAATCGACAGTTTGTTGGGAAACGGTTTAACCGCAGTCGACCTAACCCGCTGCTGGATTTCATGGCAGATTATTCCATTAAGCCGTCGTTCAAAATTGATGTATGAATATGGTGGAGACCCGGACGACTCTCTTCGTCACAGCTCAGTTGAACTCACTAAAGAAGACATTGTTTCAATGTCAACCCTTTTGGTGAATGTGAAATATGAAGACTGCAACATTGTTGGGTTAAATCCCTTCTGCAAGCTTAACCCGGTACCAGAGGTAAGTATATTCTGATCTCTTTTCCTTTGTGTTTTATCCAGCCATATTTGTTTATTACTGATCCTTCCTCTTGTCTTTGTAGGTCAACTCTGACTTTTGGAAAGTGAAATACGATCACGAAGCTGCCAAGAAGGCGAAACTCGCCGCCATGAACGCCAAGAAATCAACCCGGAGATCAAAGAAGAAGAAGAAGAAGAAGAAGAGGACCATTGCTGAAGATTTAATGAAACTTGATGACACGTCTGACTCGGAGGTAGCCCTTGACTCCCTTGGCCAATTTTTTAACAATCTTATTGACACTGATCCTTACCAGGATGACACCGGGGCCAGTCAGGCCGAGGAAGTAGAGGTAACTATCATTTCCTCCGACTCAGAGCCCTTACCAAGACACAAAGTTTGACGAGTGATCCGTAAAGTAAGGTTTTCTAACCCCTTAGCTCACTTGGATCCCAACTTTCATTTGAAAAAGCAGCAACATGAAAGCCGCCGTGAAGTTGGAATTGAGGATGAACCGACTGTTGTTCTTCAACAGACCCCTCAGAAACGCCCGAACGAGGTTTAATCATTATTGTCTTTAACTCGTTTTAATGAATCCTGCTCCTTACATTTCTTTTAACTCTTTCCTTTATCCTTTCAGGAGGTGTCTCGTTCTTCAGGTGACTCATCACAAACACAATTTCCGGCTTTCAAGACTGCTCCTGGGTAATCAGAACTCCTCCTTTCTTCCAGGTTGCTCAATTGTATCTTTATGCTGACAATTCTGCAATATTATTCTTTAGTGGCCATGCTAAATCCAAGAAATCGAAGGTGGCTAAACCGGCGGAAGACCCGCCAGTACTAGCTTCTGAGCCGGTTAGGCCCCCTTTTCCATTAACTGCCACCCCAGAAGACCCGCCTATTATCAATGAAGCAAATCCTTCAGAGTCGTCCCTTGACAACGCCACTATGAATCCTTCCACAGTTGGACCGTCAAGCTCAACTGATCCGCCGTCTCCACGTGTTCAAGATGTTCAAATTACTGGGAGTCGCTTTGTTGAGCCGGGGAACCCAACGGTGTTGGCTCGGTGCACAGCTAAGCAAGAAGCATTGGAGAGGCAGAAGGTTCGCTTTGATGTTGCCAACTACGACCGTCTTAATGCCAGTGATATCTTATACGGCTATCTCAGTCATGTACACTCCAGCCGTGAATCTAAGATCGAGATGGTCAAGTAGCTTCAGTTGAAGTATGAGGTACGTTGTTTCCGGTTTACTAATATTCCTTCAGCCCCCAAGTCTGTAGATTATGAGAGAAACGGAATGACCTATAGACTTAAAATATAGGCTGAGACTTTTACCTCTGAATCTTTACCTGATATTGATAGAACAAAACTTCACCCATAGTCCCCAAGGACCGGTTTATTTTGATCATTAATGAATCGGTACTTTTAGAATTTAAAACCGTCTTCAAAGTACTTACCACTCCGGTTTAACCTTGATAGACTTGCTGAACTACGTGCATTAGCCCCCAAGTGCCAAGTGTTGTTACTTTGTAAAGGACTTGGGACTTCAAATATGTTGGTAGAGTCATAAAAATTTGATTTGGCATACATTAGCCCCCAAGTGTCGAGTGGTTTATTCGTAAAGTACTTGAGACTTGAATCTTGAAATTGAATACTGGAATTTGAAACCAAGTCTTGACTTATCTGAATGTTTTCATAGAATGCATTGTCTGAACTGAACTCTCAATTGACTGATGCGAAGACCCGGCTAGCGAGTCATTAGGAGTCAGAAATCAAATCTTCCACCTCCAAGCTGCAAATAAGTCTTTCTGAAACGGAAAATTTGAAGACCAGCTTTGCTGCCAAAGAGAAGTCTTGGGAAAATGAGAAGACACTTCTGACCCGACGAGCTGAAACAGCCGAAACAGCTTTGAAAGAAATTTCAACAGAGCTGAACGGTTTAAAGGGCTGGGTGTCCCAGATGGTCGCTGCTATCTTTGGTAAGCTTCCTGATTTGATCTTTCGTATATTTTCCTTGTCAAACCAGAGTATAATCTGCCAACTGACTCTATGAAAAATATATGTGGGGCCACGAAGTAAGAATCTGAACCAAGACCCGTTGATTAAGCTGAAGGCAGTATACACTTTAACTGCACAATTGTACATCGGCGCACAACGAGCTCTGGCTGCCATCTCTCCTACTAATCAAGGGTCTAACCGGATCAGTGACGTCCTGAAGAAGCTGCCCATCCTCCCTGCCAGGTTCCAAGAAGTGAAACACTCCTGCGCGCGAGCCGGAGCTTTGACTACCCTAAGCCGCTCCAAGGCTTGGGTGCCAGATCTAGACCCGGCGGACATGGCAAGGGGCTATCCTACCGTGAAGGAGGACGGGTCTCCTTTTTCTCAGGATGACTTTATAGCCTGCGTCCGTGAAGTCCGGCCTCAGGCGACTAGCCTTGGAGATGACACCAATGTGGACAAATATCAGCCGGGTTTTGATAGTGAGAATAAGAAGATGGCCCCTCCCTCATATAAAGTAACAGACTTGATCCCACCGGTGAGAGAAGATACATTTGCCCCGGAGGTTGACTCGGTCGGCCTGATTGACAACGAAGCTGAATTTGTCGCCATGAACGGCTATGACTGGTCAAAACCCAACTTCCAGCAGATTCAGGATGTTGAGCCGGCAAGGGAGGGACAATGATCATCTTCATAGGCTTATAAAGCCTTGTAATAACTTAGCTGTTAAAACACTGCCTGTTTGCTTTTGCTATCGTGCACAAAATACTTATATGTGAATCTGTGTTTCAGATGTCAATGTATGCATTGCTTAACGTTTGTCTCTGCAATGTTTAAATCTCTGTTCCTATGAATATAATAAAAAAGGCTGGCAAGGCGGTTTAGAACCAAAACAGGCTTAAAACACCTAATTTACAACCCATATTTTTACCTCAATAAATAGCAGAGATAGATATAAATAAAGGATAAGGTTTAATAATAGCTCTTGACTTAATGCAGCAAGTAAGCGCGTATGAGCAAGAACCATACCTTGTCCTTGTTGATCCTTAGATCGCCGGTTTCAATAACCTAGGTGATAAATTGATAATTCAATAGGTATGAAAAGTTAATACTCCTTGAATACTCAATGATCATCATATCTTAGTAGCTCATACCTTTTGATCCTTGAACCACCGGCCTGAAATACTCGGGCGGCTGTGTTGTCCAATAATTGAGCCGGCGAAGAAAACCAGGCTATCTTATTTGAAACAACAAAAACTCAAAGGCAAGCAACAGATAATAAACATAATTTTAACTCTGTATTCAAAAAGTTGGGGGTTTCTGATTCAAATACGATCAGTAAACCGGACCAAAGGGGTTAAGCTAAGGTTCGAATACGACCATATAGCCCCCAGTGGCTTTGGCGTTGCGCCGATCAAGAGGGTACCGACAGCTATGTTCTCTTTGGTTTGAATACGACCTATGTTTGAATAGGAAGCCCCCAAATGACCTTGAGAGGTTTTTAACGATCCTGATTCGAATACGATCCAAGTCGGACTCAAAAGGGGTTGAGCTATGATTCGGATACGATCAAGAAGCCCCCAAGTGAGTTTGGCCTTGAGCCAATCAAGAGGGTTACGACAGCTATGTTCTCTTTGGTTCGAATACGACCTATGTTTGAACAGGAAGCCCCCAAGTGACCATGAGATTTGCAGCTAGATTCGGATACGATCATGAGCTAGACCAAAAAGGTTAAACTTGATTTAAATATGATCAACTCCTTAATAGTCATTTGTAAGAAATAATAAAGATGTATAATCTGTGAAAAAAAAGAGACCGATGGTCTTACTTTATTGCTTATCATAGTATATACAATGTGAACATATGTACATGGTGAGAGCCGGTGGCTCAGGTGTAATATGGCCGAAGTTGAGCAATGTTCCATGGCCGGCGGGTCTCCTCTTCCGACTTACGTGAGTCTGCATGCTCTCGAACGTCAATGAGGTACTAGGACCCATTGCTTAAATTTTTACTGACCACAAAGGGTCCTTCCCAAGGTGGGGATAACTTGTGCGCATCTGAAAGATCTTGGATGAGTCGGAGCACCAAGTCGCCTTCCTGAAAAGTCCTGGACTTAACCCGACGGCTGTGAGAACGACGCAAGTCCTGTTGATAAATTGCTGACCGCGCTGCTGCTAAGTCTCTTTCTTCATCCAACAAGTCAAGCGCATCCTGTCTGGCTTTTTCATTGTTAGCTTCAACATAAGCCGCCACATGGGGCGAGTCATGACGGATGTCACTGGGCAATACTGCTTCTGCCCCATAAACCATGAAGAAGGGTGTGTAACCCGTAGACCTGTTGGGTGTAGTATTGATGCTCCATAACACTGAAGGAAACTCCTCTACCCAACAACCCGGCGTTCGCTGTAAAGGAACCATAAGCCAGGGTTTTAGCCCTTTCAGAATTTCCTGATTGGCTCTCTCAGCTTGACCATTGGATTGAGGATGAGCTATAGAAGAAACATCAAGCCGGATGTGCTCTCGCTGACAAAATTCTACCATAGCCCCTTGGGATAGATTAGTGCCATTGTCTGTGATAATACTGTGTGGAAAACCGAAACGGAAGATTACTTTTTTCATGAACTGAACCGCCGTGGCTGCGTCACACTTACTCACAGGCTCCGCCTCAACCCATTTGGTGAACTTATGAACAGCCACCAAGAGATGTGTCTTTTTATCCTTAGACCTTTTGAAAGGTCCTACCATGTCAAGCCCCCAGACTGCAAACGGCCAAGTGATTGGAATCATCCAGAGTTCCTGAGCCGGCACATGCGCTCGTCGTGCAAATTTTTGACATCCATCACATCTACTGACCAGATCTTCTGCATCAGCGTGAGCCGTCAACCAGTAAAAACCGTGACGAAACGCCTTGGCCACTAAAGATTTTGACCCGGCATGATGACCACAATCGCCTTCATGGATTTCACGAAGAATTTCTTGACCTTCTTTGGGAGAAACACATCGTTGAAACGCTCCGGAAACACTACGATGAAACAATTCTCCATCTGAGATCGTCATGGACTTAGACCGCTGGGTTATCTGTCGAGCCAAGGTCTCATCCGCTGGTAGCTCTCCCCGGGTCATGTAATCCAAGAATGGCACTGTCCAATCTGGGATGACATGAAGAGCCGCCATCAACTGTGCCTCCGGGTCAGGAACAGCTAAATCTTCCTCTATGGGCAACTTGACAGAGGGGTTATGCAAAACATCTAAAAAGGTGTTGGGTGGTACCGGCTTACGCTGAGACCCCAGCCGGCTTAAAGCATCAGCTGCTTCGTTATTTCGACGGTCAATGTGTTAAAATATCTTGCAACAGCATCGACCTCTCGGTGATAAGCCGCCATGAGAGGGTCTTTGGAATCCCACTTGCCAGATACTTGCTGAGCCACTAGATCTGAGTCACCAAGACATCTAACCCGGCTCAAGCTCATCTCCTTTGCCACTCGAAGACCATGGAGCAATGCTTCATACTCTTTTGAATTGTTAGTGCATGAAAACATCAACCGTAACACATAACAAAACTTATCACCTCGTGGGGAAGTTAATACGACTCTAGCCCCCGAGCCTTCCAATTGCCTGGATCCATCAAAATGAATAGTCCAATATGTGTTGACCGGTTTCTCTTCTGGTATCTGCATCTCTGTCCAGTCATTGATGAAGTCAACCAAGGCTTGAGACTTAATTGCAGTACGTGGAACATACTTCAGCCCATGAGACCCAAACTCCATTGCCCACTTGGCAACTCTCCCCGTGGCTTCTCTGTTTTGAATGATGCCCCCCAAAGGAGCAGAGCTAACCATAGTGATTGGATGTCCCTGAAAGTAATGCTTAAGCTTCCGGCTTGCCATGAACACCCCATAAACAAGCTTCTGCCAATGTGGATATCGTTGCTTAGATTCAATTAGCACTTCACTGATATAATAAACCGGCCGCTGAACCACATGCTCTTTGCCAGCCTCCTTGCGCTCTACCACCATAGCCACACTAACAGCCCGTGAGTTGGCAACCACGTATAACAATAGCGGCTCTTTCTCAATTGGAGCAGCCAGGACCGGCGGCTCAGCCGGCTGTGCCTTCAGATCTTCAAAGCAGTGTTCGCAGCATCGCTCCAAACAAAAGCATCTGTTTTCTTCATCAACTGATATAGAGGCATAGCCTTTTCCCCTAACCGGCTCAAAGCAGCCACATGACCCGCCAGTCGCGGAACATCATTGACGCATGTTGGTTTGGCTAGGGATGTAATTGCCTTGATTTTCTCTGGGTTAGCTTCAATACCTCGGTTAGACACCAAAAAACCCAAGAGCTTGCCGGCTGGCACTCCAAAAACACACTTGGCCGGGTTAAGCATCATTTTGTAAACCCAGAGATTATCAAAAGTCTCCTTCAGGTCCGTGACCAAGGTTTCCTCCTCCCTAGACTTCACCACTATATCATCCACATAAGCATGAACATTGCGTCCAATTTGATTGTGAAGGAAATTCTGCACACACCGCTGGTAAGTCGCCTGGGCACTCTTAAGCCCAAAAGGCATAGACACATAGCAAAAAGCCCCAAAAGGAGTTATAAACGCTGTCTTCTCTTGATCCTTGACTGCCATCTTAATCTGATGGTAACCGGAGTAAGCATCTAAGAAACTCAACCATGCGCAACCCGCCGTAGCATCAATGATCTGATCAATACGGGGAAGAGCAAAAGGATCAGCCGGACAAGCTTTGTTCAAATCTGTGTAATCCACACACATACGCCAGGTGCCATTCTTTTTTAGTACAAGCACCGGGTTAGCTAACCATTCTGGGTTAAAGACCTCCACAATGAACCCGTCTGCCAAGAGCCGGGCCACCTCTTCCCCAATGGCCTTGCGCCTTTCTTCATTGAACCATCAGAGAAATTGTCTAACAGGTTTAAACTTTGGATCGATATTAAGAGTGTGCTTAGCGAGTTACCTCGGGACACCCGGCATGTCTAAAGGTTTCCATGCAAAGATGTCCCGGTTCTCATGGATGAACTCGATGAGCGCGCTTTCCTATTTCGGATCCAAGTTTGCACTGATGATGAACTGTTTGGATGAGTCGCCAGGTACAAAGTCAACCATCTTGGTGTCATCAGCTGATTTGAATTTCAACTCCGGCTCATGCTCTGTTGTTGGTTTCTTTAATGATGTCATGTCTGCCGGGTCAACATGATCCTTGTAGAATTTTAACTCCTCTGTAGCACAAACAAATTCCGCATAGGCAACATCACCTTCTTCACATTCCAAGGCTATCTTACGGCTCCCATGTACTGTAATGGTGCCCTTATGACCCGGCATCTTGAGCTGCAGATATACGTAACACGGCCGAGCCATGAACTTGGCATAAGCCGGCCGCCCAAACAGAGCATGATATGGGCTCTTGATCTTAACCACCTCAAAGGTTAATTTCTCCGCTTTGGAATCATACTCATCCCCAAAAGCCACTTCCAGCTCAACCTTACCAACTGGGTACGCCGACTTACCAGGTACCACCCCGTGAAAAACAATGTTGGATTGTTTAAGATCCTTATTTGTCAATCCCATCCGGCGGAATGTCTCATAGTAGAGGATGTTGATGCTGCTGCCTCCATCCATGAGTACCTTAGTAAACTTATACCCACTAACCTGGGGTGCCACTACCAAAGCCAAGTGACCCAGATTATCAACCCGGGGCGGGTGATCCTCTCTACTCCACACAATAGGCTGCTCCGACCAACGTAAATAACGTGGAATTGCCGGCTCAACGGCATTGACGGCCCTCTTGTGGAGCTTCTGGTCCCTCTTACATAAACTGGTAGTAAAGACATGATATTGTCCGCTACTCAACTGCTTCGGGTTGCTCTGATAGCCGGATTGCTGTTGCTGCTGATTCCCTTGGCCGTGTTGCTGATTATATCCTCCTTGGTGACCAGGATAACCCTGACCGTGAAAACCTCCTCCGCTTGAACCGGCACCCGGGCCCTGAAAGCCGCCTCCACCTGAGCCGCCACCTGGGCTGTGACCCCCATCAAATGCATTTGATTTTTTAAACGCCTTCATGATCGTGCAGTCCTTCCACAGGTGGGTGGCCGGCTTCTCATGGGTGACGTGTTTCTTACAAGGTTCATTCAACAGTTGCTCAAGGGTAGGGCCTGACCCGCCCAATTGAGGGGGTTGTCTGCCTTTGCGCCGCTGATTACCACCCTGTGCATTAGTATTAGCAACAAACTCATCAGCTTTACATTTATTGCCTCCCTGATTCGTCGGGTTATGCTGGTGATTCTTGCCGTTGCCGTTCTTCTTTCCCTTCGTTGCCTTTTCTTCATCAGACACCGGGTCCTTGGTAGTGTCAGAATCAGCGTACTTGACAAGAGCCGCCATTAAGGTTCCCATGTCATTACAGTCATGTTTAAGCCGCCCCAGCTTCTGCTTCAGAGGTTCAAAACGGCAATTTTTCTCCAACATCAAAACTGCTGAACCGGCATCCATCTTATCAGATGAATGTATTATCTCCTTGACCCGGCGCACCCAATGGGTTGTAGATTCTCCATCCTCTTTCTTGCAATTGGTCAGATCCACAATCGACATGGGCTGCTTACACGTGTCTTTAAAGTTCTGGATGAACCGCGCTTTCAACTCTGCCCATGAGCTGATAGAATTTGGAGGTAATCCCTTCAACCAAGTCCGAGCTGTTCCATCTAACATCATGGTAAAATACTTAGCCATTGCAGCGTCGCTCACCTCCAATAGCTCCATAGCCATCTCATAACTCTCAATCCAAGCCCCCGACTGTAGGTCGGCCGTGTAGTTAGGCACCTTACGAGGCCTCTTGAAATCCTTGGGCAACCGCTCATTGCGTATGGCTGGGACCAAGCAAGGTACGCCTCCGATTCTTGTGGGCACTCCTACCTCAATCGAGGTTGCTGGATAAGCCGGAAAGATTTGGTGAACCTCCTGCTCTGCTGCTATCTGAGCCGCCCGTTCCGCCTCTTGACGAATCCTCTCCTGATCCGCCAAGTTAAGAGCTCCAGCCCACACCGGCTCATGCCTGTACGGCCGGTTGTGTCATTGAGCGTTACTTGACATTTCTGCAGACTCCATGTGCCTACTGTAGCTCGGGCTCCGGCTTGGGTGAGGGGTTGAATGAATCCTGTCTCGACTGTAAGAGTATGCATCCTACTGGGCGAAAGCTGTCTGAAGTAGTTCTCTTACCCTCCGGGTTTCAATGGCTGCTGGCGAATCGCCTTCCATTGGGAGAGCTGCCAAACGAGCCGACGCTGCGATGAGGTTTTCCATGGGGTTGGAGAAGTGACCCGGAGGTGTTGCTACATAACGAGGAGGAGCTGTATTTATGCGAGGCGGCTCCATGGTCCGTGGCTGGACCAGTGCACCGGGTGTCACGACCCGGTTTGCTTCCGGCGGGTTGCTCCCCCCAGCTCCGGGTGTATGGAACAGGTTCCTCGGATCCAGTGTTAGAGGCAGACGTGACTGAGTTTTCTGATGCCTCCTTCTCATGACCTCGTTTGATGCATTAAGATCCACCGAGAGCCGGAAAGTTTCTGCTTGAAGTTGTTGGGCACGAGCATCCAGAGCTGCTCGTTCTGCTGCCACCCGGGTTTCTTCCGCGGCTAAATTTTCCTTTGCTTGCACCATCTCCTCCCGCACGCATGCCACTTCTGCATCATGTTGGGATTTATCCGCTGGTTCTACCACAATGGTTAACAGAGCCGTCAGTTTATCCATGAGGTCCATTAGAACCTGAGCCGGGGGCGCGTGGGGTCTCCTGACCCGGCAGCTGCCGACCCGGTGGCTGCTGCTATCGCTGCGGTGGAGTTCTTCCCGGGCTGCGTCCCCGCCATGAAGACTCTGGCCCAATTCGGCGGCTCAAGGGGGTCTGGAATACTGCTGCCATCGGAACAACCCCTGAGCATGCCGTCTTGCAGTTGGTACAACGAGTCCGTTTCACCTGTTGATGATGCAGTATCAGAGCAGATGGCCGTCTCCCCGCCTTCCATTGATCCTTCGGAGTATTCACCACCATGGTCGCAGCCTACGAAGGCATGCTTCACAACAGATTGAATACGGGCGGACCCGGCGCGCTGAGCCGTTTCGATGAGGTTGGTGTGGACGCCCGGCTCAGGGCCTGATTCGCCGATCCGGCCGATGAAGACGTGAATTCCGCCGAAGGGGACCCGGTACCCGTACTCGATCGAGCCGGCCTCGGGGCCCCAGCCTTCGTCGTCGATGTAGAGTTTGCCGCGATGACTCTTGGTCATCCGGCCCACAGCGTTTCCCTTGTGCCCTTCGAAGTTGCCCTTCAAGAACTCAAATCCACCGTGCGCTGGCCCCACGGTGGGCGCCAACTGTCGTGGAATTGTCACGGCAGATGTCGTAGAGCAAGGACTTAGTCGTAGGGCCGCACTAGGAAGCTTAAAGGGGTTAATCGGGACAAAGGACACAAGATGGTTTTTATACTAGTTCGGCCCCTTACGATGAAGGTAAAAAGCCTACATCTAGTTGGGATTGGTATTGCTGAGGTTTCGATCTCCAAGAGGCTCAACTCGCTGGCTTGGTTATCGACTTAGTTGTTTCTCGCCCTAAACCGCCACCGGGTCGTCCCCTTATATACACGGGTTGACGCCTGGTGGCCTATCGAGTCCCGGCCGGCTTATAATCGTGCTCGGCTCGGTGACTTCCTTTACATGCCTTTCTTTCCAAGTCTTTCCTTACATATGGCGGTTTACAATATCAGGCCTTAAGCCGGCCCCAGGCCTTTGGGCCTTCTATATGTTTCATAACCTATCATCTTGAATATATATTGGGCTTCTTATGTAACCCGCCATTAGGGCTGACCCGGCCCCTCCTGGGCGGGTCATACTGGTAGTAATATCCCCAACAGGTTTAGTTAACAGCCATCGATCGATCGCTCGGGTTCAGTAACGCGTAGCCTGCAGTGCAATCGCTCGGGTTCAGTTAGAGCCCAACGCCTCGTTCGGGTTCAGTTAGAGCCAACACCTCGCACACACGCGCGTATGTGTACGAGAGAAACACGCATCGCTCAGCCCCCGACCTCCCATCGTAACCGGAACTCCCCAAAATTTTCCTCGCCCTCGCTTCTACCACGGTTTTTTCCGTCATGTACGGCCCAAGGAATGTCATGCAGCTGCGTCTCCGGCCCGCCCAGGACGAAAAGCCCATTTTCTGTCATGAGTTTTTGTCATAGAAGTAGGAGCCCACCACATCTATGATGATACCGGGTTTTTTCACAATTATCGTCATAGAAGTGTCATATGTATGATAGAAAAAAAAATTGTTTGGCCTAAAATGTCACGGATGTGTCTTTTTTTGTAGTGATAGTACCCTCTCTAGCTAGGTTGTTTTATAGATTGTCGTTGTGATGGATGATATACATGAGCAAGGCACCGAGTCACGAGTATGACCATTGGTGTTGAGGCAGGTGAATACATGCTCGGTGTTCGCGGAGGCCTCCAGCAAACGTCTAAATAGTAATGTCAGGCACTGCCGGGGCGCGCAGGTGACGGGCTCGCCATTTGCGTTACGCCATGAGCAGGGCTTTGATCGAGAGGGAGACAAGCATGCATTAGCATGGTTTGATAGCGTGAGTGTGAGTGTCTACACGTGTACATGCTACGTGCCTCTATGGATGGTGTGCGCTAATGTGTGCATCATGCATAATATAAAAAAACAGTTTGTGCATTTAACGCAAAGTATTTCATTTTCATTTGGCTGACGAGTGTGCGTTGCCACGATGAGTCTGTGGTTTGATTCCTCACATACGCATAATTTTGGTTTTTATTTCTTTCTCCACTGCAGGTAGGCCCTCATAGATAGATAGATAGATAGATAGACAAAGAACACGAGCTGATGAGGCGCATGTGGACTGTTTGACTGGTTCAAACTAGACAAATACGAAGCTATATGCTAAGCCAGTGACCGTATAATCACCATATTCATATACAATGATCAAAGTGAGCTATCAAAACAAGTTCGATGACCGCCAATGCATTTTACTCGGTAATAAATGACCAGGATTGAAGGGGAATCCTAATTTCCTTCGTCTTCTGTCCTTGAGCTCTTGACAAACCAATGCACTATACGGTTGTCCAGCCACTCACCTTAGAGTTGTCACCAAGCGTCGTTCATGCCACCGCGCCGCACACTAACCAGTAAGGAAGCGATGGCATCCTGCCGCGCCGAGTTCCTCGCCGCCCACAACCGCACACAAAATGGTAGGGAAGAGATGGCATCCCGCTGTGCTGAGTTCATCGCCGCTATCGACCTCACACCTACGTGGGCGAAATTTGAAGCTGCCAAGGCTAAATGGGCGGTAGAGCAGGAGGCTACCAAAGCCGCACAGAGGGAGCGGAAAAGTTAGAAAGCACTCAAGAAAAGAGAGGCCCGCCGCCGCAAGAAAGAAGAGGATGCACGCGCTTCTGCGGAGAGGTCGGCAGAGATCCAAGCACGGTGGGGTGTCGCCGACAAAACCGGGAAGGAGAACAACGGCGTCTGGCCATCATGTGAGAAGTATTAGTACTAGTAGTTAGTGTGTGTGTGTATGTGTCGCTCATACGTTTGTTTAATTAATTACGAGCATGTACCAGTACCAGTTACTACTATAGTTTTTAGAGAAAATTACCAGTACATTATCCTAGACTCAATGGAAAAATTCCTATCCTATGCATCAAATGGCATCTCTTTCTCTATAGGAATTGAGATGCATGTCATCTCAGTTCCCATGATTTTCATATTCCTATAAAATTCCTATCCTATGAACCAAAGGAGGCCTCTGCTGGAGTAAATACTATAGCTAGCAGTACTGTTGGTACAATAGTTTTCTTTAAGAAGCAGAATTCAACGAAGTCATGACGGTTCCTTTGTCCGAGCAACTTCAAAGTGGGAAAGGTTGGGCTGGTGATTTGATGGCTCATTAGTCATTATTACTACGACGTGACGACCGGGGTGACTCTCCCTTGGAGTTATACGTGTGTGGCAAGTGGACCAGGATGGTCGACATCCCACATGTCGACGAACAGAAGTATTCTTTCCGATATCGAGGAGCAAGGAAACCGTGTGGTATAGTATCACTGCTAATTTATATTTATTTTTTATTTCTGATGAATGCTAGCGTTTCAACTCTTACGAAGAAGGAGTGCCAAACATGGCACGTGCTGGATATCCCACACGTAAGCAAAAGAAGTGGGACATGAATAGCGTGGTAGAGCGTCTCCACTTTTTCCACTTCTGGGTTGGAGACCACACGTAGTAGTACTAGTGGTATGAATGATACAAAGTGCGACCTGGAGAGAAAGACACGTATAGTTGGAAGGTCTCGGGGCATACACGTAAACAAATATAAAACCTAATATGTGCCTCCAAATAATATAGTAGTAGTAGAGTCCTTAGGCACGTACTCCATAACATCACCGTGCATTGCGCGTACAACATTTAGTGGTAGTAAGAGACAAATGCCTATATGCCACGCATGTTCATACTATTTGTGGGCGACGCTGACCATTTCACGCGGGAAGCACGCGCCAGCAAGAGAGGGGGGTTGGGTCGGCCAGGGCGGTCAGATGTGGGCGTGGTGGTGGTATTGGTTTTGAACCGTTTCAAGTGTAGTACTGGTAGTTTGCAAAACTAATCAATTATTGCACTCAGTTTCCTAAGAAATTGTGGTAAAAAGGTTACTCCACAGCCCGCTTCCCTTCTCCTTCCTCTTCCACCGCCCGCGCACGTCCGCGCGAAGCGATCAGCCAACCCTTATATAGGAGTGCTAGCACAAAAAGATGCATGCATGACCACTAAAATTTCCAGATTAAAGCGCCGCTCTGGTGGGAGTATGGCGTATGTCGTTACCTTTTGTCGGGCCATGGCTACCGGGCAACAGCGACCAGAGAAGAGGCGGCGGGAGGGGAATGAATGCAGCTACTGTTTGGGTTCGCCGTCTGCCTCAAAAAAATGCGCACCATCACGTGTACCCGTGGGTGCAAAAATTGTAACATACGTGTCTGCTTAAGTGGGCGTCACGTAACTGGTGTGTGTGTGTGCGACTCTACTCTTCAGACATGTACTCAACCTTTTGCATCGGGATATAAGTACAATGGTATTACACTTTAGCTAGTGATTTACGTGGCCATGTTAACGTGGTTGTGTAAAAAAATGTCACTCCCTGCTCGTGATTTGTGTTATATAATTACTAGCAAGATGCACGTGCATTGCACGGAACATCAAGATGCATTTTTTTTACAAAACACATGTTGTGATTGACCCATGTAGGAGTAATCCCATGTGTAAAAACTAATGATATCTCAAGAATTTTATCGGAAAACTGGTATCTCGAGAATTTTATCGAAAAAATGAAAGATGAGAGATAAGGTGAGGAGGAGTGCAGCGTGGTGGTGACTGGTGGTCGGACTGGGCGGAGGCGTGGGGATGGACGGCGCCGGCAGGCGGCAGTGGCCTGTTGGAGATATGCCCTAGAGGCAATCATGTATGATGATATTTCCTATGTGTTTATGAGTAAAGATAGTCCTTGGACATTATCAATGATGTGTATCAGCAAGTACGTGACTTGTTTGTTGGGACTATGCATTGTATGATGAACGTCCTAAAAAGTCCCTAGTCAAAAGGGCTGTGTGGACGCGCAGTCGACTAGACTAGCATATGACACGGTCGATGGCTTGGTCTCACTAGCCATGGAGCATTGGATGCTAACCAGATAATATGGACTCGGAAGGATCTGGCTGGATTCGACATAGTCGGATCCGAGTTGAGATAAGGTCTGAGTCGGACAGACCCAACTATGAGACGCAACGATATGTCATTTGTGAGTCTCTAGTACAACATATGTTCTATGTCCTAAGACCTAAGCTGGCGCATGTACTCGGGATGGTGACAGACTTGCTTTGGGCCAACCAAACGCTACTCCGTGACTGGGTAGTTACAAAGGTAGATTTCGGGCTTGTCCAGACCCATGCTGCGAGACATGGTCGAGCAAGATGGGATTTGCCCCTCCGATCATGAGAGATATACTCTGGGCCCCTCATGTGATCCGACCAAGATAAGCATGGCCATGCAAGAAGGATTATGAGATAATCCGGTTTATAGTCGGCATCACTGGAACGAGAAAGAGGTCGAGCTAGTGCAAGGATGACAGACTCGCCTTGAGCTCGACAACATATATCGTGTGGCAAAAGGAATGGAAGTATGATGTACAGGTTTGCCTAACCAGCTTCATAGTCTGCTTGGTGTTCGGCATGCCTTGCTAGGGGCCGCTACCAATCGTGCATTTTAGAGGTGATCCGAACTGTGACCAAGCCGGCTTGAACCTAAGGGGTCGCGCGCTTAAGGGAAGGAACCTACGAGGTCGGATCCGAGGACACTGGTCGAATGTGATCCGAGCTCTGTTCAGATTCTGGCTGAGTAGACTTATGGGCTTTAGGGTCCGTGTGAAGCCCAAGTGTTGAGCCCGCGATGGACGCCTATATAAAGTGAGGGTGCGGCACACTCAAGCGGTTGATCGCTTTGGCGCTGTCACTAGGGTTTGCATGTGTTGCGAATAGACACCTCCACTCGCCGCCGGTTGTGTGATCGGACCTAGCAATCCGCCGCACGATGTTCCTCCTGCACGCGTGGATACCGTTAGAGGCTGTGCACTTGCGCCGCTCCTGCGAACCTGTACGTGGGAACCGACGACCGGCTATTCGAGGGAGATCGGACGAGGAGGAGACGATCCACGCGGACACGCTGCCCCAACTCTACTTCCGCTGCACGGCACTGCACGTCTAGTGGTAACGAACTGTGATCCATCTCCCGTAGCATATTCTGGGTTGTTCTGCGCGTAGGAAATTTTAATTTGCAGTCGACGCACCCTACCTTAGAACCCAACACGACCACCATGCTAGATTGTTCTAGAGGCTTCCTTTTTTAACTGCTCAGCAATGAGGTTGTGGGAGATAAGGATGAACGAGGCAAGGCCTTGTTTGTAAATCTGGAGAGAGGTGCGGGTATCTTTTGTAAAATTGTCATAGTTTGCTTTCTATCCATCATATATAGATTAGACGGTCTATATTACAAGATGGCAGGCACACCATCATCACCAACTTGGTTTTTTATAAGAGTAGAGATGATAAGTTTGCTAACTACTAAAGTAAAGTGGAATTTGTCCATGTTATGCAAGTAAATTAAGGTGATGGTTTATCATACGGGTAAGGTTGGATGAAGGGTGGTAGGAAAAATGCTCCGCCTAGAGCATGTGTGTGTGAGATGGAGTCTTAGTGTGTGTGGGGGGTGGGGGGTGTGCGTGTGTGTGTGTGTGCGCGGGGGGTCCTCGATGGCGGATGTAATTTAAGTGTGTGTGGCTTCATCATAGAGAGGCGATATGTATGGCAGAGGCCACCAACGAGGGGGTGCGAGAGAGAAAATGCCCGTAGAGAGGGAAGAGAAGGCATGTGCGCGTGAGAGGAGTCGACATCGAGAGAACGTGTTTATTCAAGAGACACCGAGGAAGACTACTATATATCGATGGTGCATGTAGGCGGGAATTAAACGAAGGGATGGTCTTATTGGTTTCGGGGATATAGGGGAAGAGTGAGAGAGGGGGGTAGCTAGAAGGAGATTGTTAAGTGTGAGTGTGTGTTTTATCCATCCAGGCGGAAGTTATGTGCACACAAGAAGAGAACGATTTGATGTGACATTAGGGCTGAGGGTAATTAAATACGTATGGAGACATAGGAGACTTTGAACGTGCATGTGCGAGAGGTATAAATGTATACGTGGGATGTGTGTGTGTGCGCGCGCGCGCATGATCGAGATAAAAGAAAGAAGACATAAGTCATAATATCAACGACATGGGAGAGACGGGTCGGTATGACAATATGCATGCATGTGAGAGTGCAGGGAAGAAGGCCCGATAATTGACCATGTGTTTTTGTCTTTAAGAGATAGTGGCGTGGGCTGGAGCATGCATCTATGGCGAGTAGAGGGAGCGAGAGACAACGATTGTGCAAAAGAGATCAACCTATAGATGCATGTATGGAGAGACATATATAGTGTGGGTGATAGGAAGCAAGAGTGCGTGTGAGAAAGAAATGTTGACGGAGAAACTACAGATAGATACAGAGATAGAGATGCTAGCTAGAGGGACATCAGCTAGTTTGAGTGTTGGAGATGACCGCCGGGTGGTTCAGAGGGTGAAGTTATCTGTGTGTGAGAGAAAGATAAAAAGAGGGCACATGACTGCATGTAGAGATAAACATATATATTGTGCATGATAGGAAGCAAGAGTGAGGGCGAGAAAGAAGGTTGATGGAGAAACAGATAAATAGAAAGATAAAGATGCTAGCTAGTGTGTGTTAGAGATAGGAGTCGAGTGGATCAGAAGGGTGAGTTATGTGTGTGGGTGTGAGAGAGATAGAGAGAGGGTGCATGTGAGTCACATACAAACAAATATCAGAGAGAAATGAGATCCCGAGAGACGGAGTTTTGTGTCTGCGAGAGAGAAAGATATTTCACAACGAGAGTGATAGCTAGAGATACATATGAGGGAACGCAAGATACCTCTAGGGAGAGAGAGTGTGTGTGAGCGACATACAAGAGAATGGTGGAGAGATATGAGACCCTGGGAGACAGAGTTTGTGTTTGTGTGTGAGAAAGAGATATTTAAGAGGAAGAGTCGTAGCTTCTCATACCTAAGGAGCGAAAGACATCTCTGTGTGAGAGGGGGTGTGCGAGTGGCACACAGGGGAATAGTAGAGAGAAATGAGACCCCGGGAGACGAAGTTTGTGTTTATGTGAGAGAAAGAGATTTCACATGGAGAATCATAGTTAGAGACACATAGTAGGGAGCGAGATATACTTATAGAGAGATAGAGTGATGAAGGTCGAGGGAGAGAGTACCGTCAGTGTGTTACGAAGATAAAAGATCATTGTCGACATACATGAAGCATGAGAGATACCTGAGAGACGATGAACGTGTATAGGTCTATATAAGCATGAGTGATAGCTATATGAGACGAATATCTGGATTAAAGGGGATTCAAATATTTAAACTGGAGATCACGACATCGATAATATCATAACGCAAATTGGTGTATCAAACATGCATATTCATTTGAATTTGGGGACACGTGTAATGTTATATAGTTTATCAATATTAGTGATCCATAGATTCTTTAATTAGAGACAATGCATCGTTTATATGCAATTAATGTCTAAACGGGATTACACTATATGTTGCGTGTGTGAAACACATTATACATGTTTGAGAAGTAAAAAAACCGCATGAAACACACATTAATTGGAGACAGTTAGTTCTCAAAAAAATTGGAGACAGTTAGAGAGGAATGCATACATTGGATATCAACATAAAGTGGTTTCAAATATTTAAAAATCCAAATTAAGATGGATACAACCTTATGAATCTGGGATCATGCCATTTGTAAACCATATTTATGTATAAAGGGTGTTGTGCTTTTGAAAGTATATATAAAAAAATGATGTATATAGAATTTTATTCCAATCGAAAATGGATCCTGTCCGAACAAAAATAGAATACAAACTGGATTCGAATTGAGTTGGCACGGTAAACGTGCACTCTTGCTCTGCATAAAATTGAACAAAGCGGGGAAATTCACAGTAACCGCCCGAAACCAAAATCTGCGAGATGGAAATTACTGCCTATCCCTGACATGCAAAGTCTATCGACTCAATTTCTATAGGTTTCGATAGGGGTAGGTTTGTAATTTCACTCAAACGTGACATAACCGCCTCTCACCCGGATTCGTACATGGTGGGCGCCAAAACATAGTGTCTCATCGGCCGAAATCGACTCCCTGGCCGATTCATAGACGGTGGGCACCAAAACAAACTATCGTCGGCAAATATTCGATGTATGCGAGATGACTGTCCTATCCCTAACCAACTAATATTTTTGTGATGTAGGAAATTTTAAACAGGGGCTAAGTTTGTAAATTTCCTCACAGTTGAGACAAGCGCGCCCTGAAGACATGGTTCCCCCTTCCTCTCTCCCTCCATTTCCCCATTCATACTCCATGGGCGCCAAAACACCCTCTCCACCCCACCTCCTACGACCGTCTCGTCCGCCGTGCCCTGCCGCCACCGTCTACCCTCCTAGATCTGCTTCCATGCTGCCGACAACCATCGCTACCGCAGCACCGTCAAATTCTTAGCAGATGCATACACTGTGCCGCACCAGAGGCGGTACTCTTTCGTATCTGCTCAACTTATTTATCGCAGCAAGAAAATAGACCGCCACTGCTTTACTCTGATTTCTTGTCCATCACTTACTTGTTAGTTGAAAGCAAACATTGGTTGTGAAGTTGCCTTTGTCCGGTTTGCACCTTCAGATCCGCCATGGCACGCTCAACACTATACTCGCAATGCTTATGGTTTTCCCCTTTTATATTCAAATGACAGTAGACTAAATTTCAAAATTGGGTCAGTCGATTTTTGAGAGCTCGCCGGAGTTCGCCGGTGCGAAGTAAGGGGTACGGATGGGGAAGGTGGATGTGGGGGGCGGTGGTGGGGCCTCACCGAAGAAATCGACGCGGGTGGGCGGGTGGGGTGGCAGGAACATCGGTACAGTCGGGGGCGGGTTCGGCCGGGTGGTTCGGGTCGGCGTCCCGTGCGGTGTTCTGTATGGGAAGAATCAGAGACAAGGGAGAAGAAGGGTTAGGAGACGTAGGATCTTCATCCAACCGCCTGAAATGGTCGACTGACCCAAATGACAAAAGTCACGCGACTTGCATGCAAACATGCCTTTATATTCAGTACCATCATCGTAGCTGCTTAGCACTGCTCCTGAATCCATCAAGCTAAACAACGTGCCACTCATAATTCTAAACTTGTTGCTCAAATACGAATATGATATGATGCTGATATTACTAAAACAGATAACGTTTAATTGGTCAGCTAATGTTCCTACTTTAGTTCTGAAAAGCACGTGCACCACATATAGAGAGAGACAACGGGGAGTTGCATTCTTAATGTGCTCTGGTTCATCATGTGTGGGCACTGCGCAACAAACATTTTATTATTCAAAATCTACTTGCTCTTCTTTAGCATGTTCCTCTTCTGTTCTTCTTTAATAAGTACTCTCTCCGTTCCTAAATACAAGTCTTTGTATAGATTCCACCATGGACTACATATGGAGCAAAATGAGTGAATCTACACTCTAAAATGTATCTGTATACATATGTATGTGATCCATAGTGGGAAATCTCTACAAAGTCTTATATTTTGGAATAGAGGGAGTATGATAGTAGTATAGTATGTTCCTTGTAGTGAAGATGAGCAGGGACATTTGCGGTGTAGAGGTCTATATGGTCAGTTGTGATGGACACTTTGAACTCTTCGGGCCTCTTTGATTCTTAGGATTTTGTAAACATAGGAATAGAAATTGTAGTGGCCTGCCCACTTGAATCCTATAAGATTAGCAAGGAAATGCGGGGAGTTGTGTCGCCTTTGAGAGTTACACTGATATTAGCCGTTTCGCACCTTCAGTTGAAGAGAGCTGGTATCCAAAGCCTTTCTAGCTGTACCGGCAATACTAGCACATATATTCCAGCAAGTTCCACTTTGCTGATTTTACTCCTGATGCTTACGGTTTTCCCGTTATATTTGCACTATGATCTGTGTAGCTGCTTTGTGTCGCACTAGCAGCAGTCCACTCTTGAAGCTAAATAACATACTAATCATAAGTCCAAAGCTTACTTCTTCAAATACGAATTGTGATATGATACTGATATTAGTTAACAAACGCACATTTAATTGGTCAGGTAATGCTCCCACTTGATTTTCCAAATGAATGTGGCCACATATAGAGAGACATCATGGAATTGCATTTGTTTGGGCGCTGTGATTCATCATGAGTGGGCAACCAACATTGTATGCAATGAAGTGGAACCTCAAGAATATGCTTCCTCTTCTGTTCTTTAACATGTTCCTCTTTTGTTATTCTGTATTTAGTACGTACGGTATGTTCCTTGTCGGGAAGGGGAATAGGGACATCTGCAGTCGACAGCTCTATTGGGCCGGTTCTGCTAAATGATTCCGCACTTCGAGTTAGTCTGCCATAATACCTCGGAAATGGTGGGAGCCGCGCGGTATTTGATAGACTAAACTGATAGTAACAGTTGTGCGCCTTCAGATGAATAGAGCTGCCCTATAGGTGATCAATAGGCTGCATATTAGTAGCAGCAAAACCCTATGTTTTCTAGCCATTTCTGCTTTCCCAATTTATTTATGGTAGTTATGGTTGAGGGAGTCCTGGACTAAGGGGTCCTCGGGCGCCCGGCCTGTTAGCCATGGGCCGGACTGTTGGGCTGTGAAGATACAAAGACCGAAGACTCTACCTATGTCCGGATAAGGGGCTCTCCTTGGTGTGGAAGGCAAGCTTGGCGACCAAATATGAAGATTTCCTTTTTCTGTAACCGACTTTGTGTAACCCTAGATCCCCCCAGTGCCTATATAAACCGGAGGGCTAGGTCCGTAGATAGGCAATCATAATCATAGTCATACAGGCTAGACTCCTAGGGTTTAGCCATTACGATCTCATGGTAGATCAACTCTTGTAATACTCATATTCATCAAGATCAATCAAGCCAGAAGTGGGGTATTACCTCCATAGAGAGGGCCCGAACCTAGGTAAACATTGTGTCCCCTGTCTCCTGTTACCATCGACCTTAGACGCAAAGTTCAGGACCCCCTACCTGAGATCCGCTGGTTTTGACACCGACATTGCTGCTTTCATTGGGAGTTCCACTGTGCCGTTGTCAAAAGGGTTGATGGCTCGCCTTGTCGTCAAAGAAAATATCACCTCCGAAGGAGCCCTGGCCTCATGCCAAACCCTTCGGCTGGGCGGCTTCGTCATGACCGCCCGTTCGGCCCTTAAGCCAACGATGAACTCTCAAGTCATCGAGAATCGTCTCCGCGTTGATTCCGAGTACTCCAAACGGATGGATCCAACGGAGTTATCGTCTTTAAACAAACTCCTTGATCGCATTGCCGCCTTGGGGGTCGCTATAGACTATGATCGGATTGGGATTAAACCCGACCAGAGAGAAATTAAAACTCCGCCGATCACCCACCAGATAGCGGTAGTCGAGGAGCAAGACAACTCTTCCTCTATGTTGAGGACGAACTATGTTCGGATCTCTGATCCCGAAGAGCCGGACACCTACCGGCAGAAAGACACGCCTTGTCCTCCGAACATAGAATCGGATGATAAGCTCAAAAAATCAGTTGATATCCTGGAGCCCGGACTACTAAGTCCGGAAGATCTTCAGACTCCGGATCCAAAATTGGGTTAGGGTTCGGATTTAAATCCACCCACCCACCCAGACATAAGCGCTCTCTTGAGCATACAACAGCAGTCTCAGGAAACGGTCCACCACTTCTGGGCCAGATTCCTCCTCGTCAAAAACAAGATTAAAGATTGCCGCGATGAAGATGCGATCTCAGCGTTTCGAAACAATTGCATGGATGAGGGAATCCTCAATGCCATCAACCGCCGTCACATATTACACTTCACTGACTTGCCAACTATCGTACAAAAGTACAGTGCAATGGAAAGCGCCTGGAAAACTCAGGCAGCCCATTGGGAACCATCGGTCCCCACTCAACCCCTCGTTCAGGCGAAAAGGGCGCACCCTCATGGCACGCCCATACCAATAGTAAAGAAATATAAGCACGTTACGAGTCATCGAACCGTTCTGGAAAGATGGCTCGATGGGCCATGCAAAATACACACAACATCGGATAACATACCAACCCACAGCCTTAGAGCATGTTGGATACTCCGGCAAGTGGACAAGAGCGGTGAGGATATCCTCACCAGTAATACCCCAGAACAACACCCAAAAGACGACGGCCTCAAAGTATTGATGGCCTTCGAGACATTCGCTTCAAACCATAGGCGCAAAAGGGCACTCCATGAACTCGTCGAAGTCTGCCAAATCGCAGAAATAAACTCCTGGAATGACACGGCTATAACTTTCAATGCCGGTGACGAGCCAAAATACAGGACAGTCCGAGCACCAGCCGCCTTGTCCTCAACCCAATCGTGGACAGCTTTCGGCTCACCAAGGTTCTCATGGACGACTGCAGCGGACTAAACCTCATCTATGAGGATACACTCCACAAAATGGAAATAGACAGGAGCCGCATCGAGCAAAGTAACACGACCTTCCGAGGAATCATTCCCAGTCGGGAGGTATGGTGTGTGGGAAAAAATCACACTTGACGTGGTATTCGTCATGCCGGAGAATTATCGATCCGAAGAGATAACCTTCCAAGTGGCCCCTTTCAACAGCGGATATCACGCCCTCTTGGGGCGAGATGCATTTACACGCTTCCAAGTTGTACCTCATTACGGATACATGAAGCTTAAGATGCCTGGTCCCAATGGCATAATCACACTCGCCAGTGATCCGGACATAGCACTCTGCACCGAAAATAAAACCACATCTCTGACCCTCGAGGCATTATCTGAAGCCCTCGCGGCCGAAGAATTAACAGCACTGTGCTCCACGGTGGACAGGGACGATGTGATCCTAGACAAACGACCCAAATCCACCTCCTTCAAACCGGCAGAAGAAATAGTCAAATTCCAAGTCCATCCAACGGACCCCAAGAAGACAGCGTCTATTGGAGCACAACTAGACCCAACGGTTGACGCCGCACTACGAGAGTTCCTGCACGAGAACTGCGATATATTCGCCTGGCACCCTTCTGATATGCCAGGAATCCCACGCAAGTTGGCTGAACACAGCCTCAATATATTGAAGGGATATAAACCGGTCAAGCAAACACTGCGAATCTTTTCCGAACCCAAACGTCAAGCTACGGGGGAGGAGCTAGCCAAACTAATCGAGGCCGGATTCATTAGAGAAATAAAACACCCGGACTGGTTGGCAAACCTGGTGATGGTGCCAAAGAAAGACAAATCATGGCGCCTGTGCATCGATTTCAAAGACCTCAATAAGGCTTGCCCCAAGGATCCCTTCCCCCTCCCTCGCATCGACCAGATCATTGATGCTACCACAGGACACGACTCATTGTGCTTCCTTGACACATATTCCGGATACCATCAAATTAAAATGAAGGAGTCCGATCAAGCCGCAATAGCATTCATTACCCCATATGGGCCATTCTACTTCAACACCATGCCCTTCGGGCTCAAAAACGCCGGCGCCACCTACCAACGCATGATTCACACATGCCTGGAGAAATAGATCGGCAAGACAATTGAAGCATATGTGGACGACGTCACCATCAAAACTAGACACGTTGAAACACTCATAGACGATTTGCATCTCACATTCGACAACCTCCGTGCATATGACATCAAGCTCAATCCAGAAAAGTGCGTTTTCGGTGTCCCCGCGGGAAAACTACTGGGCTTCATCGTTTCCAATAGAGGAATTGAAGCAAATCCGGCCAAAATCCGAGGTTTTTCACAATTGGCTATGCCAACGGACCTTAAACAGGTCCAAAAACTCGCTGGTTGCATGGCAGCTTCAAGCCGCTTTATCTCCAGACTGGGAGAAAAGGCATTGCCACTCTATCGCCTTCTATGGTGCACCAATCATTTTGAGTGGACGGATGCGGCAACGGCCGGACTAGAAGAAATAAAAACCCTTCTAGCAAGCAACCCAATCCTGGCCGCGCCTAATGTCGGCGAACCTATGTTATCATACATAGCAGCAACACACTAGGTGGTGAGCGTCGTGCTCGTCGTCGAGCGAGAGCAGGACGGACACAAATTCCCGTTTCAGAAGCCGGTATACTACGTATCCACCGTCCTCACACCATGCAAATCCCGGTACCCTCATTATAAAAAGATAGCATACGCAGTCTTCATGGCATCCCGAAAGCTACGACACTACTTCCAGGAGTGTTCGATCACAGTGGCCTCTGAAGTACCACTCAATGACATAATAAACAACCGCGTTGCCACGGGCCGGATTGCCAAATGGGCCATTGAGCTCCTTCCATTTGACATAACATACAAACCGCGTCGAGCCATTAAATCCCAAGTACTGGATGACTTCGTCGCCGAATGGACAGAGGCCGAACTCCCTAAAGAGTACGACACATATTCCAACTGGGTTATGTATTTTGATGGTTCCAAAATGCTGGCAGGGCTAGGAGAGGGCATTCTTTTAACGCCCCCCACCGGAGACGTCGTCTAATACGTACTCCAAATATTATACACAGACTCCAACAACGCAGCCGAATATGAGGCCTTATTGCATGGCCTTCGGATGGCCGTCTCCATGGGAATACAATGCCTGGAAGTGCACGGAGACTCAAACCTCGCAATATCACAAATAAATGGAGACTTCGATGCCAAAGATCCGAATATGGCAGCATATCGTAATGTCGTCCTAAAAATATCGGCCCGGTTCGAGGGGCTGGAGTTTCATCACATGGCCCGAGAAAGTAATCAAGCGACGGACGTACTTTCTCGCATCGGTGCCAAGCGCGACCCCGTCCCACCTAACATCTTTCTAGAAAAGCTTTTTAAGCCATCCGTGGTGTGGCAAGGGGAGAGCGGCAACACCAGTCCGGATCCGCACACAACCCCAGATTCCGAACACACCAAATCATCGGGGGCTCAGCCACTGAAATAACACCGTCAGCCCATCTCATTATGGCAGTCATTGCCCCATGGACCGAACCCTTCTTGGCCTACCTCAATAGGAAGGAACTCCCTGAGGATCAGAACGAGGCCTGCCGCATTGTCCGGTGTTCGAAGGCCTACAAGGTTCACGACGGAGAGCTCTACAAGAAAAGCGCGACTAGAGTACTTCAAAGATGTATCTCCGAGGAAGAGGGGCGGTAGCTCCTGGCTGAAATTCACGCCGGTCTCGGCGGGCACCACGCCGCAGCTCAGGCCCTTGTTAGCAAGGCCTTCCGTACAAGTTTTTATTGGTCGACAGCCCGAGCAGATGCACAGGACCTTGTTCAATGTTACGTCGGATGCCAACTCTTTGCCAACCAAAGCCATATGCCGCCCACCGCCTTACAAACAATCCCAATCACTTGGCCTTTCGCGGTCTGGGGGCTCGATATGGTCGGACCCCTTAAAGGAGGAAGCCATAAGAAAAAGTATCTATTGGTCATGGTGGATAAATTCACCAAGTGGATAGAGGCCAAACGAGTTAAAACGGCCGAGTCCGGGCCGGTGAGAGAATTCATATCCGGTGTTGTACATTGTTATGGCGTTCCACACTGCATCATCACTGATAACGACTCTAATTTCACAGACGATGAGGTGAAAACCCGGTGCGCTAATCTGGGCATCAAACTCGATTACGCCTATGTCTATCATCCATAAACAAACGATCGAGTCGAATGAGCCAATGGTCTTATTATGAGCGGCATCAAGCCTAGAATAGTGCGGTCTTTGAAAGAATCAGACAAGCACTGGGTTGAGGAGCTCGACTCCGTACTCTGGGGGTTGCGGGCCACGCCCAATCGTACTACCGGATATACACCTTTCTTCATGGTGTACGGCGCAGAGGCAGTGTTACCCTGCGACATTATTCATGACTCACCTCGAGTGCGCATGTACGAAGAGAGCGAGGCCGATCTTGATCAACACGACAGCTTAGATGCCCTGGAGGAGGAGCGCAACATCGCAAAAGCCCGTTCCGCATTTTATCAACAGCAGGCTCGCAGGTATCAAAGCAGAGAAGTGCGGGCCAAGACTTATAATGTTGGTGAACTCGTTCTACGCCTGCAGGAGAAGAAAAATAACAAGATCAAGCCCAAGTGGGGGGTCCCTTCATCATTGACGAAGTTCTCACCGGAGGAGCGTACCACTTGCGTGATGCGTCAGAAAATCGCTGGCCAGACACCGACGATTCTATGCCTAGCGCCGAACCCTGTGTTCGTCTCCTTCCTCCTGTTGTTTCCATTATTTTTTCTCTCTTTTCGTTTTTTCTCTTTAGATTTAAAGCTTTCGTGCGGCTAGACCGTACACCCCTGACGCATACATCTTTAAATATGTACGTCCATTACACCTGGGGGCTTCTTGGACAGTAGTTTGCTATTATTATTTTCCGAGCATTAAGCTCATCACATATGTGTCCTTTCCCATATGTACCTTTTCTTTGCCATTATATGCATCGATATGACTTAAGTTTTGGCCAAGCTGGGTTGTCTGGCTCCTAAGCTTATGCCCTACGTTCCCGTTAATTCGGCTAGGGCATAAAGGGAGCACCTCTGCAATTGTTACTGTCGGGTCATCTGAATGTGTACCTCAGACTGGGTGAAGCCGAAAGCTAGCGTTCTTAAGGGAATATTCGTTCGGTGAATTAAAGATGTTTCCGCATTCACTCCATCATGAACCCCCAGTAGTTACATATACTATGATTTTTTCAATCACAGTTCGGACATGCACATGAAACATATGCACACCCAGGGAAAGGAACCCTTAACGGAACTATTCTCTCCGGAAGATGTTTCTTACATAATGTAATATAACATAACTAGTTGGATACAACTTGTCTGTTTAAGCAACTATGACCCCTACGCCTGGTTTCCACGCATACCCCAGTCTATTTTACCGCTCAGGTATTCGGAAACACTCCGCACCTTAGGGTCCAGAGGTCGAAGCAAAAAGGTCTTCCATGACAATCGTTTTACAATTCAGCTAGATTTACATACGTCAAGAAAGGTACATAGTCATTTGGACTCAGAAATTTCCTCCTCTATACCGTCCAGCAGGCTGTCTAGCTTACAATCCTGCTGGGAATACTTGGCGACTATTTCTACTTGGTCATATACCAAATTAATTGGAACTTCTTTTCCATCCGACCCTAGAGGTCCGACCCGAGCCATATGATTCGGATTAAGCTTGGTATACCATGTTTTCACCATGGCCCAGGCTTCTCATGCACCTTCCCGGCAAGCCGATATCTTCCACAATCGAAAGCGCCGCCGCGCTCCCTTGAAAAGTTGTATAAGCTCCTCCATCTTTCCTGGAGAGGAGGCGAATGGACATAAGGCCTTGGCAACACTTCGCATTGCCTGCCGAGCCTGCTCGTCCACTAGCGACAACTCTTGTAGAAGATCGCCCGAGAATCTGGACATCTCCTCTTCGGGACGACCGGCCAGCATACCTGCAGACATAACTCTGTCAGTCTCCCCCACCTCCGAGTTATTCGAAGGTAAGTTCAACCACATACTAAATATGCCGCCTCGCAGCCTTTTATTCTCCTTTATGGAGTCAGCTAGCTGGGCCCGTACATCTTTTAGTTCCTCGCCCAATCGGGTATTTGAATCATGGAGCTTGTTTTTCTCCATCAAGACTTTTGTGAGCAGACGCTCGCCCGCGGCTAGCAGTTTCTTGGCTTCTCGTTGTCCACCTTGGGCAGCTTTCAGTTGTTCTTGCAGTTGATCTAGTGATCCTAATAAGAGGTGAGCAGCCGTGTTAGCATTATTGGTATACCATTATGTTTTCTCGATGGAGGGGAACATTACCAGGAGTCGCCTTCTTGGATTTCTCCAGTTCAGCACGGGTAGCAGTTAGTTGCGTTTGACACTTTTCTAGCTCTTGGGCTAGCGGGCCGTTCTTCTCCGTAAGAACCTGGTTATGCAACGATACTTAAATCAGTTGTACCAACTGCTTCAAGTCTCGGGGGCTACTGGCATATGGTTATCACATTCGGACAAAGTAAACTTACCCGCACATCTTTTATATGCTGCTTTGTGGCTCTGTTAAGCCCATCTCGAGCAGCTCGGATGTATGCATCAGACGAGCTGAAAGCGTTAAATGCCTCTTCTGAAAAGTCGGGGTCTTGTAAAATGGCCCTTCAGCGCCGATGATTCATGGCGCTCTCCACTTCCAAGCTAGTGACGGATACATCATCCGAATCCTCAGCTGGAGGACAGTCCGACGTTACCCCCGTATCATCCCCCGTCTTTACGGCAGGGTCTGGATCCTGGCTGTGGGAAGTATGACCGGCCGTACCCTCAGATATAGTCCGGCACACTCTTTTCCTGATACAGGATAAACAGAAAGGTCACAGTTGGATGTGACTGCCAAGGTGCATATTTGCAAATCCATACCTCTTTGATGAAGGCTCAGTCGTATCTTCGTTTGCCTTCCTCTTCGTAGGCTTGTCCGGCGTGGGGGCCGCTCTCTTTGGAGATACCCCTGGGGCAGCATGGCGTGCCGAACGCCTCCCCTTTTGAGCACAGGACAGTGCGGTGGGTGAGGCAGTATGAAAAAACTCTTTCGGATGAAATATCTCCTGATTACTTATGTGTGAAGTAGGGAGAAGGCCGGGGTAATCGGTGGTGATATCCACCTCTGTGTTGTCCTAGCTCACCTGGTAAAAAACCGTCCTCGAGCACCACGAATATATCCAGATCCTCCTCGAATCCGGGATCAAGGTCCCGATTGTGGCCCTCGGGCTGTGGGGCGGGGTTGTGAAGCCCTTCAGAAATCTTTCGCCAGTGCTGTTATAAACGGACGAGTTAATACTCATTAAAAGTAGCTCAGGGAGTGGAGGGAGTAGAACAGAGGAGTTGGGACTTACCCAGCTGGGTGGACTGTACATGGAAAATCCATCTCTGTGCTTGATACGTAGAAATTCCTCTTCTTCCCCTTTGAACAGTTCGGCCAATATTTTTGCCAAAGCAGCGGCGGTATCCGGACCCTTCCGGCTGCAGTGGGAGGCATCATCTTCCCCGTTGTAGTGCCACATGGGGAAACATCTGTACTGGAGTGGCTGAACCCCCCGTACTATGGAAGTCGCCATTACTTCGACTATTGATAATCCAGACTGAGCGAGTGTCCTTATCTTGCTCATGAGTTGACGAACTTTCGCACTATCTTCCTCCTCGAGGCTCCGAGGGCGCTAGCTGTGGCATTTCTTCAAAGGGGTGCTTGTGAATTCGGGAAGCCCCCTTCAAACTGGGTCTGGAAGTGTGACGTCCTCAATATACAACCATTCGGAGGGCCACTCTTCGGATGCCTTCTTTGGTGTGCCGGACAGATATCCGGTCTCGGCGATACGCTATATTTCGGCTCCGCCCACTTCAAATATTGACCCCTTATGGTTGCGCGGGAAAAGACAGAATAGGTTTCTCCACAATTCAAAGTGGGCCTCACAACCCAGGAACAGCTCACAAAGAGCAACGTAACCCGCGATATGCATGATGGAGGCAGGAGTAAAGTTGTGCAGTTGGAGGCCATAGTACTCCGGAAGCCCTCGGAGGAATGGATGAATTGGAAATCCGACACCTCTTAGCAGATAAGGGACGAAGCATACTCATTCCCCCTAGATGGATTGGGGAAATTTTCAGCTTGAACCCCACCATTGAAGGAGGTCAATCCTGCTCGGACAGAGACTAAATCTGCGGGGGGGAGGAATCCCTGTGTTTGCAGCTTCACCAGCTAACTGTGGGATACAGAACATCTCTTCCATTCACCTTTTTCATGGACGCAGAGGTGGGATGAAGAGCTGGGAGCGTCGGCCATGTTGGAATGGAATTTTCTAGCGCGCTCAGAGGATATTTCCGGATGGTGCTGAATGGATCTAAGATCCAATCTCTTTAAATAGACGCTCCTCCTTACATGGCCGGGGTGTTATGCGTAAAAACACCCTGAACCCTCGCCTTCGCTCGACACGTGGAAACTGAAGTTGCTGATACACAAAAGCCGAGGGGTGCGACATTAAATGGGAGGCCGAATACATCACTCTGAAGTCATCGGAGGAGGAACCCGCCTTGCAATGCCGAAGACAATCTGCGCGCCGAACACCTCGTCATTGAAGTCTAGTTCAGGGGCTACTAAGGGAGTCCTGGACTAAGGGGTCCTCGAGCGTCCGACCTGTTAGCCATGGGCCGGACTATTGGGCTGTGAAGATACAAAGACCGAGACTCTACCCGTGTCCGGATAAAGGGCTCTCTTTGGCGTGGAAGGCAAGCTTGGCGACCAAATATGAATATTTCCTTTTTCTGTAACCGACTTTGTGTAACCCTAGATCCGCCCGGTGCCTATATAAACCGGAGGGCTAGGTCCGTAGATAGGCAATCATAATCATAGTCATACAGGCTAGACTCCTAGGGTTTAGCCATTATGATCCCGTGGTAGATCAACTCTTGTAATACTCATATTCATCAAGATCAATCAAGTAGGAAGTAGGGTATTACCTCCGTAGAGAGGGCCCGAACCTGGGTAAACATTGTGTCCCCTGTCTCCTATTACCATCGACCTTAGACGCACAGTTCGGGACCCCCTACCCGAGATCCGCCAGTTTTGACACCGACAATGGTGTACCCCTATTATCTACACTACGATCTGCCTACTAGCTCTGCGCTCTCGTTATCATGGTTTGGCAATAAACTTTCTATGCGGTATATTATGAACCTATCATCTGCCAACTATCCTTACATCTGGGGGGCCCAACAGGGAGCCTATTTTTTTTGTAGTTGTGCCAGATTATATTAATCTAGTCACCATATTACAGCACACATGGGCTCTCTCGTGAGAATTCAGTGATAGCACACAAGGGTTTATAGGGAGCCTCTATTATATTACAATATCCTCCGCATTACGAAGATAATCTCACTACTATTTGTGTTTTCATTTTTTACAGATATTGTACATAATCACAATGAATATAAGAATGCGGACATCGGGAGAATATTGAGGAACAGTTCAATGGGTAACAAACTTGGCATCAAGGGATTGAGGTCCATTGTGGATGCAATGAAATCCACATGCTCCCGGCCTATACATTTGTATTCAGAATATGATCCTAATGACTATTCTGAGCTCAAGGAGTCAAAGGCAGATGGCCTATCCTGTTCGCCCAATAAGGTGCCTGTTTTAATTTGTCAAGGTTTTATTGGTTGCACATATCTAGCATAAGGTGTCTTTCATTTCTTTTGCTTCGTTGCACCGCCATCTGCTTAGTTTACTCACGATATATGTGAAGATGACATGCCCATCCATTATCAACACCTATTCCATTTGTTGTCATACCATGTTTTTCCATTCAAATGTTGTTCTTGTGTTTCAGACATCCAAAAGGAAGAGGGTGATTGCAGAACCTAAAGGAGTACAAGCAAAGTCCTTGAAAAAGGTGGTGCTATCGGAGAAATCACATAGCACCCGACGTAAATTGGCGATAGAACCAGCGCCGCAAAACCTAGGATATCGCAACTATGTTGGTAGCTGCTTTGCTCTTGTGAATACCTATTGTCCTATCGATGTCCTTACATTCATACCTGGTGGATTATGTGACATCATTGTGCATTGTAGCTTACTTATCCGCTGTTCGCTCCAAATTATCAAATCTATATTAATGCTTAAATTAATGTAGAATAAACCCAATGTTTATGAAGAAATTTAGTTCTGCATTGTTCTTGTAAGTATATGTTGTCCTTCATCAATGTACTTATATTTCTCAGCTAGTCCTTCATGAACACTTTGCAACTTATTTTCCCTTGTCCTCCATTTTTATACACATCATATCTACATCTACTCTTGCCAAAATATTGAATAAAACCAATGTTACTGAAAGAAGTTTAGCTCTGCATTGCTCTTGTCAGTGCCTTTTGCCTGTATGTTGTATTTACATTTGTACTCTGCATCTTAAGTTAAATAATCGTCATTTGTTCCTATATTTTCACATCTATATTTACTCTTAACAAAATGTAGAGTAAAGGCAATGCTCTTGAAGAAGAGTGTGCGGTAAAGTTCTTGAATTGCACCCCCCCATCAATATGGACAAGGGCTTTATAGAGCCTGTCTTCACTACTAATGTAAGTTTCTCCTCCTCGAGCCTTCAAACTATGAACAATGGTCTGCACAATGCCATTTCCTGCCGTCTTAACTATAAACAATGCCTATTATGTTAATGTTATTTTAAACCGTGTCTCTTTATTTCTGACAAAGAGATGAGATGAATTGACAATGCTGATGCTTATACGTGCAAAACCTATTATCTACCTACTTGTTTCTCTTTCAGGGTGACAACACTACTGCTAGGAAGAACTACCATAATGATAGTGAGACGAACCCATTGTTTGTCCTTCTAACACATATTCCAGAGGAGAAGGCAACACATCTTGAGGGTAGGGATACAACCACGAAGTCACATCTTGATGTAGTGTCAAACTTACTCAGTGACACAAGCTCGATGAGGTCGCCGCCTAGATCTGTTTGACTTCTTCAGTCTGAAATTCAAGCGAAAATACATGCTTCCGCTCAAATCCGACTGGAACTCCAATCTCTATGTAAGATTAACCGTAAGTACAGGACGTTTATTGATGCTATGAAGCTTAAGTTGGTGGATAAGAGCGCCAAAGAAGCGCAGTCTCATCAAGTTGCTAAGTTGCTTGCGCTGCAGTTCCTGGGCCGGGCTAACCTTTCTTAACTGTTTTGAAGTGTTGTCGGTTATGTCTGTTATTTTGTCCGCCTGTTAACTTCCACTAGTGGCGACCTACCTAATTTATGTAATCTGATGTCTGGTTGCCCTTTATTATCACTGGTGGCGAACTTTGATGCCGAGGGGATGTAATATGTTGTAATTTCTTTGTTGTATAGTCTATGTTTATTCTTTGTCACGATGTTGTAATTTATTTGTTGTTTCTGCTGTTGTTGCTCTGAGAAAAGGTCGTAATATTCAATCGATGCACAATGAGCCAATAGGTTAGGTTTATAAAATAACAATTTCTGTACTAAAACTGGTCAGTCGCCAATCGCTAGTATGGGTCGAATCGTGGGCCTACAATCATCTTGGGCCATTAGTTTGGTCTAGTCTTAATCTAGCCCACTATTAGTTTCGGGCCTTTAAAAGGCTGAGTAAACCGCTTGCCTTAATTGGGCCCAAAAATTAAATAGGCTTTTAACATATTGAAATGTTTTTGGGCCTTGGTTGACCCAATTACATGACAGGCGGGAAGCAGGCCGGATATATAACGGGCCTAAATTAGGCCCAACGCTCTCAAGGGCCTTTAACGGGCCTATAGGCAGTTTGGGATAGAATGTATCCACAAAGACTACGTGCCGTTAAGAGGCCGAAAGTAACTACAGACCATAATTAGGCCCAGGTGCAACTGGGCCTTTAAATGGCCAAAAGTGAAACCGGGCCGAAAGAGGCCCATATATAGACAGGGCCGCTGACAGGCCGAAACTGGTATCGGGCCAAACTGTTAAACGGGCCATTAAGAGGCCGAAGAGCAAATCAGGCCGCCAATGGGCCCAATGGCACAGTAGCTGTTATAAGGGTTGTATCTGTTATGGGTCGTAATTTGGCCCAAGAAATAAAAGTCAGTTAACAGGCCGGATCGGGTGTGGACCATAATTTGGCCCAAACTATTGCAAGTTGTTAACAGGCCAGATACGACATGGGCCGTAAACTGGGCCCAAAATATTGTAGTCATTTAACGGCCCGTATCTGATGTTGGCTATAATTTGGTCCAGAAAATGTTAGGCTGTTAACGGGCCGGCCCATTAGATCAGACGAAATCTTGTGGACCTGTTCCTGGGCTGGCTTTTAGACCTATATGGGCATCTATTGGGCCGTCCCACATGTCAACGTTTCATTGGCGATCCTTGTCAAACGGACGGTTGGCATCTGTCCCAACGCTGAGCCGGCACGTGGTTCGTCGGCGAATGAGAATTTTACACGTGGAAAATCGCCATTGGTCGGGGATATTAACAGGTTATCGGATCCAAACCGGAACCCAATAGCTTCACTGTAACCCGTTACAGTGGATGCCATGTGTTGGTCACCCTTGACGAAAGCACTTCTATGATGCGCGATTTATCGTCATGGAACTGGACACTTCCGTGATGATAATTTTGGTAATGTCATGGAACACTTCTACGACAGCACAGGTATGACTATCTTGATTCTGTCATAAAACGTCATGGATGTAGATACATGACAGAAAATGTGACCTACTGTGACAAACATGTATCATCACGGAAGTGTATTTTTTTGTAGTGCCGGTTATGGACAATTTGAGCCTCTGGACTTGGATCTATCTCGGAACTCTCAACACCGGACTGATAATTTAATTGTGGGCAACTTATGATGATTTGGGCTATGAGACATCAGTTGGCGGAACCATGCCATAATATAAAACTCTATAGTAGGTCATTTCCTTTGTTGTACGGAAAATAAAACCAGCTTTTTTACGCAAAAACTCAAACACAGAGCCACCAAGCCATATTGCATATAGTATATCTTTATCATCTACTTTCTTTTATTGTGATCTTGCCAGTACATTCAATGTACTGACCTACACGGCTGCAACGTATCATGTTGTAGATATTTCTTCCGACGAGTGGGAGTATGGTACAGGGTTATGGTCTACACTTAACCTGTCGATGGCGTTGATAGGACTCCACACCCGATTGATTGTTTCCGCTAAGACTTATGAGGTATATATCAGTTTTACGTTATTTATACATGTGATTGCACTTTGATATATACATTGATGTATTGTGTGTGCTAGCATATTGATCCAGGGATGGCACAGATACACAGAGGCTTGACCGTCTGAGGTCGGGTCGCTACATTCTGCCTCCATGAGTCCCGACAGGCCCTGCCGGGGTGGCCTGGAGGCTTTCTACTGGGGGTGACCCTGTCCTTGCTAGGCTCGCTTGCCCGGCAAGGGAGGCTTTTCACTTAATAATATCTTTCTCCACTAGCTTGGTCTCGGACTTCTTATGATGCACGCCGCTCCCTTGAAGAACTGATCTCTTGCGCTTCGGTCTGAGCTCGATGTTGCAATCTTTTTCTTGTGCCTATCCATAGTCTGGGCAACAGACCCAGGGTTTGTTGCACCGACAGAAGCCCCCGGGCCTGCCCCGAACGCGTTGTCGGGCGTCGTCAGGGTAGGCCCTAATAAGTGCATAGGCAGGGGCGTGGAAGTGGCTATCCCCTTGAGATCTTCTTTGCTTCTTCTTTAATCTTGAGCCCGGGCCAGTTTCCGGTTTCCCTGCGCGTCGCGTAAAGCCAATCGTGGTGGGGCCACTCTTGTAATGGCATGTGAATGACTTTAACACGCTGGGTAGAAACTATCAAGTCACTCTTCCCACCACACCCTTATCCTCAGCCACGTATGCTGCATGCATCACGCGGGGTAGGTAACGGAGGCGCCTGGTGCGGAAGAGCATCAAGCCGGGGCCCCGGTCTTCTTGAATTGGTGGAGGAGGGCGGCGGTCACCCGTTAAGGGAGCGGCTCTCTCTCCCGACCTGCCTATAAAAGGAGGGCGGGGGAAGAGTGGAGGCATTCATCCTCGCACCCTTTCTCCTCCATCTTCTACCTTCTGCTGGTTATGTTGAAGAGAAGAGCCTGGGACCAGGCCCCGACCCCTAGCTCAGAGCTTGCACGTGCCCCAGGGGGGCGCTTGGGCGGCACGGTGACAGCACTGGGGGTGGCGACTTTGGTGCGCTCGTCGTCGGGTCACCCGTAGGTTTAATTCAAGTGAGAGGCAATGCAAACGACACCATGCTAAGGCCCATAATGGGCACGGGGCGTGGTAGTCGGTCGTGCCCCATTCCTCCTTCTCTTATGGTGCCAGGGAGGGATCGTAGAAGATGTTCGCCACCAAGGGAGGCGGACCTGACTCCCCCTGGGCACCGTCCTCTTGTCATGCAGGAGGGCTCTTTGCTCCCATACACATCTTCTGAACATGTGGTGGTTTCTGATGTCAGGGTCGTTGGGGACGACCATGCTCTTTGTGGGATTATCCAGAGAGCATGGTGCCCGACGCGGTTGTAGTGCTGAGGTCTTCAGATGGCAGTGATGCGGGAGGCGGCGGCAACCCACGGCGCGTCAAGAACGGGGACGACCGTTCCGATGAGTCGTGTTTGTCGGTGACTCTGTGTCTCCCATCTAGTCCTCTAGCAGTGTCACCATCCACACCCACCCTCTGGTTTCTTCCTCCTTGTTGGGAAGCGGCGCCATCCTGATCCTGGGGAGGCGCCGAATCCCAGCCGGGTCCGCCTCCGGCCCCCTTGGTCCCTTCCTGAAGGAGATGGACAAGGGCAAAGGCGTCACGGGGCACTTATCTTTTTTCAATCCTAAATTTGTAGGCACTTGCCAAATTTTAGTTCAAATAATGTAATCTCTAGTATCCATATTAATGAAAAATATGAACCTTGCCAGGGACTCGTGCATGTATATGTCCATGTAGAGGTGGAATGCCTCTATATTTTAAAATAAACAAGTTTCCCCCAGCAGGCTATCCTACCGGTACCCTCTATTTTGCTATCAGGGACTAAGCCTACAGGGCGAAAATTACAATGAAGGACCAGCCCCCCGCCAATCTATTTTCACCAAAGGCCATTGCGACCATCCTGACCGAAGCAGCATTCGAGTCAAGGAACGGGAGCACCTAAGTTTCAAAAAGTGGCGAGGTTTTATTATGCACAAGTTTTTGCTTACAGAACACTTATGGACAAGAGGTAGAACTTATCTGTTTGGCTTGCCGGAGATCACAGTGTTGGTCATCTTTCTAACCTCCTGTAGAGGCCAAGCTCACGACAGGAACCTGCAGTTTTATGCAGATGGAAATGATGCAAGATGCGACCTTATCTATATGCATATGCAATGCTCATGAAATGCTTATGCATGCATGCAATATGCAACTTGTCGGGGGGCCCCAACGCTTCATTTATTTCTCTGTTGCTCAGGGTCTGCACCTGGCTTTGTATAAGGGGTTACATGCAACTGAGGCAAGGCCTATACAAAAGGTGGCTGCCGGGCAGGGCCCGACAGCCGCGCCTTACGGGTAGAACTTGCGGAGATGCTCAATATTCCATGAGTTTTGCAATTGAATGCCATCTTCGGTCTCCAGATGGATTGCGCCAGGTCTGGTGACTCGAACTACCCGGTAAGGGCCTTCCCACTTTGGCGTCGACTTGTTTGTACCTTTGGCGGACGGAACGCGCCTAAGGACAAGGTCGCCTTCCTCAAAACACCGGGTATGAACCCTACGGCTGTGATAGCGGCGTAGGGCTTGTTGATAGCGTGCAGCACGCGTAGCAACCCGGAGACGGCTATCCTCGAGTAGCACAGCGTCGTCACGCCGGTGCTGATCTTGTGCTACTTCATTGTAGTCAAGCACTCGAGGTGACCCGTAAATGAGTTCTGTGGGGATAACTGCTTCTGCCCCATAGTCTAGGGAGAAGGGAGACTGCCTGGTAGCTTGATTCCGTGTCGTTCTAAGGGACCAAAGAACTACCGGCAGCTCATCGATCTATTGCCTGCCGCACTTCAGCAGCGTATCAAAGGTTCTTGTCTTGAGTCCTCGCAGTACTTCAGCGTTCGCCCTCTCAGCTTGTCCATTGCTTCTGGGATGTGCAACAGAGGCAAATGAGATCTTGCTTTCGAGGGCATGAACATATTGCATGAAGGCGCGGCTCGTGAATTGGGTGCCATTGTCGGTAATGATCCGGGCAGGGACCCCGAAGCGGCACACCAATTTTTTCAGGAACTTGATAGCTGACTGAGCAGTCACCTTTCTCACGGCAGCTACTTCTGGCCACTTTGTAAACTTATCGATTGCAACGAACAAGGATTCAAAGCCCCGGCAGCTCGGGGGAAAGGGCCGAGGATATCAAGCACCCAGACCGAAAACGGCCATGACAAAGGGATTTTCTGAAGAGCTTGTGTAGGCAGATGGATGTTCTTGGAATGGAACTGGCAGGCTTCACACTTGGTGACTAGCTCAACCGCATCTTGGAGGGCTGTGGGCCAATAAAATCCTTGCCGGAATGCTTTCCCAACTAACGCCCTTGATCCAATGTGGTAGCCGCACATGCCTTTGTGTATTTTAGCCAGCAGTTCCTTTCCTTCTTCCTGACAGATGCACTTCAATTTCACACCGTTGGGCCTCCTTCTGTATAGAGTGCCATCAACAAATTGATACATACTGGCCCTCCGGGCTACTCTTTCAGCTTCATCTTGCTCACCGGGAAGTACTCCAGTTTGGAGGAAATGGACTATGTGCCTTGCCCAAGTTGGAGCCTGGGGCTCGGCAACAAGGACTAGCGGCACCTCCTCATCTGCGGGAGCGCATTTCTCGACCGCGGGGATGTAACAGCCTGGTTTTTGGCCATTTTCTTCTTCTTCTCGAATTATTGGTTTTTGCTCTATTTTTCTTTTTGGATTGGTTCTGTGGCCTTGTCACCTGGGAAATCATCTTCATTTCCTCTCCCAAGTGACTCATGATTCTCAAAACCTTGCCAAGATCATGTCACTCCACTGCTTGACTAAACCCTAATTTCTTTTCTAGGGAAAATTCATTTTTCTATTAAAGGAATAACCATGTCTGCCCTAGGTTGTGAGCCACCTATATTTATGTCCATCCAAAAATTACCAAATAATTATCATAATTCCTTTGGGTCATATGTTGCTCAAATATGCCCAAACTTTCCTGTCCTAGCCCAAGAATAATTCCCCAATAATTATTCTTCCTTTCTGTCCAGAGTGGCACTTTGTGAAGGAAGTGTCATTTATCTTATCTTGTTTGCTCCCAAACTTGTTGGCATTCTTTTATGTCAAAATAATTGCCACATGCCAAAATTCAACTTTATTTTCCTAGCCAATCTTCCTCGGTGATTTTTCAAAGTTTCTGTCAAACAAAAGCCACTCTGAAGGAAGTACTAGCTAGGACTCTCCAAATGAGTTGAAATTTTGCATGCCTCTTCTTGTGCTCATATTATCTCCCTCCTCCAAATTTCAGCCCCATCCAATCATCTATGTGAGCACATTATCAAATATTTGCTTCTATTAATATTTTCAGGTTGTGAAGCAAGTATAATTATATTGCTTCAAAAATCCTAATAAATTACCAGATCATGCTCCTATCCCAATAACATATCCCCGCCCAATTTGGGATCATTTCATTGATCCATTTGTTCACCAAAATTATTCCAAGATTCTGGTCAGTAAAGATAGTTGTGATGGAAGTACCATTTTGGTGAATCCAATTGGTATGAAATTTTTACACCTTCTTACTATGACCAAATAACTAAGCCTTGCAAAATTTTAGCTCAAGTTGATGCTCCATGAGACTGCATCATCCAAATCTTATTTCTGGACCAAAAATGCAGTTGTGAAGCAACTATATTCATTACTGGTCCAAATCTTCTCAAAGTTACCAGGATGAAAGTCCTTCTTACCCTAAACCTCGCAGACAACTCCATTGCTCCCACTCTCCTCCCTGTAAATCACCAGTGCACGTTCAAGTTTACTGCAGTAAACTTCAGAGGTAGATCACCATTTAACCAAAGCAATTTTCACCGAACTACCACCGCAGTTGAAACCTCCCCTAGAAGAACTTACCACTAGACAATAGGTTCCAGCCCATCTCCCCCGCTACATGCCAGTGCGCGCGGTGACCACGAGATCTGGCATGCCATGGACGCGAGCTGGATGGTTTCTTGCTCGGGCCCCTCCTCCTCTCGTCTTCTCCACACCCATGAGCATGTCTCGCAGTTTTACCGTGTCGTTGCCACCCCCAGGACAGCTCACCCCATCCGTCCGCTTCCTCATCAACGCTCGCCGCCAAACGCCCATGGCAGCACAGTGCGCCGACCATCGTCTTCCTCCCTGCGCTCCCTTGGCCGCCTCTTCCCAGTGAGCTCTCCCTCTTGTTCCCTCTCATCGCCTAACCCCAAGCTCATGCGCGTGCACACGCATCCGCGGCGACAACAGCACGGCACACCCCTCCCCTGCCTATATAAGGTCGTTTCGGGTGCATTTCTCCTCACTACTCGACCTCACTCACTCCCAAAAGCCTCCCCGACCCCTTCCCTGAGCTCCAAAGCCCTCCGATGGCCGCCTCGGCCGCCGACAGCCTCTGCTCGAATCCGAGCGAGCCGAGCTCTCTCCCTCCGTTCTATCACCACCAGATACCTCCTCCACCACTGCAAGCCTCCCTGCACCACCTGCCCCTCTTCTCCCCGACCGGACGGCCCTGCCCATCTTCGTCCGAAGCAGTCGTCCGCCGCGGTCGGCTTCCCGCACTCTCCCAACCTCGTCGATGGCCGTGTCCTACCTAAAGGGGACCGCCTCATTCTGCTGATCAAGCCAGTGGGTCGGGCGCCTCGAATGGTGGACCGTGCCGCCGGCTATCATCGTCAGGGCGGCCGGCCTCGCCTCTGCCCAGCGCCCCGTCGAGGAGAAAGAAGAAAGAGCGCGGGACGAGAGAGAAGCCGCGTGGGACCCTCCCGTCAGCGACCCGAGTGCCTAGCCCCGCCTCTGCCCGCGTGGCAAGTGGAAGCGTCAACACCCGAGTACGTTTTCGCTTTCGGAAAGTGTATTTTTGCTCTCCTTCAGACAGAGTACGTTTTCTTTTATTGAAAGCGTATTTTCTCTCTGTTTCAGCCTGGAATACGCTTCCTCGAGGCAAAGGCGTATTTATCCGTAGTACACGTTCTGTTTTTCCAGCCAAGGGCCTGTTTGTGATGATTTTATTATAGATGGGACCCTGGCAGAAAAACCTTCATATCTTTTTTCCCACAACTCCAAATGAGGTGAATCCAAAGACCAGTTCTTCGTTTCGTCGAGCCCGTTCTGTCGGTATCATTTTCACCATGTTTTGACATTCTGAAAATGACCATTTTGCCCTTACGCTTAATCAGCCCCTCCGAGAAAGAACGTTTTCCGGTGATTCTTTCCGCGAGCTTCTCGCACTTCTTCTCGGTGATTCCTTCCACCCCAGGCAAGCCACAACCGCCATTTGCATGATAGCCATGCAGTAGCATTGGTTTTCAACTTGAATCTTTAATAACCATATGATTGTTTTGCTACTGCTGTCGTTATTTTGGTCATGCTTGTGGATCGATGATCAGCGTCATGCTATGTTTCTTGCACTCTGTTATCATGTTCTACCTGCTAGTATTACTTTCATATTGGTCATGCTCGATAGTAGTACATGTTGGGTTGGTCATGTTCTTCGATGCATGACTGCCATCAATTACCGAGTACCTGTAATATGCATTGTTCCTTTGCTGTTAGTTGGTTAAGTGTTTACTCGGTAATGTTATTGATGAGTTCGTGCGTGGTATTTATGGTTGATGCTAGTGGTCATGTTATGCTATGAGTAGTGTTGTACTTGTGATATTCATGCTCGTCATTATGCTATGCTCAGTTGGATATGATTCTTCGTTGATATGGTGGATAGTTATGTTGCACCCCGTGCTTATGTTGATATCATGCTTATGCATTGTAATTGCATCATGTTATTTTATCATGGCTCAGCATATTGCATTCAAGTTTAACCGGATTAAATTGAACGTGAACAACTGTTGGCTGAGTCATGGTGCCACCATATCGAGCTGACTAGTGCAACCACGCTTACCTTTATGGGAAGTTCCTAACTAGGTCTATTGTCGTGCCTCTCGCCGGTGCCTCCAACAAGGGAAGGTTATGGGCGCGCGCTACCCTGATTAGGTAGGCGGACATAAGCCTTGTGTGCCCGTTGTTGTTGTATGGATCCTTGTCCCCGTTTGGGACCGTTTTGCCACGATGGTGGCCGTTTTTCCACGAAAGTGGCCGTTGGTGCCTTTGGTAGGCACGGGGCCACCCATGACCTGGCCCAGAGGGGAGTTGGTCGGAGTGGCTGGCAGTAGAACGGTTTTGTCAGAACGCCGTTGGTCCACCTGAATGGGAGTGCGAGGCCATGGGTTCCGTGGTGTGGCTAAAGTGTACTAACCTCTGCAGAGTGTATATTAAATCTATCGATAGACGTGCCCGCGGATAAGGGCCCAGTTTGTAGTTCGTCACACTATGGGTCAACAGTAATAATAATAACTTGATTAATAACAACCCTGGTTCGATGAGGAGATAAGTTGGTTACGTGATCCGTGAATGATCACCGTTTGGTTACGAGGTAACCCGTTGAGCCCAGAGTGGTTCTGTTTGTGATCTGTGAATGATCACCATTTGGTTACGAGGTAACCCATTGAACCAAGAGTGGATCCATTTGTGATCATGAGATGATCACCGAGGTATCGAGGATACCTTGTTGTTGGATATTTGTGATGTTGTGCGAGAATCATGGGTAAAGATCAAGCTCCTTATGGTCATTTAATGAATAATATGGTATTGTTTATACCAAGTTTGATTTGATCCTAAGATGATCGTGTGATGTCCGAGGTTGGTAAGTGATGCTTGTGATGGTTATGAGGTAACCCGAGCAGAATAAATGGTGCATCTAGTATCATCATGTTGCATGCTAGTATTGTCAGATTTATATGTTCATGCCATGATCATATTGCTCTAGCTGTATCATGTTCATGTGGTTCATGCCATGTTATCCTGATGATCTCATGATAAATTCCTGATTAACCTGTAATTGCGATGTTGTTGTTTGTCTTGAATGCTTCTGGTTATTGTGAGCTTACAAGTACATTCAATGTACTGACCTGGCGTGTCATGCCAGTTTGCAGGTCATGCCGTGATTGCTTGATTGCTTGTCGTGGTTTCCGTTCGTGTGAGCTAGGATAAGCGTTCCAGGCAGAGTCCCTGTGGAGTGGAGTTCACCACCGTCGTCATTGTTCCGCTGCTAGAATTTTTCCGCTGCTTTGAGTTGTTCTGCTGCTTACATAGAGCAACTGAGGATGGCGTAGTGTCGACGTGCCGATGTTATTCATTGTAATATCAGAGACCTTGTATTCATATTCGTGTAATAATAGAAAGTTGTTTTGTTCTATGCTAAGCAGTGCCGTGTTCTAGAAGACTTCTCCTTGATCTGTGGGCCGGAATACGGGGCGTTCCGGTTTCTCTAAGCCGGGGTGCCACAGCGCTTGGTATGAAAGCAGGTCTGGCTGTAGGACGCCCTAGTCAGCGCGAGCGGTAGAAACCGGTAGAAATCAGTAGTTTATAGTTCAGCTTGTTTATTGCTTTTGGTTACTGCATTTGTTTGTTGCATAGCACGCATATAGCCTTAGTATTTGTTGCTAACGGTTTATCTGGTGAGTGTAGCTGGCATCGGTTCGGATCCACTATAGCTCAGCCTTTGCATTTCTCCAGTTTTTCTTTTCTTGCTCGTTCTTCGGTGTTTGGTGTCATTTCTGTCCCAGCAGAGTGATGCCAAGTGATCCCGACACCGTTTACAAAACTGGTGCTCAGGTATCTCGCCGATATCCTCCTTTCAGCCCCACCTATCATTTCGGTGATGGACATGCTTCTATCCCGAATCGCTCTTCATTTTGTCATGTTGGCAACCCTTAATTATCTTAGTTATCAAGAAAGGGCAATGTCAGCAGCCTCAGTTTCCCCCCGCTATCCTATTCCTTGGACGAGTACGGATCTTTTTCTGTCCGCTTGATAATAATGTGGTTGCAACCTTCGTATCCCATTACAGGTTTATCGAGTGCGTCCTCGCCTCCGAGCTAGTCCAGGTTGCTACCTGGCTAAGCTAGCACTTGGTGTAGCGTTGTTCACACCAATTCTTCCACACATTTATTCATCCTCGTGCACACCGTCACAGCATGCTAGATCGTAGAACCGAAGATCCCACGAGATTTGTGTGCTTAAGTAGGCATGCATATTGTGTGACTAACAGTAATATGTGACATTGATTGTGTGTGAATTGATTGTTGTTGTGTGATTTTGTTTAGTTGAGTTTTCTTTTGTTTCTTTCTTTTGGGCCCCGGTGTTACATTATTTTCCCCTATAAAGAGTTTCTCATCAACTGACACTGGACCCGAAGAAGTGATAAGGATTTCAAACGTTTGGAACCTCAGCTAAACAGAATGGAATTCTCAGCCGACTATAGTGAAATGGGGAATATCTGATGTTGAGGCTGATAATCCATTTTGCATTAGTGTGCACTCCTCACAACAGTGCTGATCACTCAGGTCTACATCAGTACAAAATTCTCATAGCAGTAATGATCAAGTCAGCAGCAAGACAAGTCAGGTACAAGATCAACGGTACATTTTCAGTCAAATGTATGGATCGTGTACAAAACTTTGGCTCAGCCATGCATGATGCTTGAAATATGTTATCATCTGAAATAAAGTCAGAATGTGATATGCTCAACGCAGACAGTCAAACAAATTTTCTCATGCAGATAATCAGCCCCAGAATATTATGGGCGTGTGTGTAGATTTTAGTCTGAATATTAGTATAAAGCTTTGGATGTAAGAAACTTGGTCTTCCGCCACACGCTATCGGAAGAAATTTATGATGCAAGGCTCCTCAATTTTCCTCAGCATGATATGTGCACAATTTCTGGTCCAAGATACCCAGTCTTTCTCAGCAAGATACCGCGGTAAAAGCTTCTGATAGACGAAAATGAATTTTTCTCAACAAGCAAACCCGAGGAGAAGCTTCTCAAGTACGGAACTCAGGCTTCTCCAGCACAATAATCAGACCAAGCTTCATGCGTAAGCTATAGAGCCTTCTTTTGCACGATACCCAGACAAAATATTGGAGCAGAAGATAACAAGTCTTCCTCAGCAAGCTACTCAGATGGATTCTCTCGTAAGCCATTCAGTCTGCGTCAGTATCATACTAATACACCATCCTTAGAGGTTATATGATAAGCAGTACCGCTCAAGAATCAGACTCGCAACATTTTGTCGGAAGCACAAATCAGTACGGGCATGTGTCTTCTTCAGAAAGCCAATGTTTGGTTGCATGTGGATCTTATATATGGTGAGCATGTATGCCCAGTCATATTAGTCACTCATACGAGATTGCGGCAATGATCCAACAGATATACCTAAGGAAAGTGAGGATCCCACAACCTCACGAGTCGGGCAAAGGAAAATAAGCAGAGATACATCCCATGAATTACAAGAATTGACAAGATTCTGGGGATGACATCACCGAATCACCAGTCTTGAAAATGGTCATTATTCCCGCAACTGACACGGAGATGTCCTAAAACCTTGTCACCTTCTTGTATGATTGGCCATAGCAATGAGCTCCGTACAGCTACAAACCCCGGTATATGTCATATGTGTGCGGACCCAGGTCAGAAAACAGGCACAAGGGAATAATGTCAAAAATATTGCACTAATCACGTCCCTGGTCATACGAAGAATTAAGGACAGGTGTCGCCAAGTTATTCCGGTAAGGTCTCCTCACAAAGAAAATCATGATTGTTAAAGGGTGAGACTGGCAACAAAGGTATGATGATTTTTTTTGCACGACCATCAGGGTCCGGATACTCAAATCAGTTGGAGGCCATAATTCCATATGGGTCCACAAAGGCATACCCTTAGCGTCCTACTCTGTTTTACAAGGATTTCATGTCCCGCTGGCCCGCTTGGAGTGGTTAGGGTGGAAAATCCAAATGGGTATACCAACAAAATGAGAAAATCAAAATCCAAACAATCAGCTCAGACCTGGTATACTCACCAATGGAATCAAATACACGGTCAGTCTGTCAGGAAAAGAAATTGTCCGTCAGCCCCCTGTTAGGCCAGTCTCAAGATGAAAATACTTGAGGTATGACATAGCTATAACTCCATACACCGTTATATTGCTCCTGACAAAAGGCAGTCGAATCTTTGGTACATATCTCATGCTCGAGCCAAAGGAATAAATCAAAATAAATCAGTACCACTTATGAGCAGTCAGAGTCCGTCAGAAGATGGACATGATGAATTCTCAGCATTTATTGAAACCAGAAGGCATGTATTTATTTGAAGCAACCCCATGACAGAAGTAAAAGGTTTTCATGACCAAAAGAAAATTTATGCTCAGATCCATTGATATCACCACAGGTATGGAGAATCAACATCGGTAAAAAAAAGAATTGGTATATGAGCAAAGCCCATCAGAATCTAGGGAAAGGTGAAGTAAGCCACCCCAAAGCAAGGTAAGTTAATCATCTGAAATTCTTGGGGGAACAATAAATAAAGGAAAAAGGATACCCGAGCTGGAAACGGTGTCCTCAAGTCATACTTGTTCCCTGAGCAACCAAATATATAGGACAAGATTTCTTTAAGGGGGGAGGTTTGTAACAGCCTGGTTTTTGGCCCTTTTCTTCTTCTTTTTGAATTATTGGTTTTTGCTCTGTTTTTCTTGTTGGAGTGGTTATGTGGCCTTGTCACCTGGGAAATCATCTTCATTTACTCCCCCAAGTGACTCATGATTCTCAAAACCTTGCCAAGATCATGTCACTCCACTGCTTGACCAAACCCTAATTTCTTTTCTAGGGAAAATTCATTTTTCTATTAAAGGAATAACCCTGTCTGCCCCAGGTTGTGAGCCACCTATATTTCTGTCCATCCAAAAATTCCCAAATAATTCTCATAATTCCTTTGGGTCATATGTTGCTCAAATATTCCCAAACTTTCCGGTCCTATCCCAAGAATAATTCCCCAATAATTATTCTTCCTTTCTGTCCAGAGTGGCACTTTGTGAAGCAAGTGTGATTTATCTTATCTTGTTTCCTCCCAAACTTGTTGGGAATTCTTTTATGTCCAAATAATTGCCACATGCCAAAATTTAACTTTATTTTCCTAGCCAATCTTCCTCAGTGATTTTTCAAAGTTTATGTCAAACAGAAGCCACTGTGAAGGAAGTACTAACTAGGACTCTCCAAATTAGTTGAAATTTTGCATGCCTCTTCTTGAGGTCATATTATCTCCCTCCTCCAAATTTCAGCCCCATCCAATCATCTATGTGAGCACAGGATCAAATCTTTGCTTCTGTTAATATTTTCAGGTTGTGAAGCATGTATAATTTATATTGCTTCAAAAATCCTGATAAATTACCAGATCATGCTCCTATGCCAATAACATCTCTCCACCCAATTTGGGATCATTTAATTCAGCCATTTGTTCACCAAAATTATTCCAAGATTCTGGTGAGTAAAGATAGTTGTGAAGGAAGTACCATTTTGGTGAATCCAATTGGTATGAAATTTTTACAGCTTCTTACTATGACCAAATAACTAAGCCTTGCCAAATTTGAGCTCAAGTTGATGCTCCATGAGAGTGCATCATCCAAATCTTATTTCTGGACCAAAAATGCAGTTGTGAAGCAACTATTCATTACTGGTCCAAATCTTCTCAAAGTTACCAAGATGAAAGTCCTTACCCTAAACCTCGAAGACAACTCCATTGCTCCCACTCTCCTCCCTGTAAATCACCAGTGCATGTTCAAGTTTACTACAGTAAAATTCAGAGGTAGATCACCATTTAACCAAAGCGATTTTCACCGAACTACCACCGCAATTGAAACCTCCCCTAGAAGAACTTACCACTAGACAACAGGTTCCAGCCCATCTCCCCCGCCACATGCCAGTGCGCGCGGTGACCACGAGCTCTGGCTTGCCATGGACGCGAGCTGGATGGTTTCTTGCTCGGGCCACTCCTCCTCTCGTCGTCTTCGCACCCATGAGCATGTCTCACAGTTTTACCGCGTCGTCGCCACCCAATGTACAGCTCACCACCCTCCGTCCGCTTTCTCACCGACCCTTGCCGCTGAACGCCCACGGGAGCATAGTGCGCCGACCATCGTCTTCCTCCTTGTCTCTTCCTCCCTGCGCTCCCTTGGTCGCCTCTTCCCCGTGAGCTCTCCCTCCTATTCCCACTCGTCGCCTAACCCCGAGCTCATGCGCGTGCACACGCATCCGCGGCGCCGGCCACGCGTCTGCGGTGACGATAGTGCGGCACACCCCTCCCCTGCCTATATAAGGCCGTTCCGGGTGCGTTTCTCCTCACTACTCGACCTTACTCACTACCAGAAGCCTCCCCGACCACTTCCCTGAGCTCCAAGAGCTCCCGAGCCCTCCGATGACCACCTCGGCTGCCGACGGCCTCTGCTTGAATCCGAGCGAGCCGAGCTCTCTCCCTCCATTCTATCACCACCAGAGACATCCTCCACCACCGCAAGCCTCCCGGTACCACCTGCCCCTCTTCTCCACGACCGGACGGCGTTGCCCATCTTCGTCCGAAGTAGCCGTCCGCCGTGGCTGGCTTCCTGCGCTCTCCCAAGCTCGTCGATGGTCGTGTCCTACCTGAAGGGGACCGCCTGGTTCTGCTGATCAAGCCAGTAGGTCAGGCGCCTCGAATGGTGGACCGTGCCACCGGCTATCGTCGTCGGGGTGGCCGGCCTCGCCTCTGCCCAGCGCCCCGTCGACGAGAAAGAAGAAGGAGTGCAGGAGGAGAGAGAAGCCGCGTGGGACCCGCCCATCAGCGACCCGAGTGCCTGGCCCCGCCTCTGCCCGCATGGCAAGTGGAAGCGTCAACACCCGAGTACGTTTTCGCTTTCGGAAAGCGTATTTTTTCTCTCCTTCGGACAGAGTATGTTTTCTTTTATTGAAAGCGTATTTTCTCTCTGTTTCAGCCTAGAATACGCTTCCCCGAGGCAAAGGCGTATTTCTCCGTAGTACATGTTCTGTTTTTCCAGCCAAGGGCCTGTTTGTGATGATTTTATTACATATGGGTCCCTGGAAGAAAAACTTTCATGTCTTTTTGCCCACAACTCCAAATGAGGTGAATCCAAAGCCCACTTTTCCGTTTCGTCGAGCCCGTTCTGTAGGTATCATTTTCACCATGTTTTGACATTCTGAAAATGACCATTTTGCCCTTAGGATTAATCAGCCCCTCCGAGAGAGAAAGTTTTCTAGTGATTCTTTCCACGAGATTCTCAAACTTCTTCCCGGTGATTTCTTCCACCCCAGGCAAGCCACAACCACCATTTGCATGATAGCCATGCAGTACCATTGGTTTTCAACTTGAATCTTTAATAACCATATGATTGTTTTGCTACTGTTGTCGTTATTTCAGTCATGCTTGTGGATGGTGATTACCGTCATGCTATGTTCCTTGCACTCTGTTATCATGTTCTACCTGCTAGTATTACTTTCATATTGGTCATGCTCGATAGTAGTACATGTTGGGTTGGTCATGTTCTTCGATGCATGACTGTCGTCAATTACCCAGTGCCTGTAATATGCATTGTTCCTTTGCTGTTAGTTGGTTAAGTGTTTACTCGGTAATGTTATTGATGAGTTCATGCATGGTATTTATGGTTGATGCTAGTGGTCATGTTATGCTATGAGTAGTGTTGTACTTGTGATATTCATGCTCGTCATTATGCTATGCTCAGTTGGATATGATTCTTTGTTGATATGGTGGATAGTTATGCTGCACCCCGTCCTTATGCTGATATCATGCTCATGCATTGTAATTGCATCATGTTATTTTATCATGGCTCAACATATTGCACTCAAGTTTAACCGGAGTAAATTGAACTTGAACAACTGTTGGCTGAGTCATGGTGCCACCATATCAAGCTGACCGGTGCAACCACGCTTACCTTTATGGGAAGGTCCTAACCGGGTCTATTGTCGTGCCTCTCACTGGTGCCTCCAACGAGGGAAGGTTATGGGTGCGCGCGACCCCGATCAGGTAGGCGGACATAAGCCTTGTGTGCCCGTTGTTGTTGTATGGATCCTTGTCCCCGTTTGGGACTGTTTTGCCACGATGGTGGCCATTGGTGCCTTTGGTAGGCACGGGGCCACCCATGACCTGACCCAAAGGGGAGTTGATCGGAGTGGCTGGCAGAGTGTCATGGCAGTAGGACGGTTTTGTCAGAACGCCGTTGGTCCACCCGAATGGGAGTGCGAGGCCATGGGTTTCGTGGTGTGGGTACAGTGTACTAACCTCTGCAGAGTGTACATTAAATCTATCGATAGACGTGCCCGCGGATAAGGGCCTAGTTCGTAGTTCGTCACACTATGGGTCAACAGTAATAATAATAACTTGATTAATAACAACCCTGGTTCGATGAGGACATAAGTTGGTTACGTGATCCGTGAATGATCACCGTTTGGTTATGAGGTAACCCGTTGAGCCCAGAGTGGTTCCGTATGTGATCCATGAATGATCACTGTTTGGTTACGAGGTAACCCATTGAACCAAGAGTGGTTCCGTTTGTGATCATGAGATGATCACCAAGGTATCGAGGATACCTTGTTGTTGGATATTCGTGATGTTGTGTGAAAATCATGGGTAAAGATCAAGCTCCTTGTGGTCATTTAATGAATACTATGGTATTGTTTATACCAAGTTTGATTTGATCCTAAGATGATCGTGTGATGTCCGAGGTTGGTAAGTGATGCATGTGATGCTTACGAGGTAACCCGAGCAGAATAAATGGTGCATCTAGTATCATCATGTTGCATGCTAGTATCGTCAGATTTATATGTTCATGCCATGCTCATATTGCTCTAGCTGTATCATGTTCATGTGGTTCATGCCATGTTATCCTGATGATCTCATGATAAATTCCTGATTAACCTGTAATTGACATGCTGTTGTTTGTCTTGAATGCTTCTGGTTATTGTGAGCTTGCAAGTACATTCAATGTACTGACCTGTCGTGTCATACCAGTTTGCAGGTCATGTCGTGATTGCTTGATTGCTTGTCATGGTTTCAGTTCGTGTGAGCTAGGATAAGCGTTCCAGCCAGAGTCCCTTCAAAGTGGAGTTCACCACTATCGTCGTTGTTCCGCTACTAGAAGTTTTTCCGCTGCTTTGAGTTGTTCTGCTGCTTGCATAGAGCAACTGTTGATGGTGTAGTGTCGCCGTGCCGATGTTATTCATTGTAATATCGGAGACCTTGTATTCATATTCGTGTAATAATAGAAAGCTGGTTTGTTCTATGCTAAGCAGTGCCGTATTCCAGAAGACTTCTCCTCGATCTCTGGGCTGGAATACGGGGCGTTCCGGTTTCTCTGAGCCGGGGTGCCACAGGGACCAGTGGCCCAGCAAGAGAGCGCAGCCCGACAAGCGATGGGGAGTTGTTTCCGGCAGGGTCCCTACTAGGAACCCCCGGAGGCTCTACCGGGAGAGGCTTACCGGAGTCCAGCTTCCTCCTTTTCTAGGCCATTGTTGCCGGGGATACGGAGGGCTGAGTAAGATGGAGAACAAAAGTTCTTGGTTCCACATGAAGCTTCTACACAGCACACTTTGACAGATGATCAGCTATACTGTTTTCCGCACGGGGTACGTACTTTGTTTGCAATCCGTCAAAGCGCTCCTCCAATCTTCTCATTTCCTCCACGTATGCATCCATCAATGTACTTTGGTAATGCTTGTTGACTTGTCTCACCACAAGCTGTGAATCTCCTTGAATGATCAGGTTCTTCATTCCCAATTATGTGGCAATCTTGAGCCCGACAAGGAGCCATTCATACTCTGTTGTATTGTTGGTTGCCTCCTCCCGGGGAAAGTGCATCTGGACGACGTACTTCAAGTGCTTCCCCGTGGGAGCAATGAGAAGCACGCCAGCACCTGCACCTTGCAGGGAGAAGGCACCATCAAAATACATGATCCATTCTTGGGGTGCTTCCTTGCCGGGCATAATTGTTTCCAGCATTTCTTTATCAAGGGTTGGCATCCATTCTGCAATAAACTCTGCCAATGCCCTACTCTGAATTATTGATGTGCTCTCAAACTGTAGGCCAAATCTAGATAACTCCAAAGCCCACTCCACTATTCTACCAGTAGCCTCAGGGTTTTGGAGTATCCTTTGCAATGGGAAGCGGGTGACAACCGTGATCTCATGGGCTTGGAAGCAGTGGCGCAGTTTCCTTGAGGCCATGATGAGACCAAAACTCAACTTTTGCACACCAGAGTACCTTGATCTACCCCTCTGTAACAGGGAGCTGACAAAGTAGACTGGGTGATGCACCACTTTCTTCCTTTCCGTGTCCTTGGGGTTGGCCCTGCTGTTGTGCTCTTCTTTGTCCTGATCCTCATCCGGTCCTGTCGAGCTTTGTTCACTCTTTGATTCCTCTACTTCTCGTTGTGCTACCAGGGCTGCACTAACCACTTGATTAGTTGCCGCCAGGTATGGCAGCAACGGCTCTTGTGGTTTAGGGGCAACCAAGGTGGACACAGAAGACAAGCAGGTCTTTAACTCTTGTAAAGTTGCATTTGCTTTTGGGGTCCACTTCGTGGGCCATGCCTTCTTCAAGATTTTGAAGAATGGCAGGGTGCCCTCGGCAGACTTGGAGATGAATCTGCTAACCGTAGCAACGCACCCTGTCTGACACCTTACATCCTTGACTATCCTAGGTGCCTGGATCTGCTTGATAGCCTTGATCTTGTCGGGGTTGGCTTCGATCCCATGATGGGATACGAAGAACCCAAGTAGCTTGTCGGAGGGAACGCCAAATACACACTTCTCCAGATTCAGCTTCAAGTTGATCTTGCGCAGATTAGCAAACATATCCTCTAAATCCTGGATGAGGGTTGATCTGTCCTTAGTCTTGACCCCAATATCATCCATATAAGCCTTAATGTTTCTGTGCAACTGTCGCTCAAAACCAATCTGGAATGCTCTTGCAAAAGTGAACCCAACACTTTTTAACCTGAAAGGCATGCGTACAAAGCAGTACATACCACATGGGGTGATGAACAAGGTCTTTTCTTCGTCTTCCTTGGACATGAATATCTGATGATACCCAGAGCATGCATCCAAAAAGGAGAAAATCACAACCTGAAGTGGAGTCCAAAATATGGTCGATGCGCGGCAAGGGAAATGGGTCCATTGGGCAAGCCTTGTTGAGATTTGTGAAATCTATGCAAAGTCTCCATTTCCCAATAACCTTGCGAACGACCACTGGGTTTTCTAACCATGTTGGATGTAGCACTCTTCTGACCAGACCAGCTGCCTCAAGCTTCTTAATCTCCTCTGCAATGAACTGCTGCCTCTCCAAGGCCTGCTTTCGAACTTTCTGCTTCACAGGTCGGGCATGTGGGAAAACAGCAAGGTGGTGCTCGATTACCTCCCTGGGAACACCGGGGATATCAGATGGTTGCCAGGAAAACACATCGATATTCGCCTGCAGGAAGGCAACGAGCACACTTTCCTATTTGTCATCAACGGTGGCGCTGATAGTGAAGGTACCATCAATGCCAGCCAGCCTTGCCGTGACCTTCTTCACATGTGGCGTAGCAACCTTGGATCTCTTGTTGTTGGAAATCTCCATCAAGTCATCAACAGGCACAGCGCACTCCGAAGAGGTACGCTTCCCGGATTCCTAGATAGTGTCCCTGTTATCCTTCTTCTTTCCTCTGTTGTCCTTGGCGGGAACTTCTGCTGCCTCTGCCGCGACTGCATTTTGGTACATCTTATCCACGCAAATGATTGCGTCCTTCTCATCTGACAGAATGGAAATGACTCCTATCGGCCCTGGCATATTCAAGGTGTTGTAGGCATAGTGGGATGCCGCCATGAACTTTGCCAGAGTTGGGTGTCCAAGAATCCCATTGTACGGCGGGGGAGGTCAACCACATCAAACACAACCTTCTCAGTCCGATAGTTCAGTTCTCCCACAAATGTCACTGGCAACGTGATCTTTCCCTTAGGATGACTCCTACCAGGATTAACTCCTTGAAACATGCCCGTGACCTTTAGCTCTTCCTCTGCTATCTGGAGTTTGCTAATGACCTTTGGGGAAATCAGATTCAACCCGGCCCCGCCGTCAACCAACATCTTTGTGAATTTGAGGTTGCGAATTGTTGGAGAGACCAACAATGGCAAGCATCCTACCGCGGTGGTGTGGTGAGGATGGTCCTCTTCGTCAAAGATGATGGACATGCGTGACCATTTGAGCGGCTTCCGAGCCTCTGCCGCTGGCTCCACGGCATTGACCTCACATGCCCACCGTTTAAGTTGGCGGTGAGAGGAGTGCAAGGATGCGCCCCCGTCAATGCATAGGGCGTCAATGGCCTTCTGGAACTCCTACTCACTGGTTTCCTCTTCATCCCCTCCATCACTCTCATCATCGCAAACTTCCTTCTCTCGGCCCATGGCGGGGTTTCCTTGGTTCCGAAAGGGCTTGCCAGGGCGATTTGCTTCACCGCATCGGCCCTTCCCGCTAGCGCCATTCTGACCTTTTTCCTTATCATGCTTCTCATATTCTGCTCTCTGCCTCTTGACGAGCTGCTCAACCTAATGACACTCTTGAAGATCATGGCCCTTGGTCTGATGGATCTTGCAATACGGCCCATCACCTTTCCCAGCCTTCTCGGAAGCCGCAGCCTCCCGGCAATCAGCGCATACGGCAGCTTCCTTGCCGGGGCTTTGGCCTTAGCCTTCTGTTGTGGTGGGCGCACGGAAGATGCCATGGGATGGCTAAAGAGAGGAGGAGGATCGAGGGCACTGGTGGGCTCCAGAGGCGAGGTCGGCATGAGCGAGCGCGGGACGCAAGACATACCCAGGTTCGAGGCTCTCCGGAGAGTTAACAGTACAAAGTTGCTCCTAGAGCTGTATGGAGGGAGAAGGAGGTCCGGCCAAGGCTTAGGCTGCTCCCTCTCCTCGGGTGTTTCTTTGTGTGTGACCGATCATGTGAATGAAGTGGGTTCCGCCCGTATGCAAGCGGGCTCCTGGGGGGTTTTATAGGTCAACCCCCAGGGTTACAAGGGTAATATTACAAGGCCGTAGGGTCGGGTTGTCAGTGTCCAGGAACCCGGTGCTGGGACCCGCCGGGTACTAGGGCTTGCCAGGTTCTCCGGGCGCGGGCCCCATGCGCCTAGGGGGCACCGTGTGCCGTCTTGTCGATCGTCAGGGCATGGCCGAGTTGAGTCGGCTATAGTGGCGCTCCTTTAGGTCGCCGCTTGTGGGCGTCATTAGTCACGCTGGGACACTGTTGCCACGCCAGGCCTAGCTAGTGGGTAGGCATAGGGCACTGTAGCCATGCCGGCCCTAGTCAGCGGGTAGGTGGAGGGCACTGTTGCCTCGTCCGGCTGACTAGAGGCATGGGTGGGGTATTGTGGCGTTGATCATTAGTTGGCGGTGATTCATACCATCATACGGCTGGGATGGGACGGCCGCTGACCCTTGTTCGGGTTTGGAGAACACGCCAAGGGCGGTGTTGGCTTGCTGGAGAAGTCTTGAGCTTGGTTATTGGGGCCGAGTCGAGGAGTCTGGCCAGGTCGGCCTGCTTGGCCGGATCGAGCGACCTGGCCGAGTCGAGCAACTTGGCCAAGGTCGGGCCGGATTGAGGGGCGATGCTGGCCCCGTTGTTTTTGAAAAGGATCCGGTTTCCGTTGCCTGCCTGGGGTTCATCCCCCTGACAGTAGTCCCCAAAGCTGTGAAGGTCCGCCGTCTTCGGGTGGTGGGCCTTCGCAGTTTCCCCCTTGTGCAGAGGCAAACTTGGTGACCGCCGGGTCCGGCAACACGCACTGTGTGCCGGCTTCCGGAAGCTGGATCGCGGTGTCTTGGTCACGGGGGGAAACCGAGGAGCTCGTCGAATCTTGGGCAATCCTTTGGGCTTCGCGCGGCCGCCACATGGCGTCTAGGAGCTGGAAGGGCCTGATAGGCCACGCGCACGATAGGATGGGGCGACGCTCTGGGGCCCGCCGTTGCATGCCCTCGGCCCATGCGCGTGGATTTATTGTGGCGTCCGCAGGTCGGTTGCTATTCTCCAAGCAGTTATTGCATGCGCACGTGCGCACTTATTGCGGGGGGAGTGGGAGGGGCGAGCGCAGATGATCCCACTTCCCCACGTTTCGAATCGTGGCCTATAAGTTGGGGGCAAGGGGGTCGGCGGAGATCACTCACGCTCGCGCACCCCTGCCTCTTCGTCCTCCCTCTGCTTCCGACGGTCACCGCCAGCTGAGACGCCCGC